>NC_136430.1:286407443-287007443 GCF_052849685.1 Lactuca virosa
TAGTTATCTTTATTTTGGTGTGTTTAATTTGTTTTTAAACTTGTAACCGAATGATTGTATTTGTTTCATTGTTTCATCTCTAGGATCTTTTGTTATTTTTGATGTCGCAAAATTTATATGATTTTCAAGAAAAAGTCGTGAGCATTTAATGGATATCGAGAACCACAACTTTGAATAAGCGTGGCGTGCTTATCGAGTGAGGAGGATATTTAGAGAGTAATTATAGAAAATAAACACTAGAAATAGCCTAGTTACATTTAGAAGTGAATTGAAGATATATCCAAGAAATGCATTTTTGGCAGATTCACATTCTGAGAAGCTCCAATTTTCACGACGTGACCAACACTATGTCACGTCGTGACCTTCCAGATGATCGTGATTTTGATGTTCTCAAATTATATCTCGACGTGGTAGACGCTTTCCCATGTTGTGACACATGAAGATCTCATTACTTTTGAGTTTTTCACACCACAGATGTCCAGTTCCATTTTATCGAGATGTTCAAAGCTTTCCCACCATAAATCAGATTCGATCTCGCCACTACTACCCCAAGGGAGTCTATTCCTTTTTCTCCTTTTCATTGCTTTTATGTGCTTTATTTCTTTTATGTGTACAATGAGGGCATTGTATGAAATAAGTGTGAGGTAGGGATTCGAAAAAGGATTTTCAAGCTGTAAAGTTAAAATTGAAAAAAATGCTAGAGATTTAAAAAATTATTTATATAGACTTGCAAAAATAGTCTAATTTTGAAAATCTAGTACATTAAAAAAATTTGATATTGTTGCATTTGGACTAGTTTGCTAGTGTTATGCAGGACGATTCAACATGAAATTTAAGATTTAGTTGAGCCAATATGTTATAGTGTATTTGTGGCTTCCAAGTCCTAGTTAAATCACGAGACAAAAACACGAACTTGTGTAGTTTGAGGGACATAATATGTTTAGCATAGTGTACTTGAAATGTATCAAAGAAAATTTATGTAGTCATTGCGCTTTTGACTAATACATTTAACCAATAACGTTTGAGGTTAAGTTCCCTTGCTTAAGCATATGTTTTTTGTTTTTAGGTTTGTAGTTTGAGTGAAAAAAATGAGTTATGAAAAAAAGAAAAAAAAAGTGAAAAAAGTTGTGAAAAAAGAAAAAAAAGAGAGAAAAATAGAAAAGGAAAAAAAGTTGTTAAAAGTTTGTTGAGTGAATAAGAGCTTACAAAGTATTAAGATCAAAAACCATGAAGAAAAGTTCAAAGTTACAAATACTGAAGGCTTCAAGTTGAAGAAAATGAAGAATAAGGCAAATTGCCAAGTGATTATTTACTGTAATTTTTCTTTTTAGGTTATTTTATCATATGTATGCGTGGGAACTTAACAAAAATTACATTGACGTTAAGAAAGTTTTATGAGGATGTATTCGGAGGGATGCATAAAATGAATGTTGTTCAAAATAAGTGAGGAGCGTTTATGAGGATTGTAAGTATTTAGGGCTTGGGAAGTATTTAGGATAATTTAGACACAAAAACATGCATTAAGGTGATGCATAATTAGCAAGTTAAATTCAGATCGTTTTGTGTGATGTTGGTATTTGATGTCTTATGTGATGTACTAAAATAAGTTTTACTTGAGGGCAAGCAACAAGAAAGTACGAGGTATTTTGATAGTGTCATTTTTATACATATATTTATGCATTATTTTAATACATTTGGGCATTAATTTGGTAAAATTAAAAGATATTTGATACTTATAATGTTAAATTCTATCTTGCAGCCAAAAAGGACATTCTACAGGAAAAGGAGCTGAAATTGAAGAAAGTTGAATACTTCGAGGACTGGAGTTGAAATTGAGAGAAGAAGGATAAAGAAATAGACCATATTGAAGTTCCCATGATGTTGGCATCTATATTCCACGACGTGGCATTTGGAAACTTCTCGAATACATGCAAGAACCATTCCCACGACGTGACACATTACTTGTCACGACGTGAACACATGGAGAATTAAGAATATACAAAGGAAAAGCATGGATTCCTTGGTGCACATAGGATAACTATGACTCCCACGACGTGGCATCTATTTCTCTCGTCGTGGAGACCAAATTTTGGCAAGAATATATATTTCGATCATTAGGTCGAAATGGAGACTTCTGGCGGAAAGAGCTGCGATAAAAACTTCTGAAGAGTCCTTGGAAGGCCTGAATTCAATTGGAGATCAAGCTTGAGGATTTTTAGAGAAAGAACATTATTAGATCATTCAGTTTGATAGTTTTACTATGTGACAACCCGAACCTTTTTCCATTTCCGTTATCCAAATTTCGTTAATAAAATTTGGATTTTTATTGAGTCCCGTCGAATTCCTTTGGATTGGAAAGTAATTTTGTTATAAAATTGAGCTTCATATATGAGTCGGGACCAAATCTACATGAAATTTCGAGTTTAACGTCGATCAAAACAACCATTCTCGGCCGGACTTGGGTTCACGGCCGTACACCCGTGTACGGCCGTACACTCGTTTACGACCCACGTTGGGTGGACCCCACCACCGACCACAAAAACCCCTATAAATACGAGACCCTACCCCTCATTTACACTTTTCTGGCCGAACACCCTCTACTTCTCTCTCTTGACTCTCGACCGTACACTCTTAAAGCACCTTTATTCTTCTGAAAAACATCGAAAAACACCATTGGGGGTTCATTTCGGAGCATCTAGGACACGTATTCATCGATTCCAACACTCTTGTTCTTGAGTGTACGACCGTACACCTTCAAGATCGTTGACCGTACACTCATTCACGGCCGTACACCTTCAAAGGCCATACACCCTTCAAGGCAGTCTATGGCTATACATGGTTCACGACCGTACACTCCCTTTCACGGGCGTACACACTCCTTAAGTGGTACATTAGGCTGAAAACCGCTTTCCTTGATTCAATCAATTCCCGGTAACATTCCTTAACCGAAAGTAAGTGTTTTTCCAACACTTTATCTAACGAAAACGCTAATTTAGATACATATATGTGTTTAATTGTTATTAGGATTCCGTTAAGTGCCACGTACAACAACTCGAGGGTCTTCGTTTTCAGTTCATTGATTCGATGCTTGCGCACAACTAACGGTGAGTTCATACCCCTATATTTTCCGAGTTTTTAATGTTTTCAGGGGGGAATACAAGTAAAAGCACAAGTAATCTTGTGTTCGAAAATTTTATTTTGTCTAATATATTTTCCATCATTAGTATACATCGAAAGTAGAAATTAGTTTTACAAAACGTGTCAGTGTACAAACCTTGCAAAAGCAGTTTTCAGAACTAACGAAACAAACTTATGAATTATGAAATAAAAGATATTTTTTTATAAGGATTCATGTTAATAACAAAAAGGGTTTTCATAGTATTATTCGTGGATTTGTTCAGAGAACTACAGTGTGAGACGCCTTGTAACTAGAGTCTCCTGGAGGGAGAGCGTGAGTTTGTGTATAGATCTATACGGGAGTGACAATCAAGCACCCTGACTATTAGCTACAGTCAACCTAGGGTGACAAACGTCATTTTTCACGACGTACGTCCGAGTACGTTGTAATGTTGATCGTCCATAGTATGGTTATAAGAATCCACAGGTGAAAGAACGACTCGTCCACGTAATAATGTACTTAACAATCAGTCAACAGGGTTAGTAACTATGTGATGACTTAGTATGTACATCAGGGTAATATGAAATTAACATCCGAATTGCAGTGGGATGTGTGATATCCGCCTCATTTCCTGTTCCTTGTTTGGTTGTGGGTTTAGGGCAGAATCACCCAATCGACTGTTTGTTCGATCTTGATATCTATAACTCGTGTGTACTAAGTGATCACAGGAGGGTATTAACAGCACTTTCAGGATATAGGACACTACGTTTTCAGCTAGTTTTATTTATGTAGTAAGACTACTATACCTTACTGGTGGTAGCCAGGGTTTTCAAAAAGAACAATGTTTAAACGATATAAGTATGGTAGATACTTGTACTCTTCGATTTGGAACAGATAATTCAATAACTTACACTTAGGGAAAATAAGGATTTTCCAGGATAAACATCAGTACTTTGAAATTAAGTGGTTCATTATTCAACTAACGAATATTCATTATTAATTCCATGACTCCTTAGTATATGCATCCAGGTTACGTATGAAGAATATCCGATAGACTGTGGAATGTGTGGTTTCCGCCTCATTCCCTGTTCCTTGTTTGGTTGTGGGTTTAGGGCAGATCCACACAATTAACTGTCTATTTGATATTGGTTTATACGTAACAAGTATAAACTAAGAAGTCATAGAAGGAATGGGTTAATCATGCTTTTCATAAGAAAATATTGGATTTTCTTGAGGAATAATATCAACAGATATCAAAGGACCAATACAGTTAACTTTGTAAGTATCTAGTGAATACTTTAGGATTATGTACATGAGGGTCCGACAACCAGTGGAATGTGTGGCCTCCGCTTCATTTCCTGTTCCTTGTTTGGTTGTGGGCTTGGGGCAGAACCGCACAATCGATTGTTTGTTCGATCTGGATTGTATATTATTTGTATACACTAAGTACTCGCAGTAAGAACTTGTAAGAATCATTTTTACTTAACTACATCAGAAAATATAAGGTTTTCTGGAGAAACATAACACACTTTTCGAAAGAACAAAGAACAGTTTTCCAAAAGAAAACGCTTATGAAGTCACCAGCTTTATGCTGATGCTCTTTCAAAACCTACTTGTATTCTCAGGACATTAGTAGACAGGTACACGCACCGGGTTCAAGAAGACGGAGCATTGTAGTTTCGAGTCTTTACTTGTATTTACTTTTGCAGTCAATCGTGTATGATTCAAATGTAATGTAAACACTATACTATTAATACAATGGTTGTTTTTGCTTTGATTACTATTATTCAATTGTTGTGATACTATACATGACATCCTCCGCCCCAAATGTTTCCGCCGTTTCGGTTTGGGGGTGTGACAGATTGGTATCAGAGCATTGTTTATAGTGAAATTAGTATATCAACCAGTAAAAGATATACAACTATAAATACAATGGGGCCGGAGTGCTCTGACTAACAGTATACTTTTAAAATATAAGTATTTTACGATAAGTATACTAATAAGCATACATACTAAGAACAAGTATCACAATAAGAACAAGTAAGAACAAAACAAACAAAAGTATTTAGATTTTGGAAACTACAGTCAAACCTAAGCAGTTATGTAATCATATCTGGAATAAATATAACGTGATCAACTATATTTATTTGAGATACGAGCAACATGTGTTTGGGAGTGATAGTGGTGTTGCAACGAGTCTAAAACTTACCTAACTCCATATACAAAAGTATCCTTAGAACAAAACATAAAGATAAAATACTATAGGAGTATTTTAGGCACTATAACAAACTTGAATGAGAACTAAAAGACCTTTACTGGTAGGTCTATAGTTACAAAGTGCATGCTTCCAGGGTTATATATAATTGGGATCTTATAGACTTAGAATTGGTGATCTTCGCTCTACTACTCTTTCATTGTTTGGTTGTGGTTTTGGAGTAGGATCATCTATTCGAAGGTCTATTTGATCTTGGTTATATACAACTTGCATGCACTGCTTGACTATAGGAGGACCCAGTTTAGATCATCAATAACTATAAGAAGAAATGTTTACTTAATCTCATAAGACTCTTTAGACATCCCCATTCTCGCGCGAACAACCTAGATATAGATAGCCACTCCACTACAATCACCAACAGAGCAATCAAGGAGTAACCAGAGAGGATTCATAAAGAGGGTTCCTAGAAGGAATCATATGAGGATGCAAATCTTCCATCAGGAAGTGATAGAGATCTGTGGTAAAACCCGAAGCATGATCTACAGTGAATAGGAGAACCATAAGAAAGCCTAGAAACAACAAACCCTCACAGCTGAATTCAGGACCATCATAACAAGAATATAAACCCCTCCCGAAGCGCGCAAGGTGGTATAGTACCATATACGTCATACTAATAATTAACTAACTAATATGATCTAGTGAGTTAGTGATTACACTGCTCACACTATTTGTCAGGCTTTTTGCCTTTATCATATCAGCTAAGTAACAGTAAACCAGATTCCATAACTTCATTAAGAGGGTAGTCACTATCAAATTCATAAGTCTATGTTGCGTAGACCTCTGTTATGAATTGCTTCAAACGTCAGAAGATGAAACACTCAGAACTAAGATAACTTCGATTCAGAATACACTCGATTCGTAACATCTAAGGATTTACCCTCGTTTCGTCTTTTAAACCTTTTGGCAACAATATGCCACCGAAGAAGTCGAACAAAAACAAAAACAACGCACCACCGTCACCACCTCCTCAGTATGACCCGGTTGTCTTTTAGGCGGCAGTAACAGCCGCGGTGACAGCTGTCATGACTCAAATCAATGCAAGTGGTACCGATGGATCGGGTAGTGGTACCAACAACTTTAACCACGGACACACAAGAGAGTACTCATATAAGGACTTCATTATTTGTGGACCCAAATCCTTCTATGGAAATGGGGGAGTCATCGCCCTAATGCGATGGTTCGAGAAAACATAATCGATTTTCGAGTTATGCGCGTGCCCCGAAGGAAGCAAAGTGAAGTTTGCTGCCTGCACCTTCTCCGACAGAGCCCTTACATGGTGGAACAGCCATGTCAAGTCATTAACTCTTCCTATAGCAAACACAATGGGACGGGAAAATCTAAAGGAAATGATGCTGGAAGAATACTGCTCGAGGGGCGAAGTACAAAAACTAGAGCATGAGTTGTGGAACTTACCATGGCAGGCTCAGACATAGAAGCTTACACCGAAAGATTCAGCGACTTAGCTGCACTATGCCCGGGGATGGTTACCCCGGAGAGTAAGAAGGTAGAGAGATACATTTGGGGACTACCTTATCCAATCCAAGGAAACGTATTGGCAGCGAAACCTCTTACGTTTGACAGTGCCAAACACCTGGCTCGAACATTGGTGGATTATGGGATCCGCCAAGGCATAATGGACCCCGTTCATGGGTCAACCAAAGGAGGCGACGATAATCAAAGGCCCGAGAGCAGAAGGAGGAGACAATCAACACAAGAACCCTCCGAGGGACAACAGACAGGTGCAGCCTATGCTGCTACGACACCAACCACCCCAGCACCCGACAATTTCTATGCTAGAACCCTCCCTAAATGTAATAAGTGCAACTTCCATCATATCGGAAGGTGTCAGAAGTTGTATTGCAAGAACTGCCTTAGAAGGGGACACACCATCCGCTTCTGTAGGGCACCGGCATGACCAATCTCTCAGGTCCCATTTGAGGAAGTGAGTCAGACCTGCCACGAATGTGGTGAAACGGGACACTACAGGAGAGATTGTCCATTGGCCAGGAACCCTGGTGAAGACGGAGGAATGCTAATGATCACTGCAGGAGAGTCTACCTCGGAAACCCCCGAGAACAGCGGTACGTTTTCCAACTCGAATCTTTTCCCAAACCTACATTTTCAAGGAAACCATCTCACAACTAAGTTCTAACTATAATATTTTCTTCCTCGTTTAAACAAAGCACATAGTTTATGTAGAAACTAAATACTCTTTTCCGGTAGGCTATAATGACTTGGTGTAAACAGTAGGGCCATACATAATTAAGGACCAATAGACTTAGAGTGCGTGATTCTGCCTTATTTCCTGTTCCTTGTCTGGTTGTGGATTTGGGGCAGAGTCACTCAGTCGACCGTCTTAATCATCTTAATTATATATGACTTGTAGACACCAAGCGATTATAGAAGGACTGGATAGGAATCATAATATCAAGTATCATTCAATATAACAATTTCTCAGTTAGTACACTTAATACAGTACAAAACATTCGCAATAGTAATAACAAGGTCAACACATAAAGCACTAGAAACGTTCACACACAGATACACTGACGCCATAACGAAACACTCCTTCCGAACTAACTTAACACGCGATCTTACGATATCATCTCGCTTAGTCTGACTGAGTCTGCGTTATACCAAACCCACGTGTCACCGAGGAGACCCTTTGCCTTAAACCGACCGAATAACAAAACTCTCGTCACTCATAACGACAAACTAGATGCGAACCTCGAAATTTCATCTCGCTTCAAACCCATGAAAATACTCATGCGTGAAGTATGGTATCCACCCGTAACCTTCCTTAAGCACCCTCAGCAGACCATTTTGGAAACACCACTCGAGCAATAAGTCAAGTTCAAGCACAAAGGCTAGGGACAGATATGGTTAGCCTATCGATGTTAAATGTACACGCGAGGGTGGTATATAATTAAGATTCTACGGACTTAGGATGTGTGTTTCCGCCCTATCTCCTGTTCCTTGTCTGGTTGTGGACCTGGGGCAGAGTCACCCATCCGACCGTCTTATCAATCTTAATTATATACGACTTGTGTACATGAGACAATGGTAGATGGACCAGGTATGAGTCCTACCATGAACTTCAGGACAAAGGCTACTCAGAACTACGAAAGGACATTCTACCAGTTAGATGAACATAGTTGAGTAAGCTAAACCTACACGCCCATCACAGATCAGAACAACGCACCCATCAATGATGATCCGCTGAAGCAACCAGCGATGATCTGAATTCATTGAAAGAGCGTAAGGATTGAATGGAACCAAAGTAACCGTCTCTTTTCCTTATCCTTAACCATCCACTCGGAATCCAAATTTCGGGACGAAATTCCCTCTAAAGGGGGGATGATGTGACAACTCGAACCTTTTTCTATTTCCGTTATCCAAATTCCGTTAATAAAATTTGGATTTTTATTGAGTCCCGTCGAATTCCTTTGGCTTGGAAAGTCATTTTGTTATAAAATTGAGCTTGATAGATGAGTCGGGACCAAATCTATGCGAAATTTCGAGTTTCTGTCGATCGAAACAACCATTCTCGGCCGGACTTGGGTTCACGGCCGTACACCCGTGTACGGCCGTACACCCGTGTACGGCCGTACACCCGTGTACGGCCGTACACTCGTTTACGGCCCACGTCGGGTGGACCCCACCACCGACCACAAAACCCCCTATAAATACGAGACCTTACCCCTCATTTACACTTTTCTGGCCGAACACCCTCTACTTCTCTCTCTAGACTCTCGACCGTACACTATTAAAGCACCTTTATTCTTCCGAAAAACATCTAAAAACACCATTGGGGTTCATTTCAGAGCATCTAGGACACGTATTCAACGATTCCAGCACTCTTGTTCTTGAGTGTACGGCCGTACACCTTCAAGATCGTTGACCGCACACTCATTCACGGCCATACACCTTCAAAGGCCGTACACCCTTCAAGGCAGTCTACGGCCGTACACTCCCTTTCACGGCCGTACACACTCCTTAAGTGGTACATTAGGCTGAAAACCACTTTCCTTGATTCAATTAAGTCCCGATAACATTCCTTAACCGAAAACAAGTGCTTTTCCAACACTTTATCTAACGAAAACGCTAATTTAGATACATATATGTGTTTAATTGTTATTAGGATTCCGTTACGTGCCACGTACAACAACTCGAGGGTCTTCGTTTTCAGTTCATTGATTCGACGCTTGCGCACAACTAACGGTGAGTTCATACCCCTATATTTTCCGAGTTCTTAATGTTTTTAGGGGGGAATACAAGTAAAAGCACAAGTAATCTTGTGTTCGAAAATATTATTTTGTCTAATATATATTCCATCATTAGTATACATCGAAAGTAGAAATTAGTTTTACAAAACGTGTCAGGATATAAACCTTGCAAAAGCAGTTTTCAGAACTAACGAAACAAACTTATGAATTATGAAAGAAAAGATATTATTTTATAAGGATTCATGTTAATAACAAAAAGGGTTTTCATAGTATTATTCGTGGATTCGTTGAGAGAACTACAGTGTGAGACGCCTTGTAACTAGAGTCTCCTGGAGGGAGAGCATGAGTTTGTGTACAGATCTATACGGGAGTGACAATCCCGTACCCTGACTATTAGCTACAGTCAACCTAGGGTGACAAACGTCATTTTTCACGACGTACGTCCGAGTACGTCGTAATGTTGATCGTCCATAGTATGATTATAAGAATCCACATATGAAACAACGACTCGTCCACGTAATAATGTACTTAACAATCAGTCAACAGGGTTAGTAACTATGTGATGACTTAGTATGTACATCAGGGTAATATGAAATTAACATCCGACTTGCAGGGTTTTCAAAAAGAACAATGTTTAAACGATATATGTATGGTAGATACTTGTACTCTTCGATTCGGAACAGATAATTCAATAACTTACACTTAGGGAAAATATAGGATTTTCCAGGATAAACATCAGTACTTTGAAATTAAGTGTTTCATTATTCAACTAACGAATATTCATTATTAATTCCATGAATCCTTAGTTTATGCATCCAGGTTACATATGAAGAATAACCGATAGACTGTGGAATGTGTGGTTTCCGCCTCATTCCCTGTTCCTTGTTTGGTTGTGGGTTTAGGGCAGATCCACACAATTAACTGTCTATTCGATATTGGTTTATACGTAACAAGTATAAACCAATAAGTCATAGAAGGAATAGGTTAATCATGCTTTTCATACGAAAATGTTGGATTTTCTTGAGGAATAATATCAACAGATATCAAAGGACCAATACAGTTAACTTTGTAAGTATCTAGTGAATACTTCAGGATTATGTACATGAGGATCCGACAACCAGTGGAATGTGTGGCCTCCGCTTCCTTTCCTGTTCCTTGTTTGGTTGTGGGCTTGGGGCAGAACCACACAATCGATTGTTTGTTCGATCTGGATTGTATTTTATTTGTATACACTAAGTACTCGCAGGAAGAACTTGTAAGAATCATTTTTACTTAACTACATCAGAAAATATAAGGTTTTCTGGAGAAACATAACGCACTTTTCAAAAGAATAAAGAACAGTTTTCCAAAACAAAACGCTTATGAACTCACCAGCTTTATGCTGATAACTCTTTCAAAACCTACTTGTATTCTCAGGACATTAGTAGACAGGTACACGCACCGGGTTCAAGAAGACGGAGCATTGTAGTTTCGAGTCTTTACTTGTATTTACTTTTGCAGTCAATCGTGTATGATTCAAATGTAATGTAAACACTATACTATTAATACAATAGTTGTTGTTGCTTTGATTACTATTATTCAATTGTTGTGATACTATACATGACGTCCTCCGCCCCCGAACGTTTCCGCCGTTTCGGTTTGGGGGTGTGACATACTATGTCTAATCTAGCTAAATTTGATTCTATGTTTGTTTTTTCTTTAATCATGGGCTAAATACCCTATACTTTCATTTGGTGATGATAAACCCTTTAACTATGTGTTGATTTCGAATTTATGAATCTTTTATGTTTATTTAACTAGTGTTTGATAAATCACAATCCTTACATGTTGAAGTTCTAGCGTAAATTTCTTATTCTACAAGTTTTGTGTAGTAGCTGATCACTCTATTTGCATAAATTTGTTATCTAGTTGTTTATGAACATCGAATTGCTAGATCTAGTGACTGAACAAATTCTAGAGTTAGGTGATATAGGTTAGTAACTTTGATTGTGTTAGAGAGCATAATTAATCCATAATTTGTGCTTGATTTACTTCTCTTGATCTTAGATAGGTAACTCATAGATTTATCATTCATAGTCCATTTTATCTCTATATCAATTTAGTGTCTTACTTGTATTTGATCATAACATGGTAGTTCATGAATTGGTAAAAAATAGGAATCTGAACATGATAACTAATTACTTAATAATTTGGTAACCAATATAATTATTCTATTAGAAATCAACCATAGAAAAAATGGGGGATTTGGAACTAAACGGAAGTACTCTTTATTATTGATTTAAAATCGTTTTCTATTTGCATTTTTAGTCTCAAAAGTTGTTTAATTGCTAGTTGTTTGATTTAAGTTGCTGGTATTGCAAAATCAATAACCTCCCTTTTTAGTTGTTTTTCTTTGGTTTAATTAATAGTAGTTATTTTCTAGTTAGAATACAGTTCCCTGTGATCGACACACGACTTACTTTACTATTCTATAATTCGACTAGGTACACTACCTAAGTGTGTTTTAGCTAGTTAAGTTCGGCTAGGTTTATGATTTAAAATCTAGTAGGTATATAAATTGCACATCAAGTAGGAATGAGGAAAAAACCTTGTACTAATCAATATTGACTCATCTAAATCTTGAATTTCCCTTTCATAATCAAATTACCATCTCCTTCTTCTTTGATTATTTTCTTCGCAAAATGAAACCTATGCCTTAGATCCAAGGTTTAATCTATAATTCTCCAGTTAACACTTTTAGCACTTCTATTTTAATTTTCTTCTAAATTTATCCTAGTTGGAATATTTTCACATTTAAGGTTCGCCACTAACCGTATTAACCATATTGTTTAGAGACTTTACATCAATTCATAATAATGGTCTTATTTGACATGTGCTTTGTATTGGTTAAATGTTAGACTTGGTAATTAGTTATAGACCTGTTAATTAGGAAGTTGTTGTGTAGTGGCTATATAAACATCTCTTGGAATCGTGTGTTCATTAACATTCAATATATATTATTTCTGTCTCTATATGGTATCTTGAGCTTTCAAGGTTTTTCTCTCGATTACCTTCTTCATGGCTGCTCATCTTCTTCTTGGCATGGCTATCAACTCCAATCCTATTAATTTCCAAATACCTTCAATCAACATCAAATTAGATCGTACCAATTTATCCCTATGGCGCAGTACAATCATATCTGCCTTGGAAACTTTTGATCATGAAAGTTTCACTGTTTCCCCAAACCCACCCCTTGAAACTATCATCGTTCCTCTTGTTGATGTTGAAGATGGCAACCCAACTGTTCAACCTAATCCTGATTTCATTTTCTGGAAGAAAAAGGATCGCCTTGTGTTATTGTGGATTAAATCCACCCTCTCAGATAACTCTCTTGCTATTGTTGCTCGAGCCGATTGTTCTCATCAGGCTTGGGCTGCCGTTGACAAAACATATCAGGCCGAAACTAGGGCTCAACGAATGCGAATGAAGCTCGACCTTCAGACCCTGTCCAAAGGCTCTCTCTCGATGAGTGACTTTATCGAGCACAAGAGGGCTATTGTTGACAACATTGCGGAAAACCTAAACTTCAATCCTGCTAATGAATTAATTGGCCACATCTTATTTGGCCTTGATGCCTCCTGTGGACCGTTTAACACAATGTTTATGGTAAAAGATAATGTTGCCAATGTCTATGATCTTGTGGGGACTTCTCCTTCAGGAAGAAGCACGAATTGAACATGATCATCTTCGTTAGTCTACACCCATTCCTCCAACCTCCCACACTACTCAGGCTTTTGTGGCTCTGAATGTAAGTCATCCATAGTCCTGATGCAACTCATATTCCTCTTCCGGCCAATCTTCTATTGGGGGCTCTCGTCCTACCGATTCTCACCGGCGACGCACTCTTTGCCAATTATGCAACAAACAAGGGCATAAGACGGTGGACTATTGGCAACAAAATAATCAGGCTGACTTTCCCTCTGGACGTCCAAATCCTTGTGATCAACCATGTGACTCTCACTGCCAAGCCTACCTGGCTCACCAGTACAACCCCTCTACTGTCGTTGACCCTTTATGGTACTTCGATACCGACGCCACTAACCACGTAGCTCCCGATCTTCAAAAGATGAATTGTAACACCCTATTTCGAGTTGTTTCATAATTCAGGGCCGTGACCTGAAGATCAAGTATCTTAAGGCTTTGGGCTTAGGGGAAAGAGAGATTTAGACCCATCTGGATGTGGGTAATGTAGATTATGTGATCCAAGAGTTCAGTTTTGTCTTTGAAGTCAAAGGGTAAAATGGAAAAACTTGTGTTTCAGACTTCTTTCATGAATTATGGATTTTAGTTCGATGTGTTTTAAGTCGAAAGTAATTAGATAAGGTTGTATAAATCCTCAATACCTTTTGAAGTTAGGAAGGTTTTGGGTTAAACCGCGTACGCTGGGCGTACTAGGGCATCCCTGAGTACAATGGGCATACCATGAGTATGCTGGGCGTACATGATCAGTACCCAAACCCTATTTTCGTGGTTTGAGCCCTATTTAATCTCCTTAACTTCACCAAACCCATTCCATTCTCAGTCGCCACTTCTCCAACACCCTCCCATGAAAATCCTAACCCTAGTTTGAGCCTCTTGAGCAAATGAAGGTGATCTTGAGTGCTTTGGAGTGTTCTTAGTGCACCTTGGAGAAGAAGCATCTCTTTGGAGAAGTGTTGGTTTCATTGGAGGTTGTAGATCCAGACTTTGCTCTCCTTGATCTTTTCTTCTAGAGGTATAAAGTTTGAATCTTGATGATCCATATGATAGATCTAGCTAGTCTTGGGTGTTATGAGCTTTTGGTCACTTTAGTGCATAAAGTTTAGATATTGAAAGTTTGTGACCTTATTATGGATAAAGTTGGAAACTTTGTCCACATAAACATCATATTGATTCAGATCTAAAGGTTGAAGACTTGGACTTAATAGATTAAGTTGAAAGAGATGCTCTTTTGGTCCCTTTGAGACTTAAAAACTAGATATTGGTGATTTGGACCATTCGAATGGATAAAGTTGGAAACTTTATCTATTATGGAGCTATTAGGATCCATGAAAATGTGATCTTGGTCCTTATATACCTTCCATGCAAGTTTCATGATGTCTTAATGAATTAATAAGTTAAGGTTTTTGCTTTTGCACCTTTTCTAGACATGGAAAGTCATAAAGGTGGGAACTTTATGACTTATAATGATGTTGTGGGACTAGATCTGATTGTTGGATGAAAGGACTTAAGAGAATAAGCACTCAATGGAAAGGTGCCGTCTGACCGAGTACGCTGGGCATACCTTTGAGTACGTTTCATGTACTCATATGAGGTCCCGATTCTGGATGGCGAGTACGCCATGCGTACGAGCTGAGTACGCTGGGCATACTTAGCTTGAAGTTTGAGTTTTGTTGACAAGTGACTTTTGACCAAGTTTGACCGTGTGTCAAACTTGAGGATTTTGGGCTATTAATTAAGATCTTATCTGGTTCTGGTGTAAGTAGATTCGCGAGTGCATGCAGTATAGAAAAGGGATCGTATCGTAGTGTTTTAAAGTTCTTTGTTTCAGGTGAGTTTCCTTCACTATATCCGTGGGTCGAAGGCACCAATGCCAACCCACTAGATTATGTTTGTAGGATGATGATTGTCTTTGTGACAATTACTTCTTATGCCTGTGTATGCTTGATGTCTTTGAAACTCTTACTGTTATGATTATATTCTAGCCGTAGGGGGTGAAATAGACACGATACCAGTTGAAAGAGATCGAAGGGGTTGAAATAGACCCATACCGGTTGAAAGAGACCAAAGGGGTTGAAATATACCCAATAATGCTTTAAAGAGACCGAAGGGGTTGAAATATGCCCAGTACCGGTTGAAAGAGACCGAAGGGGTTGAAATATACCCAATACCGGTTGAAAGAGACCGTAAGGAGTGACATAGACTCAGTGATGCTTTGACTGTTATGTATGTATGGTATGGGGTATTTTGGGGAGCTCACTAAGCTGTGTGCTTACAGTTTTCAGTTTATATTTTAGGTACTTCCAGCTCAAAAGGGAAGGGCCCGACTTGATCGCACCGCATTCGCTCATGTTTTTCACATTATGTGATTTTGGGAATTGTACTATGATATTATTTCACTATGAACATTTTTGGTTGTTTTGACATGATTACTGGATGTCTTGGAATAAATTAAATTTTGGATGTTAGAAGTTGGTATCAGAGCCTTGGTTTGAGGGATTCGGGCATACCCTCAGGTGTGTCTAAAACTGAGGATTTGGTAAGTTTTTCATAAAAAGAAATGGTTTTCTAAAAAGGTTTCTAATAAAAGAAAGGGGTGTGATGCGTGCAATCAGCCGAGCTCAAGTAAGTTTTCCCAAAATACCGATACATGTTTTTGATATGCTTTGAATTGAGAATCTGTGAATCGCAAGCTAGATTAGGGTTAACGATCTGCTCAGGATTGCATGATAATTATAGGAGATATGTCTTTACATGCCTAATGTATGAGCTTTTAGACTTGCATGCTAGTACTGACCAGTCAGTGATAGAATGACCTGTTTAGGTTATACCTTGATTCTGATTACTGAATGCTCGAATGCTGCTTGCTTTGTTCTTTTAGGAGTTTCCATTAACATTAGCGAACTAGTAAGCAAATATGATGAATTACATATTACTGAGATTAGATGATTTTAGAAGGTTAGGTTTAACTCTATTGCACAACTCTTGTTTGAGTCCAACCGTTGTGGTGTGAGACATTTCATTCGAAGAATTATCTGGTGTCGGTGGTATGTAATTGTATTCATAAGCTAGTTAGAGGGTGTTAGGGGGAGTTCCTTCTGCATCTGATGGCGAAGAATGGTGTGGTGGTAGCCCTAGAAAAAAAATAGAAGGCGATTCGGTGCCGGGAGACTTGTTTTGATGAGGATTGTTTGGATTGATAGGGAGGTAACTTAGAGGATCCAGGATGATTATGAGGAGAGTACGAATAGGTGTGGAAGGTAGTATTGGGCCCGTAATACTGGAAGCACAAGATCCGTACTCGAATCAAGGAAAGTCCTGGAAATTCTAAAGAGCTAGTTGAGGGTAGGAACATGGTTTGGCACCATGAATCCATTGCGGCACTTTGGGTATTATCAGCTTTTCGGTTGTGGTTGTCTGGTAGGAAGACGGTTCTGGTGATTGTTTGGGCCTTAGTGGCCATGTCAGTTGGGGTTTAATGGTGCATACCTAGATGAGTATTTGATTTCGAGGTCTTGGGAGCCCTAATTAAGGTAGTGTCAGTATGAGTTGTGGGACTCAATGAAGGAGCGGTTGGGATGATCAGCTTGAGGATTACAGTCTTGAGATTGAGTGATTGGCCGATGGCTTATGATTTCATTTTCTATGACGAGGATTATGTTCTTCCAGTTTTCTATGTTGGGGGGAAGAGAAAGAGAGCATATGATTACAGAGATCGGAGAATGACCCAGTGGGGGAAACTGGATGGTTGCGGTATCCGCGACAAAGGTGGAAATGCACGAGAGGATTCTTATGGTTTGATCGCCTCGAGAAAGTTTCCTATGTGGAAAGAGAGTCATTTTCATGGAGATTGTACAAGATGAGGATCAGGGGTATGTCTTCCTTGAGTTCAATTAGAGCGTGTTCTGGCAGGTTGGTCCAGGTGATCAGGAGAAGTGGATCAATAACAACAACTTTCATTGTCTATATCGTATCTCGACTATGAAGATGAAGCCTCATGTTTTTATGATTGCGTCTCGCGATGGAGTGAAGGTCAGGGATTCAGAGGCGAAGTGTGTGGTATTCCAATTGTTCTTAGATGGAGAATCGGTGCGTTGAATGGGTTATCAAAGTTATTCCTTGTGAATTTGCATGGAATTCTTGATGGCATAGGCGGTTATGACTGGGAAGTTCCCGAGGTCTTCATCTGAGATTCAGAATGTCTTTGAGTTGCTGGGTCTTTATTTGGAAGATCATATTGCGTTGTGTTATATATTCCAAGAGTCAGGGATGGTATGTATTTGGCTGAGCCGATTTGAAGTGTAGTTGTCTGCAACGTCAGTTGGTGATAGTTCGAACCCAAGTAGGGAGAATTGGGTATGCAACTTGGAAGATCAACGACCTGTTCTAGTTCATGGTCCCAGAAGAATGGGTTTTAGGGATCGGCGTTTCGGGTATGCGAGACTCTGGTTCGAGATGAGGGTGCAGAGCAAGTTACCATCAGATATATGTGCTCGAAAATACCTGAGTTGTCTTTGTAACATGAATTTGTTGGTCAAGGAGCTCGTTGTAGCTAGTGGTTTCTTTCGGGATTGTCGATGAACTATTCAAGAGGTGGTTAGGTCGCCCGGGTTGAGCATCGGTTGTTGAAGGATTTTTCAGCTCGATGTGTAAATTGCTATCTATAGTCTAAGATAAGTAGTGGTTGATCTGTCAATCAACTCTAGGGTTGGATATATGTAGTTCTACATGGGTTTAGTTTAGTGGAAAACATTGGATTATCGAATTATTTTCAGCGCATTCTCGATCGTTGGTTGCTCTCGTTCATTTTCTATTGTCGGGATGCTTCGAAGGTGTTGATCCACATAAGTTGGAGGTTAGTGGATGTGAAAACCAATCGTCATGTTCTGTTTAAAGTATATCATGGCTTCTGGGTATGTTTCCCTGAACTGTTGGATTGTGGAATTATGGTTTATAGATGACTCATGTTTGATTTGGTAGTAAGCAGAGCATTGAAGTGATTATCTATCTGCTCTAGTTAGGGGCCTACAGGTTCTTTGTCATCAGTTGGTATTGCACAAGGATGTGGAAATTTTATCAAGGGAAGGTACTTTTGGATAAGGAAACCTTTCGTCAAGAATATTAAAGTGTTTCATCTGGTTTGGGGTGTGGGCACCCGATATTGTTTGGTCATGGGATCTTAGTTCAGCAAGCTCAGTATGTTAGTGGTTGGATAGGGAGAGTATGTGATGGCTCGGTAATCCAATGACTACGAGATTATCAGAATGTAAATGAATCCAAGTGAGGGATGGTCACTTGGGACCGCCGGGGATAGTTCCAAGTGCGAGTTATTTTAGAATTTGTACCCATTTCAGGGATTTGGATCGGTATATCTGGAGGGAGCACCAGGGTTCCTTGAGGTCAGGAAGAATCCAATATAAGTCAGGTTGTAAGTATGGGGAAATCTACCATTGGGTCGGCGAGGCTTTGACTGGCTAATCAGGCGGTGAGGATAAGATATTATTTGATTAATGATTAACTGGGAAGGCCAGTCATCATGGTATCATCCTGAGTCAACTAGAGAGCCAATTATGGTTGCGAGAGGGTTCAGGGTTAAGCAAGGCAGAGGGTTCATTGGTCAGTGGTGAGCATCAGAGCAAATGATATGGATTCATTGATGGGTTCGGGTCAAGGGTTGTGTTAGGACCTCTCTGCCTGTTGTTGTATGATAAAGGCTTTGGGGTCTGAAGCATGACTCGTACACATGATAGAGTCTGGTAGGACAAGGTTTTGACTTGAAGTTTTTTTCGGTTAGTCTGCATTTGCGGGAGCGATGTAAGACTACAGAGCAATCGTAGCATTCACCAGGTTAGTGTGTGGTTGTGGAAGTGATGTAAGATTACGGAGCAGCCATAGCATTAACCATGCTAGTGTGCGATTGTGGGAGTGTTGTAAGACTGCGGGGTGACCCTTAGAATTGTAGTTGTAATGAAATCGAGTATGAACTACGAGATCAGAGTAAAGTAAGAATGATGAACATGAGATCTAAGAAAAGTCTTTTTGGCTCAATTATGCTTTCATAAGTACAGAGAGTATTTAGACAAATTTACGAAAGTTCTTATCTATCTCTAGTACACATACCTATTTATAGGGAACATGAAAGTACACAAAAAATATAAGGGACTGAACATTGAAAACTTCGATACATAAAGCGCCCTTATAATAAAATAACAATCTATCAAAACTATCCATGATCTTCGACACCTCACAACAATATTCGACATCTACATTCTCCTCCTTTGTGAGAAGTGACGAATCAGGTCATCAGCATCTAGATAGCTTGGTGCATGGTTCTTTGAACTTCAGAATACCAGTTCATCACTTTCTTCAGCTCTGCCTTATCTCCATCATTATTCTTTTTGGAATTATTCATACGAACAAGCAAGTTCATATAATGAGCTGTAGTATACCTTTACACATCACAAACTTGGAACAAACACTTCATTTTCTTTCCTTTCTTGCTTTTTCCAATGAACACTATCCCAAGAGGCTTCAAGCATATATCTCCATCGACATAAGGCTTTAAATCAGCTCGACTCTTCAACAATGACTGAGGCAAGGTAGTTTCTTTTCCCATTGCCAAAGCCAATTCGACATCAGTCAATGCTAAGCATTCATAATAGTTGTCGATGAATAGCTTGATATGTGCAAGGCCTAGAAAATACTCATCCTTGCTTGTACCCTGGAGTTTCATTTCATCAATACCATTAAGAATCTTCGCAACTGTGATCAAGTCGTTTAGATTCATGATTGGAAAGTCAGCAATCGAAAATTTGAATGTCTTGTTGTTTGCTCTGACCACATGATAGCGAAAATTCTGTAATACTCCCTCGAATAAAACATCTTTGGAAATACTCAGAACTTGAACTATTTTAACAAGTGACCAGACTTCTTCTTGTTCTTTTCCAAGGACAGCATGAAATCGAAGCTTTAATCTCTTAAACTTCTCTTTGTCTTTGAACTTATCTACACTTTGATACCGAGTAGTAATGAACATCATCTTTTTGATTGGAAATTCCAACTGATTCATATCGGAATTTTCTGTTGCATAGATTTTCGTCGGAGCTTTCTCAAAGTCATTCATTTCGCCATAAACAACCATTGCCTCGATATTATCATACCTATAGAGCTTCTTTAGATCACCCTTATCCAAACCGGGAGGATCACTTTCATGAAGTCGAGGAATACTCTATATATGCCTTTGCTTTTCCATCTCTTTTTCTACAACACCTTTCTTCTCCTCTTTCGAAAGCTCAACACTTACACCTTTTCCTTTACGTTTATCTTCTTCAGTAGACTTTGTTTCGAACTTGAGGTTGAACCTCCAATTACAATTCCTTTTGTCAAAGGCTTTGTTGTTGTTGTTGTTGTTGTAGACATTATTGGATAAGTCTTCTTAGGCATTAACACTGGAATCTGAGTAGTTAAAAACTTTCCTACTACCTTCGCATCACCACCTGTTTTTCCAGAACCTCCTTCGCCTTTAGTTATGCCAACACTCCTCCTTTCTCCCCCTTGCACCCATGTGACAACAGGTCGGGCATCCGTTGGCATGAAATTTGCAAACTTCACAAGTAGAGCCAAATCATTGTGAACGGATGACTCTAGCAAGTGAAACTTCTGAGTTAAAAACTCAGGAGTGAGTAATGAAGATGACGAAGATCCAGACTTTGACATTTGATCCTTTAATTCACCCAGCAACTTGGAAACATTCCCAAAATTTGTACCATCCACCTTAACATTTTTATCAAGTTTCGGAGCCATGGAGTTATACCACTGAACCACTTTCGTTACTGCCTCAGCAATTATATTAACCTTCTTGAGAAGAGAAAATAATTGTTAATCAAATCCTGAGTTTCCTTTTCCATATCAGCTCTCAACTCTTCTATTTTTCTATTCACATCTTCTCGAACAGTTTTGACATCTTGAATGAACAAAACATGTCTTTCCTTCGTAACAATATTCAACTCTTTTAGTTCGCCATTAAAAGAATCAAATTGAGCTTTGATCCTTAACTCATTGTTCTGGTGAAGCTGATCAAGTTTATTTTGAATTCGATGCTCTTGAGCTTTCAACATCACATCCACCTCTATGCTAGAAACTGAATGTTTACCCCTGCATCTGCTTGTAATTATAGCAATGAATTAAGCTTCCTATTCAGAATCTTAAATTGCTTCCCAGACATCAACATGTGATCAGGTATGTTTTCTTCTTCAGAATCGCATTCAATATAAAAAATGAACCCACAAATTCACCATCATCAGTTTCATCATCATTAACTATTTTTGTGTCTTCTGTGGAATGGGATGGGAATGAGGAAGTAATGGGTTGTTGCATGATATTATTGAAAGTAGGTGAATGGGTTGAGATAGGTATTTGGGATGAAATCAGAGTAAGAAATGGTGGTAAAGAGATTGTGGTATCAACAACAAATGTTTCGAAAGTAGAAGAGACAATAAGATTAGGATTACCTTGGGATTCTTTGTTCGATACTCCTTCACCCTTATTGACATTTGTGTCCATATTAGATATGTTCGCAGCAATGTATGAAGTGCGAACCTCCTAAAACAATTGAATCGGTAGTCGACACTCCGAGTGGTGTGATAATTGTCTGATCAGGATTAGAATGCTTCGGTTGTTCAACTTGATTGGTGGTTGTGTCGAATTTAGAAGCTTCCACATTGCCATCAGGATTTCCAATCGCCTCGAGATTCGACTTGACTGGAGAACCCCTCACAGGTGAAGAATTGCCAGGTTTATCACCACCAAGTGGAGATTCAGGAACTACTTCCTCATCCATTGAATCTTCATTGAGAATTAACTTCCTTTGTTTCTTTTTCTTTTTCAAAATTCTTTTGGCCTTGTCTTCAGCACACCTTTTCTTCGATCCTGGAGATGCTGGTGTTGGAATTTCGCGAAAGATAACCCCTTTTCGATTAACTTGAGGTTTGAAAGAAAATTATGGTGAAATTTTTTTTGATTGTTCAGGTAATTGGCATGGTTTATGAGCCATTTTCTTCAACCTTTTCAACACACCTGACTTCGTAGGTACCACCTCCTTCGAAAGTATTGTAGTTTCTCCAACAACATGCTTGGGATTTTGTTTCGAATATTTTTCTCCTTTACCAGCTTTCTTAGGAGTCTTAGCCACTTTTCAACTGATATAGGACTAGGTTTTGAAGGACTAGCCTGATCATCCTTCTTCGATCCTTTGCGCTTCTTCGAAGGACCTTCAGTAGACTTTTTCAATAACACTTCAGTCTGAATGGATGTATTGATATTCTGCAAATAATCTACCAGTATGGGATTTGCTGGATCAACTTTTCGAAGCATCGCATCTGGGATACGAGAAACAGTAGGAAACACATCTAGATTATCTTCGACAGTTTTTGGATAATGATACACCGAGAATTCAGATGTTTCTTCAACTTCAGAAACCATAACTCCTTCCTTCTCATATGCAAATTGCAGAATTAGGCTCCAGTAACGAGCACAAGAAATCCCATATACAGCATTCGTATTACCGATACTCTTCACAAACTCATTCCTTGTGTTGCATAATCCACCGATAAATCATAATAGATTCCTGCCACCATGCGTATACTTCCAATCTAGCTTTATCCAACCCCACACTTCGACCCGTCAAGCATCGAAGGTGTATACCAAATAAGAAATTCCATATACAAGGCAATCCAGACTTCTTAAATTCACTGATCTTGGTAAGAGTAGGTTGATAACCCATCTCGTTAAACAAATGAATGACTTGCTCATTTGTTACCTTGTAAAAAGGTTCAACATTGGGGATATTGAGAATCTGAGCAAAAAGATTCTTTGATAATTTGAACTTCTTGTCATTCATCATCTGGAATGTCATAATCTTCATCGTTTTGCTGTAAGTAGCCATAGAACCCGCAAGAGATAACCAAGAAATTGGTACAGAAAAAGAGTTGGACATCGTTGTCGATAACACCAAATTTTGAAGAGCAACGATTAACATATGCAATCCCTCTGGTTAAGATTTAACATCGCCATGAACTTGGTAGTTAGTGCCCTGAATCTTCATGATGGGTTGAGAAGAAACATCATCAGTGGTTTGAGACGGTTGACCTTGTGTAGCTGCCATGGTTTGGTTTTGAAGTACTTGAAGAATATAAGTGAGAAAAAGGGCACAAATCGTTTGAGAATTTTATGTGAGCGTAAAATTGGAATAGAATCCCCAAATCCCTTTTTATACGTACACCCAATTTGAATTCCAAACGATTGCTATTCCATTCATGTCACTTGTCACCTTGAAAATCGGGCCAGTATACGTAAAAGACGCCACATCTATAAAAGTAATGATCACTGTTTGCCTTGGAAATCGTAGAGAAACCAAACCGTCACATCAGATGTCTTTTCGATAGTATTTATCTGATAAGGACCAACTATGAAACCTTCAGAATGGAGGATGGGCTCTTTTACTTTTGGGTTTAAAAGCGAATTCATTTTCCAGACTTGCGAAATCTTCAGCCTGATTTGGTTTTACTCAGAACCTCAAGGATTTCGTGAGTGCAAAGTGTGCCAAAGAAAAAGATAAGAAGCAAAATAAAATTTTTTTGGTAATGTGATGTCAAAAATATTTCGACCCAAATGCAGTAAGATCCCAGGCAAAGATCACTTCGTTATTCATCAAGAGAGATGACTAATAGCTTGTGTGGTTTCCCGTGAATTACAATTGAATACTTATAGAGAAGTATCGAAGGGCATCTTTTTATAAAGCTTCATGGGTGGTTAAAAATTTCGTTACTATAGAGGTCGAATTTAGTTGTGAGGTGTTGAATCCTGTTGATAACTTCGTTAGTTTGTAAACTTATTACAAGGGTATTTTAGAGTTCGAAGTCTAGTGCTATTAGTCCTTTGTATTTTTTGTTTGCTTTTAGGTTCCCTATAATAAGGTGAACGGTACTAGAGTTAGATAAGAACTTTGTTGTATTTTGTCTATTCACTCTGTACTCTCGTGAAAGCTAATTGAGCCAAACAGACATTATTTACGTTGTTGTTCTACTTTGATTGTTTACTTTGATTGTTTTGTTTTCACTCGATTGATTTGCAACTACAATTGGTATCAGAGCAGGAATCATTCTACAATGATCTGATTTTCGTTTGTGTCAAAAGTATTTTGAGTCTCATCATAGATTCAAAAGTTTCCGCTATTTTGATACTGAAAATGATCTTAGATCTTCAGTTGTGATTCGATTCTGCTATTAGGTTGTTTAATCGAGTGATCGATTAGTGTTTTCTGATAAATTCATCTGTGAAATTTTCAAGTTTTTGAAGCTTTTCTCTAAATCTGTCTATACATCCATGGCAAACTTCAACATGAACACGATGACTTCTTTGTTGCATTTGCTAGGATCTTCAACTAAGATTCCTATGCTTATTCCAGAGTATTATGATCAATGGGCGGATCGGATGGAGGATTACTTGAATGGACTCGATGAAGAGCTATGGAAGTGCATTACTGATGATGTTCATCCACCTTCATCTGTTCAAAGCATTGATACATCTTCATCAACTCAAAGTGTTACTGAACAAACTGAAAGGCTATAGAAGAATGAGAAAATATGCATTAGAGAGCTTCGTGGTGGTCTTCCTCCTGTGGTGTATAGCTATGTTCGAACTTACAAAACATCAAAACAAATCTGGAATACACTGAAGGAAAAGTACCAGGGTAGTAAGAAGACCAAAATCAGTTCAGTCAAGCAATGTCTGATTGAATTAAGGGAGTTTAAGCAAACAGAAGGTGAATCGATCGAGCTTTACTGTGATCGTCTGAACGAGCTAATCTACAAGTGTACTCGGTGTGGAATTACCAGATCTACTATGGAATACAACCTTACTTTCATAATGGGGCTATGCAAGGAATGAAGGAATGTGAGCTTGATGATGAAGACACAACAAACCTTCGATTTTCTGACTCTTAATGATCTTTACAATCTTCTAAAAGATCACGAAACTGAAGTGAACGAAATAGCCGAAGAGTCAAAAATCAATCTGGGAAGTCCATTAGCGTTGGTTTCGAAAGTATCGGGAAGCGGAAGTGAGGTGGAAGTTACTGAGAAAGAACGCTCTTTACAACTTATGAGAAGAATCGATGCTTTACAAGGAATGATCTTAATGATCTTAATGATCTTTACAAGGAATGTTGATCGATGCTTTGATTTTGATGGTTACCTGAAGAATCGGTGTTGTGACTACAACTTATGTTGAATCGAATTAAGTGAAAATTAATTATTTACTGATGTTGGTGTGAAGAGTCAACGCAAACAAGTCGAATAATAAGTCAAAATCGTTTAGAGTCGATTGTAGTTGAAGTTGATTTCGACTAGTTGCCTGAAATCGTTTGGAAAAACTGGAATCGAGTGTTCAATGTCAAAATCAAGTCGAATAGGAAGATAGATTTGATAATCAGTGCTTGAGAGATGTAACATTGAGAGTGTTAGTGTGTGTTACTTATGTAGATTTAGATCTAGATCCTTTTTTGTAAACACCTTTCATAATCGAATGCATCTCTTAAACACCCAAATCACCATGTTCTTTGTGTGTTATTTAATTCCGCATACCAAATTAATGCTCATAATTCACATCAGTTACATATCACAACTAAACATAAGTGTGAGAAATTGTAATCGAAATTACCTGTTTGACCAGTGTAGTCAGGGACAAGTATGGTTTGGAAAAATTTATCAAGTAACAAAGAATCAGATTGATCACACTGAAATCATATTCCACAAAACAAAATTATTCCTGGATGTTGTTGGGTAAAAATGTCGTGGGTTTCGAACATTTTATCAAGACTACACAAAAAGAAAGAATATGATTTGGAGTATTGAAAAGTGGTACTGAAACAAAAGTTTCGTTAAAATCTGGAACAAAGTTCCCTATCAATTCCTTTAATGGTTCGAAAAATTGGGTTTCACCTTCGTCACCTTCATCACGGTCTCATGAATCTAAATCATAAACACAAAATGTTTACATACCTATAACCTGGTTGGTTTTGACCAGAGATGTCTTGGGTATGTGTCTGTGTGTGTGCTCGTGAAAGAACTTTAGGTTGAAAAAGAGTGGTTCAAGAATCGAAAGTACCTATGCTATGATTGGACCAAGCAGTTAACTCTAAATCATATGAGAAGAGTAAGGTAGCTCAGAAACTAATGTGAATATAGCCTGATTGGGTAGGAATCCTCGTAATGAGAAATCCATTAAGGCTTCGAAACACATTGAGTTATGGAGGCTTTGGTCGACATACTACAATATGATTGTAGGGACATCTTAACTAAAGCATAGTTTCGAAAATTTACCTTTTCCTCAAGCAGCAATCATGAACCAACAAAAATCTTCGCTAAAAGCTAAGAAAAAATTAACAAAACAAAAATATTTTTGGATTTTTGATTTTTGAAAGAAAATTACAAAAATAAGAAAATCTTTTTGATATTTTTGAATTTTGAAGAAGAAAGACAAAAATGAAAAATCTTATTGTTGTTTTTGATATTTAAAGAAAGATAGCAAACAAAAAAATGTACCTGATTAGCGAAAATAAGAAAATGACAAAAGTAACGAAGATTTTTTTTTCAAACCATTGTGCAAGATGTCGAAAGCGAAGCATGTCGAAACGTTGACTGTGAACAATAACCGCTGAAATACTGAACAGTAACCGCTGAATCGACATCTTTCCACCATTTTGGCTTTTCATTCTAACAAACTCTGTCCAGGAACTGAATTCACATCGATCATTCCTAAGCCATTTAGTATTCTTACGAAAGATTTTTCATCTAATGGTTTTGTAAAGATATCAGCAAGCTGATCAGTTGTCTCTACAAAATGAACTTTAATATTGCCTTCTTCAACATGGTCTTTAATAAAGTGATAGCGAAGAGCAATGTGTTTTGTTTTCGAATGTTGCACATGATTGTGACAAATGCGTATGGCACTTTGTGAATCACAATACAACAGAATTTTCTACATGTTGATTGCATAATCACGCAGTTGACTTTGTATCCATATTATTTAAGAAGTGCAAGCTGCAACAGCAACATATTCTGCTTTTGCTGTGGAAATCGAAACACATGTTTGTTTCTTCGACTTCCAGCTCACAAGCTTCCCATCCAAAAGTTGACATCCGCCACTTGTGCTTTTTCGATCAAGTTGACACCCACCAAGATCAGCATCTGAAAATGCTTGAACGAAAACCCCTATTTTTGAAGAATACCACAATCCTAATGAAACTGTGCCTTTGAGATAGCGAAAAACGTTCTTCACAACAGTAAGATGAGGTTCTCTAGGATTCGATTGGTACCTAGCACAATTGCACATAGAAAACATAATATCAGGTCGACTAGCCATGAGGTATAGTAATGAACCTATCATGCTTCGATACAATGTGAGATCAACAACTGGTTTATCCAAAGATGGACTTAGACTTGTTCCAACTGCCATCCGTACTCGTAGCTTTGAACTATTCGTCATTCCGAACTTCTCAAACAGATTTCTTGTATACTTCTCTTGATTGATGAAAATTCCTTCTCTACTTTGACAAATATTTGATCCTAGAAAATTGTTTATCTTCCCGATCATGCTCATCTCAAACTGACTTTTCATCATATTTTCAAATTCAATTGACAATTGAGGATCAGTCAAACCAAAAACAATATCATTGACATAAATTTGAACAAGCATGAGATGATTCCCAACTTTCTTTCGAAAGAGGGTGGGATCAACAGATCCTTGTTTAAATTTCGAAGATTTTAAGAAATTAGTAAGAGTGGCATACCAGGCATGTGGAGCTTGTTTAAGACCGTAAACAACTTTGTCTAAAATATAACAATGATCAGGGTATTGAGAATTCACAAAACCTGGTGGTTGTTCAACATAAACCATTTCTTCGAGAACTCCATTTAGAAAAGCACACTTCACATCCATTTGATAAACATCAAAGTCCTTGTGTGCTGCATAGGCTAAAAATATTCGATAGGGGCAAAGGTTTCTTCATAATCAATCCCTTCTTGTTGCGAATATCCTTTTACAACTAGCCTAGCCTTATTTCGAACAATATTTCCTTCTTTATCAGTTTTATTTGTAAAGATCCATTTTAAACCTATCACTGACACATGTTTTGGTTTTGAATTAGACACCAAAGATTATTTCTTTCGAATTTAGCCAACTCAGATTGCATAGAAATAATCCAATCAGGATCTTTCATAGCAATCTTGACTGTTTTTGGTTCAATTTTCGAAATAAAGACATTAAACATACAAAATTCTTGGTGTACATTAAGTACCTCAATTTTAGCACGAAGTTGAGCTCTAGTTAAAACTCCATCTTCAAGATTACCAAGAATTTGTTCTTTTGGGTGAGTTCGCGTCCACTTATGCATTGGAGGAAATGCTGGATCAAAGTCCAAATGTGCATCTTCGAACATTTTTTCAGTTTCAGATCCTTCACCTGCGTTTGACAAATTATCATTAATATCAAAAAATTCATCATTTTGAACATTCGAAACATTTGTATTATTTGCATCTTGCTCCCTTCGACAATTGGATTATTATCAGGATGCTCCCCCTCGACATCAACACTCATTCTTTCTCTCTCCTCCTCGAAAGTATGCTCCCCCTCAACTTGAGTAGACGAATTCAAGTGCTCCCCCTCCACTTGAACATTCGATTCAACAGGTAGACTTTCGTTAACTCTGGAAGAATTTGTTGATGAAAGCGAATCATTGTTATCCTGTGTGAGAGTGGATTCATCAAATGTTTCGATGCTTCAGGCACTCGATTATCATCAGCATTAACTTCTGCATCAATAGCACGATCTGGAATACCAAAAACCAAATCATAATCAAAATATAACGAATTCAAAGTTTGAGATTCATTATTTGATTCATTCATTATTGGTTGTTGTCCAAAGGTCTTTTTAACTTGTTTAACATAATAATCATCAAAAGTAAGATTAAATGTTTCTTTGATTTTCCTCGTTCGTTTGTTTAACACCCTGTAAGCAACCGAATTTTGTGAGTATCCCAAGAATATCCCTTCATCAGCTTTTGACTGAAATTTCGAAAGATTATCCTTGAGATTCATAATAAAGCACCTGCAACCAAAAACATGGAAAAATTTAACATTTGGTTTTCGGTTGTTAATAATTTCATAAGGAGTGATGTTAAAACGACGATGAATAAAAGATCGATTTTGAGTAAAACATGCAGTGGAAACTGCTTCGGCCCATAGACATTGAGGAAGATTCGCATATGTGAGCATTGTTCTTCCAGATTCGCAAAGTGAATGATTTCTCCTTTCTACAACACCATTCTGTTGAGGAGTGTAAGGTGAAGAGAAATTATGCGAAATTCCTTTGTCAGTTAAGAACGAATCAAGAACATTGTTCTTAAATTCTGAGCCATTGTCACTCTTGATCTTTCAAACCTTTTTCTTCAAACTTCTTTCAATATGCTGATGAAGTCGATCGTTGCTTGAGTAGTTTCAGATTTTAGTCTTAGAAAATATACCCAAGTAAACCTTGGAAAGTCATCAACAATGACCAATATGTATCTCTTCTTGTTGAGAGTCTCAATAGTCGGGGTCTACAAAGATCAATGTGAAGAAGTTCCAATGGTTCAACAATATTTGAATCAATGAAAATCGGATGACCTTGTCTGTGTTGTTTTCCTTGTTCGCAAGTTGCACACAAAGTATCATTATCAAATTTTAACACAGGTAAACCTCTAACCGGATCATATACCACAAATTTATTCAGATTTCGAAAATTCAAATGAGAAAGTCTTCGATACCAGAGCCAGCTAACATAAGATGAAGCTTTAAAAAGTAAGCACACCGAGGGAATCCCAACAGTTGGTTTGATGTCGAGATCACACTTCCTTCTTCATTAAACACCACTTGATTTCCAGTGCCTACAACAAGCTGTGAAACACTTATCAAGTTATGTTGAAGACCTTCGACATAAGCTACCCTGTTCACTGTGAATTTCCCATTTGTTACTTTTCCATATCCTTTGACTTGACATTTCTGATTGTTGCCAAATTTCACTACTCCAGCATTCTCCAAATTTCAATAATCATGAGGATTTTCCTTTCTTCCAGTCATGTGACGAGATCAACCACTATTGATATACCATTTGTCATCATATTGTTCGTCACACAAAACCTGCAATCAGTGAAAGAATTTAGGTCCCCAAGGCTGTTTGGGTCCTTGGTAATTAGATTGAAAAGCATTGTGAAAAGAAGATCCTATGATCCAATTATGAACTATAGATTTTAGACTATCAATTAAGTCAACTTCGTTAGTTAAAGACATAGAAATGTAATCATGCACAGGTTTAGAGTTTTCATTGACTTTCGCCTTTTGCTTCTCAGTTCGTTTCTCATTAACCTTTGCTTTTGGAATAGCTATCCATTGTTTGACTGAAGGATTCGATTACTTGGATGAAGAACTTTCATTCGAAGATTCATTCAGATACTTTTCATAAGCATCCTTGATTTGTTGTTGAGAAAACTTCCCTAATTAAAATGATTTCCCTTTTCCTTCGAGCCAATGGTTAATGTTTTTCACATCTGACTTGCCTTTGACATACCAAACGTTGGTAACTTGTTTCGTAGGAGGATTAGGAAAATTTGGTTGTTTTGGTGTGAAAGTCACATTTCTTTTAGAATGGAATTTATCAAACTTTTGAGTTGAAAACACCGGTTTCGTTTGAGAAGAACAACAATTTTGAACATTCTTTGGATTATTCAAAAATCGGTTTTGTCTTGAAAATGATTTTGGGTAAACCTTGTTTGTGGATTTGAATTGAAATTCTTTGTTGTTTGATGAGGCTATATTAATTCCAGATATGATTACATAATTGCCCAGGTTTGACTGTAATGTCCAACATCCAAATACTTTTAAGTTCTTATGACTGTGATACTGTACTTGTAGGTATGAGTGTTAGTATAATTCTTGTAAAAATACTTAAATTTTAAAAAAGTATACTTGTAGTAAGAGCTCTTAGCCCCAAATGTATTTATAGTTTGTATATCTTTTATGGATTGATATATACTGAGTTCACTATAAACAATGCTCTGATACCAATCTGTCACACCCCCAAACCAGACGGCGGAAACGTCCGGGGGTGGAGGACTTCATTTGTAGTATCACAACACATGCATTATAGTAATCCGAGTACAAACAACCACTGTATTTAAAAAGTATAAGTATTTACATGTGTTTCATCATTGTATAATGAAACCAAATAGTTATACAAAAGAAGAAGACAAGACATAAATAGCTCCATCTTCTCAAAAGCACGGGGAGTACCTGTCTACTGGTTACCTGTCTATGTTTGAATGAATGTTATCTCTTTCTTGAATAAGTAAACTGTTCCAGAAAATCCTATATTTTTTGCTGTATATGAAAAGTAGTTTTAGTTACATAAAACCGTTCTGTTTATAAACCAATGTTCTGTATTTGTATACCTTTTTGTAAACTTGTAACTGAGAGTGTGCCTGGTTTCATCAACTGTTATTGTAAACTGTAATGTAATACTGTATATTGTATCTTGTAAACTAGTATTTTGAAAATGTACTTATGTTTAGTTAATTATACACTAACGTATTGTTAATATCTTTTATATGACTTATTATAACCATACTGACTAGATGGCCTGACCCAACGCTATGAATGCGTTGAAAGCTGTTTATAACAATTGTCACTCGTAGGCGTGTATGCCTGACTGTAGCTAGCAGTCTGAGTGCGCGGTTGTCAATCCCAATACAGATCTATACACACATTGTTTTGAGCTCCGGCTGGAGAATTGGTTATAATGTCAGGACTTTAACTATATTGTTTAAATGAATTAAACAACCTGTATCAAATGACTCATAAAAAGCATATAAATGTTACATGTATAATAGTTATGAAAACCCAATCATTCTGAAATAAATGATTGATTGTATGTTCTTGAATTAGTATTCTTAACATGTATATGAAAGATGTATACTCTTGATTAGTTTTGAATCAAATCTTTGTGCTTGTAAAACAATATACTTTAGTATACTTGAATCATGAATTAATGTTTTGTGAATCATAAATTATACCTATTATAATTTATATATACTTTCTGAATTGATACCGAGTAATCATGAATGCAACCCCTTGCTCAACATGTTACAAAGGGTTGTTGAACTTAATGAACTAACTTTTATATTTGTATACATATACAATTATATATAAGTAAAGTTTAAATGACACTCGGACAAATAACTGATACTTATAATCCCACATCCAAACAAGGAAAAGGAACAAAAGTGGGTTATCAGTCCTAATCCTTTTAAATCTTATTTATATAAATATATATACAAATATAATTTCTGGAGGAAAATATAAGTTTATAAAACATTTTCAAAGAAATTTGATAATTTGAAATACATTTTGGTGACTTGATGTCATTTTGATATAATCATTGAAAACTATCTGATTTGATTATAGCTGAAATCCATTTTGATAAGATATTTGAAAACATTTGTTTATAACACAAAATCTTTGTGTTAGACTTGTATTCCCCCCCCCCTTAAAACAGTAAAAACTATGAAAATACGGGGGTATGAACTCACCTGTAGTGAGTGATTCAAATGTAAGATTGATGTAGGATGCTAAGTGTCAAGTGAAATCCCGAGCACAAACGAATCCTATTAAACATATAATAACACATATATGGATATAATTAGTGTATATAATAACTAATTATGATAGGAAACCACTTTAGGGACTAGGAAACACTTGAATTGAAGTGTTACAATCACATGTGATTGCATCAAAGGGGTTTACGGCCACACAAGGGTGTGTACGGCCAAGATGTATACGTCCATGGAGTGTACGGCCAAGATGTGTACGGCCAATGTGGTGTATGACCATTGGGTGTACGGTCATGGAGTGTACGGCCGTACACTCATGGAAGAAGCATGCAAAAAACGGGTGTTTATGGCCCTATCTAGCATCCATTAAGTGTTCATGATCTTATGTTGAGACATGAGGTGAGTTTGAGGCCAATACATGCACTAAAAAAGTGTTTACGGCCATATGAGGAGTGTACGACCGTACACCCTTGGTGTTCATGCATTAGATGACAATTCAAGTGTTGGAATCAAGTGTTTCTCAAGCCTAACTAGCAGATAGAAGAGATACTCACACTTTTGAAGGTTTCTAAGGAGTTCACGGCCCAAGAACAAGTAGGTGTTCTTGATGAAAGTGAAGAAAACTTGAAGATCTATCTAAAAGAGAAGATTTCATGGATGAAAACATGGATCTTCACTAGACAAAGCCATGTATCAACTAATCAATGGAAGGAATACTTACATCTTTGAAGATCAAGGTGAAAAACTTGATGATAGTTGAGAGAGAATCGGATTTCTTGAGGTGAAAGTGTGAGAAAGTGTGAAAAAATGAAGGAAAAGCTTATATATGGGTTTGGGTTTACGACCATATTGAGTGTACGGCCGTACACCCCTGTGTACGGCCGTACACCCCTGTGTACGGCCGTACACTCCTCTTGAAGGAGTGTTTGGCCCGAATGAAATACGAAGAACATAAGATAACTCATCCCTAAACCCAAACCTTGAATGCACTAAGCTTAGAACACTCAAACAGACCCTAAACAATGCTAAAAGATAGCAGAAACGAGTCTGACAGTGATTGAATTGAATGACTGTACAAGACAGAAATTTCGGGTTGTTACATTATCCCCCTGTTAGAGAGAATTTCGTCCCGAAATTAGAGTTGAAGCAATTAAGCAATTACAAATAACTAAGCAAAAAGATGATGATATTTAAGTTTCATTTGATCCTCACGCTCCCAAGTGAATTTCGGTCCCCGCTTGGCATTCCAGCGAACCTTCACTATAGGAATACGGATTTGCTTTGCTTGCTTGACCTCTCGGTCCATGATCTCTACTGGTTCTTCCACGAAGTTGAGGCTCTTGTTGATCTCGATTTCGTCGAGTGGAATTACAAGTGTCTCGTTGGACAGACACTTTTTCAAGTTCGAGACGTGGAAAACAGGATGTATGTTACTTAGTTCTTGAGGTAGTCGGAGTTTGTAAGCTACTGGACTGATTCTAGCATGAATCTCAAATGGTCCTATGTACCTTGGACTCAGCTTGTCACGTTTTCCAAAGCGTATCATGCCCTTCCAGGGTGAGACCTTCAACAGGACACGGTCACCAACCTGGATTTCCAAAGGTTTTCTTCTTTTGTCAGCGTATCTTTTCGGTCTATCTCTGGAAGCTTTAAGTCGCTCCCGGATTTGTACAATTTTCTTCGTAGTTTCGCGAATGATTTTGTAACGACCCAATTTTCGAGTCCAAAAATTTCTTTTTGATTAACTGACTCATAAAAACATTCATAAGAAAATACTGTGAAAACACGTCATCTCATAAAACAAGCATCATGTCTGAAAACCCAAGTCATAAAATAATACATATCATAGTACAATCCCAGAAAGCTCCATGCGGAAATCATGTGTGTGTGGGTGATGCAATGCTACGCCGCCGACTCCTTCCCCTTAGACGAATAGGTACCTGAAACCAAAACCGAAACCGTAAGCACAAAGCTTAGTGAGTTCCCCCATCATACCACATACCATACAATATCCTCGGTATCTTTCAACCGGTAATCATCGTCAGTATCTTTCAATCGGTAATCATCATCGGTATCTTTCAACCGGTAATCATCATCGGTATCTTTCAACCGGTAATCATCATCGGTATCTTTCAACCGGTAACTGTCATCGGTATCTTTCAACCGGTAACTGGGGACTATTCCACCCCCTACCACTAGCATACAACAACAAGATATAAACATACAATCAGGCATATCCGGTTGCTGACCTACCCTTTGGTCCTAAGGACCGCTATCAGGGAAACCAATCCCTATCATACACGTAACATGTCATACAAATAAAACTCATGACCAAAGCATGTAACCAGACCAAGATAATTATCACAAAGACAATCATCTTCTAAATACTCCTCTTTGGTGGGCCGGCATTGTGGCCTTAGACCCACCTCTACTGGAAGATAACTCACCTCGTACGAGAAACTGCTGATAAGCTGTGCGGGAAACCTCCGTCCGCTGCTGTTCCGGAAATCCTCCGGCTACAATCCCCACAAAACATTCAGTTAGAAACTGATCTCTACTCTTAGGGTAAAATAACCATTTTACCCCTAACCAAGTCCAAGTCAAAGTCAACTTCCAGTTGACCCGACTCGCCGAGTTGGGCCGTCAACTCGTCGAGTACCTTCCCTTTACTCGACCTTATCCACGACTCGACTCGTCGAGTTTGGCAATGACTCGACGAGTTCCCCTTCCTTACGAACATCAATGAACCTTCATCCGACTCGCCAAGTCGGACGAACACTCGTCGAGTTCACCTTCAACTGATGAACAAGTCCTGACCTTGACTCGCCGAGTTGTATGAACAACTCGTCGAGTTCATCTTCAAACATAAGGAGATTGCCTTGGACTCGCCGAGTCTGTTCTAGCACTCGTCGAGTCCCATGAACTCCAGGTCTAAAATTAAGTCCAATGCGTTGGGTCACTCTTTCTGTCCTGCTACAACCCTTCTAACACCCAACTGAGTCCTTTTGACCCTCAACAGATATGGGACTCAAAGCCTTGGACTCGTCGACTCCCAAGAACGGACTCGCCGAGTCGATAACATCCACACCCTAAATCCTCGATTTCTGATGTGCAACACTTGACCAAATGATAGATCCAAGCCCCTAAGCTCAAATATAGCACGTAAAGTTACGAAATTTACGTGCATGCATGGGACTTTTGAGCCAAAAAGGCTCTAAAATGGCTCTTATGTTGCATGGGGCCTTCCTTGAGTGCAAAAGCAACCCAAATCTGCCTTGTGACCCCTCCCAAGACTTAGATCCGAAGTCTTGACCCCCAACCATGTTTGCAATCGTGGTTGGCTACCTCATATGGCTTAAAAAGCCCTAAATCTTCCCCAAAAAAGGATCTAACAAACAAGCAAGCAAGGTACAAACTTTATACCTTTCAAAGACTGCAAATGATGAACCAAACTCGAATCCTTCAGTATCCTCTTGATCCTTCTATGCTCTTCCTTCTTCCTTGAGGTCAAAACCCACAAAAATCACTCAAAAGCCTTAGATCTTGCACCAAAACACTTAGGGTTTGCTATGGAGGGTTTCTGGGAGCATAAAGGGGCGATGGAGGCTGCATAAGGTTGTTTAAATAGGGTGCAAACCCTCAGATTAGGGTTTTGTCCAGTCAGAGCCTACTCGTAGAGTCCGGGACCCGACTCGACGAGTCCATCACTTAAATCCCGCGTCTCATCCCGCTTCTACTCGGCGAGTTGGTCCTTCAACTCGCCGAGTCCAAGGTAAAAAAATGCAAAATACTTAAATAAAATACATACCAAGAACCAGGTGCTACAAATCTCCCCCACTTATTTTAGACTTCGTCCTCGAAGTCTGCTGCTCGATCCTGGAATAGCTCTGGGTAATGCTCCATCATCTCATCCACCGGCTCCCAGGTCCATTCCGAGCCCTTCCGGTGCTGCCATTGCACCTTCACGAGCTCCACCCTCTTGTTCCTCAGATCCTTCGGCTTCCGGTCGAGAATCGCTACAGGCCGCTCAATGTAATTCATGATGTCATCAACCTGAATATCCTCTAATGGTACCACTGCCGAGTCGTCCACCAGGCACTTCCGCAACTAGGAGACGTGGAAATTGCTGTGGATCTGGCTGAGTTCGGCTGCCAGATCCAACCTATAAGCCACCTTGCCTACCCTGGCTATAACCCTGAACGGTCCAATATACCTGGGACCCAACTTTCCCCGCTTCCTGAATCGGATGACGCCCTTCCATGGCGACACCTTCAGGAGAACCATATCCCCGACCTGAATCTCCAGGTCCGATCGACGCTTGTCAGCATAACTTTTCTGCCGACTTTGAGTGGTCTGAAGCCTGCTCCGAACTTGCTGAATCCTCTCTATCGTCTTGAGCACCACTTCGGTGCTCCCCATGACCCTCTGGCCAACCTCACCCCAACATATCGGGGTTCTGCACTTTCTCCCGTATAACATCTCGAAGGGAGGACGGTCAATACTCGCATGATAGCTATTATTATACGAGAACTCCGCCAACGAAAGGTAGGTATCCCAGCTACCTCCGAAGTCTAAAACACATGCCCGCAGTATATCCTCTAATGTCTGAATGGTCCGCTCACTCTGACCATCCGTCTGCGGGTGAAAGGCGGTGCTAAAATGCAGACGAGTACCCAGCTCGTCATGAAACTTCTTCCAAAACCTGGAAGTGAACCGCACATCCCTGTCTGAAATCACCGATACTGGCACCCCGTGCCGCGCCACTACCTCCCTGATATAGATGTCGGCCAACCTTTCGGCCAAAATACTTTCCTGAATCGGGATAAAATGGGCGCTCTTGGTCAATTGATCGACGATGACCCAAATCGAATCCACTCCCCGCGCGGTCCTGGGAAGCTCTGTGATAAAATCCATCGTAATGTCTTCCCATTTCCACAACGGGATATCCAATGGCTGCATCTTGCTGTGTGGCCTCTGGTGCTCGGCCTTAACCTTCCTACAGGTCAAGCACCGCTCCACATACCATGCTATGTCCCGCTTCATGCAGGGCCACCAATAGTCAGGACGAAGATCTCTATACATCTTCGTCGCTCCGGGATGGATAGAAAATCTGGATTTGTGTGCCTCCTTCATCAGGATCTGGCGCACGCCTCCATGATAAGGGACCCACACCCTACGGTGAAGAGTCAATAACCCTCGGCTATCATAGTCGAAGGAGGAAACGTGCCCCACAATCCGCTCGCTCTTCCGATGTTCCACCTTCATGGCCTCCTGCTGGGCCTCCCGAATCTGTTCCAACAGCGGAGTCACCACTGTCATCCTCAGACAGATCTCCCTGATTGGCGCTGCCTTGCGGCTAAGCGCGTCGGCCACCACATTGGCCTTCCCCGGGTGGTAGAGGATCTCACAGTCATAATCGTTTACCACATCAAGCCACCGACGCTGCCTCATATTCAGATTTGGCTGGTCCATGAGATACCTCAGGCTCTTATGGTCCGTGTAAATCGTACAACGAACCCCATAGAGGTAATGACGCCAAATCTTGAGGGCGAACACAACAGCCCCCAGCTCCAAATCATGCGTCGGGTAGTTCGCCTCATGAGGCTTCAACTGCCTTGATGCGTAAGCAATGACATGCCCTCTCTGCATCAATACTGCACCTAAACCCGAGATGGATGCATCATAGTACACGACGAAATCCTCCATGCCCTCTGGCAGGGCTAAGATTGGCGCCTCACACAATCTCTATCTCAATGTCCCGAATGCGGCCTGATGCTTAGGCCCCCAGCGAAAGACCACGGCCTTCCTTGTTAGCCTGGTCAGGGGTACGACTATCTTGGAGAAATCCTGGATGAATATCCGATAGTAGCCGGCTAATCCTAGGAAACTCCGAATCTCAGATGGAGACCTCGGAACCTCCCATCTCATCACGGCCTCCACTTTGGCCGGATCTACCGAAATCCCGTTCTGGTTGACAAGGTGCCCAAGAAACTGCACCTCGCGCAACCAGAACTCACACTTGGAGAACTTAGCATTCAAGTTCTCCCTTCTCAAAGTCTCCAGAACCTCTCGCAGATGCTCCTCATGCTGCTCTCGCATCTTGGAGTAAACCAAGATATCATCAATAAACACTATCACATACCGGTCTAACATCGGTCTACACACGCGGTTCATGAGGTCCATGAACGCGGCAGGAGCATTGGTGAGCCCGAAAGGCATCACCACAAACTCATAATGGCCATAGCGCGTCCGAAACACAGTCTTCTGCACATCCTCCTCTCTGACCCTCATCTGGTGATACCCTGAACGCAGATCAATCTTGGAGAACGAAGATGCTCCCTGTAGCTGGTCAAAGAGGTCATCAATCCTCGGGAGTGGGTAACGGTTCTTCACCGTTACCTTATTCAGCTCCCGATAATCTATACACATCCGATGCGACCCGTCCTTCTTCTTCACAAAAAGAATCAGGGCTCCCCAGGGAGAACTACTCGGTCTAATGAATCCCTTGTCTAACAGCTCCTCCAGCTGTGTAGACAACTCCTGCATCTCAGGAGGAGCCAACCGATACGGTGCCTTGGCTATCGGAGCCGCATGAGGGACTAGGTCGATCCTGAACTCCACCTGTCGCTCCGGAGGTATTCTAGGCAACTCCTCGGAGAATACGTCCGCAAACTCTCGTACTACGGGCACATCGCCCACCGTCGCCCTACCCGCTTCCCGGGTATCCATAACGTAGGCGACATAACCTGCGCAACCCTGCTGGAGGTAGCGCCTAGCCCTCGCTGCCGAACATAAAGCTGGTCCTTGCTGTGGCCCTTCGCCCTGAACCACCAGCTCTCCCCCACTAGGGGTCCTAATCCGTACTGACTGCTGCGCGCAGTCAATCACTGCCCCATTGGGGCTCAACCAATCCATACCGATAGTAACCTTGTTCCCCCGCAAAGGTATGGGAACCAGATCTACCAGATAATGCTCCTCAAACAGCCTCAAAACACAATCCCGGTAGACCTCTGACGCCCGTACCGACCGGTCGTCCGCAATCTCGACCTCTAGAGGGCAATCCAACATGCCCGAAGACTCTGGAAACTTCTTGCTAAGCGCAAGAGAGACAAATGATCGGGTGGCACCCGAATCAAACAACACCTGAACTGGGATACCGTTCACATGGAACGATCCTAAGCAAGGCACATAATATATCAAAATCACAGCGACATATCATAACAACAGAAAAATAAGAAATCATACCCGTCACCACATCGGGTGCAGCGCGTGCCTCCTCGGCTGTCAGCTGAAATGCTCGGCTCCGAACCACTGGAGCCTCCATCTTGGCCTTCCGGCCATCCACAACCCGTGCTGTCGCTGGAGTCAGCGCCACTGCCGGCGGCGCTGCTGCTGTCAATCTGGGGCAACTGGCCTTTTTATGGACCTTCTGATTGCAATGAAAACAAATCAGGTCTGATATCTGAATCGCAGGAGCTGGGGCAGTGCAATCTCTGCCAAAATGCCCAACCTTGCCACACTTATAGCAGCCTGAACCCGACCTAGTGCGACAAGCTCCCTCGTGTGACCGACCGCATTTCCCACAGCTGTCCCGCCCTGACTGGCCTTTCGGCCTACCATCGGATCCCTTGGGCTTCTTCCCCGAAGCCCCCGTCGTCAGCCCCTCCGCTGCCTTCCTCTTCCGGATGTGCTCCAGATCAATCTCCCTCTCCCTAGGCCTGGCAATCATGGAATCCAGGGTAGGGCAAGCTGAGAAACTGACATGCTCCCGGATGTCAGCTCGTAACATATCATGGTAGAGGGTCCTCCTCATGTCCTCATCACCCGCATACTGGGGCACCAACAATGCCCTCTCCCGGAACTTGGCGGTGATCTCCGCCACAGTCTTCGTAGTTTGTCTCATGTCCAAGAACTCCCTGGCCAGCTGCTGAAGCTCCACAGCTGGCGCAAACTCCACCCTGAACCGGGTCACAAAATCCGGCCATGTCATAGCCTCAACATCCGAGGCTCCCAGAGAGTCACCAACCGACTCCCACCAATCTCTGGCCCTGTCTCTCAAGCATCCTGCTGCATACCTCACCTTCGACCCCTCGGCGCAGAAGCTAGTCAATTATGCAGACTCAATGTCTGCGATCCATCTCCTAGCAACAATGGGGTCTTTCACCCCATGGAAATCCGGCGCACCACTCCCACGGAAGTCCTTAAAGGACAGTGTGTGCGTACTCGTCTGTCTAGATGCCATATCAATCCTGAATGTCCGGAGGTGATCCTCCATCAACTCAATGATCCCTTCCTTGATCGACCCGAAGATAACCGACGTCGCATCAAGGATACCCCTCGTGATCTCGGACGCGATGAACTCGCGTAACCCATCATCCACATGCTCGGATCCTTCGCCCGAGCCCGATCCTGACCCAGATCCTGAACCTCCTGCTCCATTCCGCGTGACCACCATTCTGAAAATAACATACGAATGTCAGGGTCACATATACTTTCGGAGGTCTCGCACACTTTCCAAGTTTCCAGGTTCCATCTAGGCCCTCCTTGATTCGAGTACGGGTCCTCTGCTTTCAGTAGTACGGGCCCATACTACTTTCCACATCTACCCGTACTTTCATCAAGGATTGCTTCGACTTCACCAAGTCCCTTTTACCGATACCCTATCCACTGACCTCATCCTAGGCTTTTCTAGGGCACTCTCCAACCTACCCTCCGCCATCAGCTACACTAGGAGTCCCCACCACTTCCCCCTAACTAAATTGCGGATACTGTTACATATCCGTTCCTTAGCTAGTTGAAGGTGGCCAGAACCCCCATAGCAAAAAGCAAGCAGCATTCGTGCATTGGGTAACCAAATCAGGCATAACCTACACATGCCATCCTACTGCTGACTAAGCAGTCCTAGCATACAGCTCATATAACAGGCATATAAGGCATCCTCCTAGATCCATAGCCCTAACTAGCATGCAATTCTCAGAATCATATATCAGGCACACAAGGCATCCTCCTAGATCCTTAGTCCTATTCTAGTATGCAGTTTTCTGAATCAAAACCATATAGCATAACATATCAAGTATGGGTATCTTGGGGAAAACGTACTTGAGCCCGGCCGGTCGCATGCATCACACACTTCGTCTTTCTTAAAATCCTTCCATTTAGATTTTAGAAAACCATTTTTCCTTGTAAAAACCTTTTAGCCCCTCAGTTTGAGTCCAGACACCCCCGAGGGTGTGTCCGAATCCATCAAACCAGGGCTCTGATACCAACTTGTAACGACCCAATTTTCGAGTCCAAAATTTTCTTTTTGATTAACTGATTCATAAAAACATTCATAAGAAAATACTGTGAAAACACGTCATCTCATAAAACAAGCATCATGTCTGAAAACCCAAGTCATAAAATAATACATATCAGAGTACAATCCCAGAAAGCTCCATGCGGAAATCATGTGTGTGTGTGTAATGCGATGCTACGCCGCCGACTCCTTCCCCTTAGACGAAGAGGTACCTGAAACCAAAACCGAAACCGTAAGCACAAAGCTTAGTGAGTTCCCCCATCATACCACATACCATACAATATCCTCGGTATCTTTCAACCGGTAATCATCGTCAGTATCTTTCAATCGGTAATCATCATCGGTATCTTTCAACCGGTAATCATCATCGGTATCTTTCAACCGGTAATCATCATCGGTATCTTTCAACCGGTAATCATCATCGGTATCTTTCAACCGGTAACTGTCATCGGTATCTTTCAACCGGTAACTGGGGACTATTCCACCCCTACCACTAGCATACAACAACAAGATATAAACATACAATCAGGCATATCCGGGTACTGACCTACCCTTTGGTCCTAAGGACCGCTATCAAGGAAACCAATCCCTATCATACACGTAACATGTCATACAAATAAAACTCATGACCAAAGCATGTAACCAGACCAAGATAATTATCACAAAGACAATCATCTTCTAAATACTCCTCTTTGGTGGGCCGACATTGTGGCCTTAGACCCACCCCCACTGGAAGATAACTCACCTCGTACGAGAAACTGCTGATAAGCTGTGCGGGAAACCTCCATTCGCTGCTGTTCCGGAAATCCTCCGGCTACAATCCCCACAAAACACTCAGTTAGAAACTGATATCTACTCTTAGGGTAAAATGACCATTTTACCCCTAACCAAGTCCAAGTCAAAGTCAACTTCCAGTTGACCCGACTCGCCGAGTTGGGCCGTCAACTCGTCGAGTCCCTTCCGTTTACTCGACCTTATCCACGACTCAAATCGTCGAGTTTGGCAATGACTCGACGAGTTCCCCTTCCTTACGAACATCAATGAACATTTATCCGACTCGCCGAGTCGGACGAACACTCGCTGAGTTCACCTTCAACTGATGAACAAGTCCTGACCTTGACTCGCCGAGTTGTATGAACAACTCGTCAAGTTCATCTTCAAACATAAGGAGATTGCCTTGGACTCGCCGAGTCTGTTCTAGCACTCGTCGAGTCCCATGAACTCCAGGTCTAAAATTAACTCCAATGCGTTGTGTCACTCTTTCTGTCCTGCTACAACCCTTCTAACACCCAACTGAGTCCTTTTGACCCTCAACAGATATGGGACTCAAAGCCTTGGACTCGTCAAGTCCCAAGAACGGACTCGCCGAGTCGATAACATCCACACCCTAAATCCTCGATTTCTGATGTACAACACTTGACCAAATGATAGATCCAAGCCCCTAAGCTCGATCTAGCACGTAAAGTTATGAACTTTACGTGCATGCATGGGACTTTTGAGCCAAAAGGCTCTAAAATGGCTCTTATGTTGCATGGGGCCTTCCTTGAGTGCAAAAGCAACCCAAATCTGCCTTGTGACCCCTCCCAAGACTTAGATCCGAAGTCTTGACCCCCAACCATGTTTGCAATCATGGTTGGCTACCTCATATGGCTTAAAAAGCCCTAAATCTTCCCCAAAAAGGGATCTAACAAACAAGCAAGCAAGGTACAGACTTTATACCTTTCAAAGACTTCAAATGATGAACCAAACTCGAATCCTTCAGTATCCTCTTGATCCTTCTATGCTCTTCCTTCTTCCTTGAGGTCAAAACCCACACAAATCACTCAAAAGCCTTAGATCTTGCACCAAAACACTTATGGTTTGCTATGGAGGGTTTCTGGGAGCATAAAGGGGCGATGGAGGCTGCATAAGGTCGTTTAAATAGGGTGCAAACCCTCAGATTAGGGTTTTGTCCAGTCAGAGCCTACTCGTCGAGTCCGGGACCCGACTCGACGAGTCCATCACTTAAATCCCGCGTCTCATACCAAGAACCACGTGCTACAGATTTCCGAACCAGTGAGAGTGCCTTCAGGAGCTTGACTTCTAGCTAGCTGCGTGTCACCCACTTCAGCCCTGCACATAGGTGATCTCCACTTGCGGCCATACAGAGCTTCGAAAGGAGCAGCCTTTATGCTAGTGTGATAACTGTTATTGTAAGAGAATTAGACAAGGGGTAAATGAGTATCCCATGCCTTTCGAAAGTCTATCACGTAAGCTCGCAACATATCTTATAGAGTTTGAATCGTTCTCTCACTTTGTCCGTCAGTTTGTGGATGATATGCTGTACTCATGTCCAGCCTAGTTCCCAAAGATTTTTGTAAAGACTGCTAGAAACGAGAAGTGAATCTACTATCTCGGTCAGAAATAATAGATATTGGTACACCATGCAGTCTAACGATTTCCTTGAGGTAAGTTCTTGTTAGCTTCTCCATTTTGTCGGTCTCTTTGATTGGTAAGAAGTGTGCGGATTTGGTTAATCTATCGATGATTACCCAAATAGTATCATAACCACCCGATGTCTTGGGTAACTTGGTTATGAAATCTATTGTAATCCGCTCCTACTTCCATTCAGGGATTTCAGGTTGTTGCAATAAACCTGAAGGTTTCTGGTATTCTACCTTGACTTTGGCACAAGTAAGGCATTTGCCCACAAAGGTAGCAATTTTGGCCTTCATGTTTGGCCACCAGTATAGTTTCTTGAGGTCAAGATACATCTTGTCAGAACTTAGATGAATGGAGTATCGGGTTTTGTGTGCTTTATTCATAACCACGTCTCTGTAACCACCGAACTTTGCTGTCCAGATCCGGTTCATGAAACAATAGACTCCATCATTCCTGACTTTGAAGTTTTTATCCATTCCTCTCAAGGTTTCAGCTGCCACGTTTTTAGGTTTTAAGGCCTCGAGTTGAGCCTCTCTGATTTGTGTGGACAGATGTGAATGGATTGTCATGGTCAACGACTTTACTCGGCGTCCCGAGTATTCTTTTCTGCTAAGGGCGTCAGCTACTACGTTAGCTTTACCAGGGTGATAAAGAATCTCACAATCGTAGTCGTTTAGTAGCTCCACCTACCGTCGTTGTCTCATGTTCAGCTCTTTCTGATCGAAGATATGCTGGAGACTTTTATGGTCCGTGAATACTGTGCATTTCGTGCCATATAAGTAATGTCTCCAGTTCTTCAGAGCAAATACCACTGCTCCTAGTTCAAGGTCATGTGTTGTATAGTTGACTTCATGTGTCTTTAGCTGTCTTGAGGCATAGGATATAACCTTTCCTCTTTGCATAAGAACAAATCCAAGCCCTTGGTTAGAAGTATCACAGTACACTACGAAATCATCTGTCCCTTCAGGAAGAGACAGGATCGGTACACTACACAAAGCTCGCTTCATCGTTTGGAATGCTGTTTCTTGCTTTTCTCCCCAGCTAAAAGTTGCACCCTTTTATGTCAGGGTGGTAAGAGGCTTAGCTATTCGGGAGAAATTCTGGATTAATCTGCGATAATAGCCAGCAAGACCTAATAATTGACGGATTCCTGTAGGTGTTTTGGGTGCTGACCAGTTTTCAATTTCCTTTATTTTGGAAGGGTCGACGTGTATTACTTCTGAACTGACCACGTGACCTAGGAAATCAACCTTCCTGATCCAAAATTCACACTTTAAAAACTTCGCATAGAGTTTCTCTGATCTAAGGGTTTGCAATACTTGACGAAGATGTTGGCCATGTTCTTCTTCACTTCTTGAGTAGATAAGAATGTCATCAATGAAGACTATGATGAATTTATCCAGGAATGGATGACACACTCTGTTTATTAGATCCATGAACACAGCAGGTGCATTCGCCAATCCGAATGGCATCACTACGAACTCGTAATGACCATAACGAGTTCTGAACGCGGTTTTGGGAATGTCATCCTCCAAAATCCGTAACTAGTGATACCCGGATCTTAAGTCTATTTTTGAGAAGTAGCTCGAACCTTGAAGTTGGTCGAACAGATCTTCAATGCGAGGAAGAGGATATCAATTCTTGATGGTAAGTTTATTCAACTCGTGGTGGTCTATGCACATACATAATGATCCATCCTTCTTCTTCACGAACAAAACCGGTGCTCCCCGAGGTGAGAAGCTTGGTCTTATGAAACCTTTGTTAAGGAGTTCGTTAAGTTGGCTGGATAATTCCTGCATTTCAGAAGGGGCAAGACGATAGGGGGATTTGGCTATAGGGGTAGCCCCAGGGATTAAGTCGATTCTGAATTCGACTTGTCGTTCGGGAGGCACTCCTGGAAGATCATAGGGAAAAATGTCGGGAAGTTGCAGACTTCAGGAATGCTCGCGATATCTTTCACTTCTTGCTTTTTGTCTACTACGTGAGCTAAGAAAGCATAATACTCTTTGCGAAGGTACTTCTGCGCCTTGATGCAAGAAATGATCTGAAGGTTTGTTCCTGGTTTGTCGCCATAAATAACAAGAGTTCCGTTAGTTGGGAAGTTCAGACGAATAGCTCTTTCATAGCATAGGATGTCAGCATGGTTAGGGCACAACCAATCCATACCTATTATGACGTCGAAACTTTTGATAGAGACCGGCATAAGGTCTATTGGGAACGAAAAGTTATTCAAGGTAAGAGTACATCCTATGAATATATCGTTGGTGGATTCGGATTTCCCGTTAGCCATTTCGACTGTGAATGTTTCTTTTAGTGGTTGGGAGTTTTGATTTAACAAGTGTTTGAAATTATGGCTCACAAAGCTCTTCTCAGCACCACAATAAAATAAAATGCATGCATAAGTGTTGTTAAGAAGAAACGTACCCGTGACCACTGCAGGGTCTGCCACCGCTTCTTTGTGATCCAAGGCTAAAATTCTCCCAACTCCACCGGCATTTCCAGCCTTTGAAAAATCTCTCTTGAAATGCCCCACATCACCATATTGGTAGCATGCTTGACCTACTCCAGTGGCATGTACTTGATTAATCGGTTGGGGTGGTGATCTATAGAATCGAGCAGTATGACCTTTTCTGTTGCAGTTACGACACTGCATTTCTCGGCAATTTTCGTTATGGTGAAAATTGCACTTGTTGCACTTGGGGAGGTTACCAGCATAAGGCTTAGCTGGTGCAGGGTTAGCAGGAACAACAGTAGGTATAGTAGCAGCATTGACTGCGACTAGCTGTTGCTTCTTTGAGGATTCGTGTGAAGATTTGCCCTTCCTCTTGTTCCAACCCTTCTTCTTGCCGTTGTTGTTGTTATTGTTGTTGTTGTTGTTGTTTCCCTTCGGTTGTTTTGGTGCAGCAACCACTGAGTTTTGACGGGCTCCGTGGTCAATAATAGATTGTCCCAGCTCTTTGGCGCTGTCAAAAGTAACAGGCCTCGAAGCTAAAACACTTGACTGAATTTGGGGCGACAGTCCCCAAATATATCTCTCAATATTCTTGCTCTCCAGAGCAACCATATCCGGAGAAAGAATTGCTAAATCACAGAATCTACTAGTATAGGTTGATATGTCAGAACCAACCATTGTAAGACCCCAGAGCTCTTGCTTAAGTTTCTGAATTTCCCCTCGCGGACAGTATTCCCACATTAACATGGCTTTTAAGTTCTCCCAGCTTATTGAGTCAGCCACTACTAGAGTAAGTGATTTAACATGGCCATTCCACCACGTTAAAGCTCTATCCGAAAAGGTACAAGCAGCGAATTTGACCTTACTGCTCTCTGGACAGGAGCAGATTTCGAAAATTGCTTCTGTCTTTTCAATCCACTGTCTTAATGCCATAACTCCCCCAGTCCCGTTAAAGGTCCTATGTTTGGCATTCGAAAAATCTTTATAAGTGCACTCTCGTGAGTGCCCATGACTCTCGCCATGGTTAGAAGGATGTGCACCAGCTCCCGCCTACTAGTACCAGGAGTATTGATATGAGACATGGCAGCCACAACCGCTACCATAACCGCCTCTTGAAACGTAGTGGCGTCGAATTGAGGAGGCGGTGGCGGAGGTGGCGTCGGTGCTTCATTAACCGTGTTACGTCTTGGATTTCTACGAGGAGGCATCTTTCTCTATAAAAGTTAAAAAATACAAAGATGGTAAGATATCAAGAGTGAATATGAATTTGATATCTCTGAACTAAGACATTTAGTTCAGCATGAATCTTATAATGAATTGGAAATAGAAGTCTATGACAAGTACAACTTGGAACAGGATAATATGAAATTGAGTGGTTATTTTTCAAAGAGTATGAAAATGCATGTCGATTAAATTGGCATATTGAATACATAAAGTCTGGAAAACTTGACCCTAAACAAGTCTACAATATACCAAATTCTGGGAAAAACATCGACATCATACTGACCTATCGAAAATGAAAATTTTCACGGTCTTACTGAAAAACATGAAAAATAACGCTAGAACATATCCGTAGACTTTAACTATAACCAAAAGAGTGAACAGAGAACGAGTAGAGCATCTCCTACTGGCGACGGTTATCACTTGGACAAAACCTCATCTCAGCCAGCTGACGCTCCACAGCAAGCAAATGTCTTTCATACACTGTCAGGCGTGCTCGAAGTTCTATAACTTCACCTCGAGTTACAGCTAACTCTTGCAGTAAGGCTTCATTATCTCTCATTGCTCTATCACGAGCATCTTCAAGACGACGCATGCGGACTGTATTAACTCCCGCATTGGCATCAACTTCCATGATTCGGTTGATGGCTTTCCTACCCTGTATTTCATTTCGAGCAACCCTGCGGACCAAAATTGGCAGGACTCTGTCTGCAGAGCCTGCTTCGCTCAGGTTGTAGAAGCTTCTGTCTCCGTTGTATGGCATGGGTTGACCCTGCTCTTTGTTGGATTAATGTCTAAGTCCATAACTATAATTGGTAAGACTTGACTCGGCATGGTCCATTTGGGTTGCATGGCATCATGCGTTTGGATAGACTATAATGAGAGAAATAACACTTAAGGTTGGTTAATATATTATAATTTCTACTATATTAATAAGGTTATTTCATTAGTATTGATCAAGAATTAATTTGGAATTAATTAAGTGATCAAAAGGAGACTAATTAAATATATGGGTTGATTGTGTAAATCATTCATTCTTATATATGTGGGCTTGTGATCCAAGATTCCTTATGTTGGACTAAGTCCATGGGGTGACCCATGGATACTCCATGGAGGTTAAAATCCATGGAGCATAAGGAATGGGTAAAGTTATGAGTTACATGGTGTAACCCTAATAGCCACCATATAAAAGAATCCCATGGCTCAAGAAATGGTGCACTAATGTGTGAATATGAGGGCTAGACGATTTCAAGGAGTGTTCCATTTCTCTCAAGTCATTCCATGTGCATTTGGTGTTGTGTGAACCATTTGAGGTGTCACACTTGGGGCACTAGGCACTCAAGCTTCATGGAGACAAGCTACATCAAACAAAGGTATGTATTCTATCCATTTGATTACCCAAGTATCAAGTATTGTATGCTAGATAGGGTAATACCTTGGAAAGTTCGTAATTGCATGTATAATAGAGAAAACATAGATCCAAGGTATTTAGGGTTGCATGTACACTTAGGAGTGTTAGAATGCTCAAAACCCATCAGTGGTATCAGAGCCAAGGCTTGTTTTCTTGTTATACTTGCAAAATTAGCTGAAAAATCGAATTTTGGAACCCCTGACAGCATATATTCGACTGTTTTGGCTAGAAATGGACTAGGAACATTACCCTTAGATGTTTTTGGACTTATAAACTTGTTTTTGATGTGGTAATGTTCATGCTAATCCAATTTCAAAGATAATTGTCAATAGATTCATGTTTTGTATTAGTTTAAAAGTTATGCTAATTACTTGAAAAAATTTGATGTGAATTATCTTTGTTCATATGAGTTTATTAGATTAATAGAAAAGTTAATTGATTATGTGTTTTCAATCCATTTTAATCTAAGAGTTGATTCTAAAGTGTGTTTTTGTAACTTGTCCTCAAGTTATATGAAAAGTCACATTTAAGTTTCATAAAACTCATAAAAAGTTGGCAATGGTTACAAAAATGAAGAGTCTTGTCCTCATTAAATGGTTTTATGACTCCATAACTTGTCCTCAAGTTATGGAGGTTCAAGAATCACTTCATTAAATGATAAAATGTGTAACCTTAATTAGTTCCATAAGTTACAAAAATAAAGAAAAGTTACATTCTTTTATTAGTTTAAAGTTTTCCATAACTTGTCCTCAAGTTATGGAACTTGAAGAGTTTTTTTTTTAATTAAAACTACTTTAAACACATAAGTTATGGAATTAATTAGTTTTGAATATTTTCAAAACTTGCCCTCAAGTTTTGGTATTTGTAAAGTTTTCCCCATGAATACTTTAATTCCATGTTAGCCCTTAGAATTTTAAAAGTTAAAATTCAACCCTTATACTTTATAGTATTATAAGTTAATAATAAATATATGTATAAGAGCAAGTCAGTCTTACCGTTAGTAGGCCTCATTCACGAAGCCGGTCTATAAGGGGGGTATAAGGTTACTGCCTATAAAATGGCAGATTAATGGGTGTCCACTCTCACCCACGGCTTCCTTGACTGGTGGAGGGTCGTTAGCCGAACGGGTAGGACAAGGACTATAATTCTCCCTTCATTAAAAGTATTAATGATAAATACTAAGTAACTAAACACTTATAAATTCCCAATCTTAGTTACTTAGGAAAATGTGAATAAGGTGCTAATCCATGAAATTACACTTTGCACTTTGTTTAAACCGTTAGTGGAACGTGTGTGGTTAACCGGCACACTAACCTGGATTTAACAAAGTAGGCAAAGGGTAACTTAATATTTATCATAGTATCGGTGGAGCTCGTGTGGTTAACCGGCACATCGATTGAGGGGTAAATATTAAGGGTACCAAGTATATTTGGATGGTTACTTCTCACCTTGTTTTGTGATCCTCGGCATCCCAGTCACAAAACCTGAAGGGCACACTCGAGATTGAAACATGCCATTGAAAAGTTTAATGAATCTCAAAAGATCTACGAGTTTCAAATCCAATTAAAAACCTAATTACATTATTTCGTTTTTCATGGTGGAAATTGGTAAATCGTCATTTACCTACCTTCAACTATTTTATAACTCGGATTACGGCATCCCTCTTCCAGTTATAAATAGGTTGTTGGATCCTAGCCTTAATATTTCATATTGGGTGTTATATTAAGGACTTTAGATCAACTATCTTGAATATCTCCCAAATGATGTCTAGTTCAGACATCTATGATCTTCCCAAATCTCTTGGAACTTTACTTCCTCCACCTCCTCCAATTATTCTCCCTAACCCACAAGTTCAAGGTCACTCAAGCCCTAATGGCAAGTAAGGTCTATGTGTGATCACATCTTAGAGATGAAGTCACATATTGACAAGCTGGGAGAGTTGGGTGTCAAAGTCTTGAGAAAGTTGGATGTTCAATCACTTTCTAAGTCACATAGTGAGTTCCTTTGGGACTACTATGAAACAGACTATGACATGAACCTTAATGATTATATCTATTTGCTTGGTGCTGCTGAATCAGCAATGATTTGGAACGATAGTAAAGCAAATTTGATTAGAAGATCAACTTCCCAAAAACTTTATGGACAGTGACAATGGTGACACTGGAAATCCAGAAAAAGCATTTTCTTCCCAATGGAAAGGGATTGGCCATAGTCAACCCGGTTGACCAAATGGTAAGGAGAAAGGCTAAGTCTGAGATAGTCCCATTACCAAAGGGTCCATATGTTTATTTTGCCAAAGGAAGGGGCGTTGATTGCAAAGCTGACAAGTTTACCTAAGGATGTTAAAGTCAATAAGTCTGACTCTACTTCAGGTAGAGCCCATTATCTAACTCTGTTAAGTTTCTATTCTAAGATCCTCATTACATGATGTGACTGGGTCACATTTTGATGTTTTAAGAATCAAAGAATAGAGAGAAAGCTTAAAGGAAGTATATGCTGATTCTGATCGCGTAGGTGGATTTCGATCGCATCAGAATTTTGAAGCTGTTACTTAGGAGTTATGATATATTGCTTAGAAATAGATAACAACAAGTTTTTCCGTATGCATTTGCACTATAAGGATAAGTTTTTTCCGCAAAGTTTTGAAATAAAATAAAAGTTTTTAATTTTATATTTATTTTAAATATCCTTACAAGTGGCATTTGTGAAAAATGGTTGTTTATATGATTCCATTGACAGCAATATTTGAAAAAAAAATGGACTTGATTCTTTCGTTTGTGGTAGTGTCATAATTTACCAAATCAGGAAAGTTCCTCATCGCCCAAATTTCAATTGGACCGAAACTTGGAATCATGCAAGTTGAATAGTATGATGAATGAGAACTTTCAAGCATTGGAAAATCAAGACTAATTACTTGTTCACATGGATGTGTGAGTCAAGTGAAGGACTAAAGGGATCGAGTACACATTCTTGTGCACTGGTCATGTCCACCACAAAGCTCGTTAAGACTATTTGATTTACTAAAGTTTAGTAAATATGGTTATACTTACAAGTTTAAGTATAATTCTGAAACATTGGAAAAGTCTCAATGTATGGCAGAACGAATGGGAAGAATCAAATTAGGCAGAAAGATAAAAGTTTCTCAAATCCGAAAAGATGGGAGAGTACTTTAGTATCATGTTTGTGATCGTCTTAATGATTTAGAAATCATATCACAATTAGTCCTCTAAAGGTCATCTTAGTGCATTCTTATGACTAAGAAGAGGAGTCATGAATTGTTGAAATGGTTAGATCAGGAAGATGAGTCATACTTCGTTCCAAAACAATTCTTAGAGTCATACTCCAAGATTGTAACTTGAGTGACATATCTTAAAGAAAGGTTTAAAACACTTGTCAAATGTAAGAGTAAAAGTGTCCTACTCTTGTACATTTGAAATTGGTAAGTTGTGATGTATTGGATAAAACAAAGACCAACTAAGGCCAATTGTGTGAAGTGTTTGTCTTGATAAAGAATCCGCACTATCTCTTGAATATTTGGCAAGATAGTCTTATATGTCAAGAGGATAGTGGGAGTCTTAAAGATCCTAAAAAGAATTTCAAGAACTAATCAAGAATAAAACCTGACGTTCTTCACTAGCACACGACTTGAGGTTTATAACCTATCGTGTTGACATATTCTGTGCCCATTCCAGTTAAAGTTGGCTTTGCATAGGAGTTCTGAAAGTTCTCAATTGGTTGCATAACAACTTGGAAGCAATGGCAGGCCCTGTACTGCCAGGTGGCAAGATGTTAAGATTGCATAAGTTCAGTCCATATGAGTTTGGATTTGTCATTATCCTTGTCTTGTGACTATGGTTTTGACGATTCACATGGATAAGAACACACATGCATGCTATCTAAGGAAAGGTATATGATTTTGATAAAGTTTTATCAAACCATCTCGTATCAGAAATCTGAACTTTGGTAAGGAAGTCAATAAAGTATTGATTTCTAGAAGTCCAGCTGATTTCTGAGTACATGTCAAAGCTAGTGGGAGCATAATTGTTATGCTAATAATCATCATGTTAGTGGGAGCATGATAATTATTGTTAGTGTTGCAAGTTAGCAATGTTAATTATAGAAAACAAAAGTTTCAATTCGTGAGGCTGCAGGGATTGAAAAAGTTGTTTTGCTATAATTAAGGGAGAGGATATACTTCATTTCAGTTCTAAAGGCTTAGATTGAGACCTTAATCATCTTTAGTCAAGAGTATATATATGAATTTCATGTTGGATTGGTTCAACTTAAGGAAATTCTATATATTGCGTTCTCAAAATTCGATTATGATTACGGCATCCCTCTTCATAGTCAAATTTTGAAAACATGGCAAATAAAAATATTGTAGCAAAAGACTGGTCTAGAATCATGTCTTTATGTGAGACATCATGAATCATGTACCATTTGCTTTGGGTACATGATCGATTCCATGTGCTATAATATTTGTCATTTCTAAATTTTTCCAAATGCCCAGAGGCATTAAGAAGGGAAAAGGTCTAGAATTGGATATGACTAAAATGATTAAGCAATTGTCGAGGACAATCTGAAGTTTACCAAAGATTGGTTGCTCAGGGACAGTTGGAAGTATAGTGCTAATTTTGGAAGGACCATATTGACATATTCTGAAAAGAGGCATCTCTTATTCAGAAGTGATAGTCAAAATGAGAATATGGAGTTGTCTCCATAGGTGGAACTTATCTGTGTAAGATTAAAAAACTTAATGCAAGAAGCATGTCTAAAGCAATGTAATTTGAATATGAGACTTAGTTTCCATGGAGTTGATCTCCATTGGAATACCTTATAATGACTGTTGACAAGTCTTTGTAACTTTGTACATATTCATTACAGGAGGGTCAGTGCATATAAGTTTAAAATCTAAACAGATTTCGATAAATGATAAGAATTTGAAATTCTCACATTTTTCGATAAGGATTTGGGAGTGTGAAATTAGAATCATTGAAATTATGTTCAATTGGTTTATTTCACAAAGTAAGGATCATAGACAAACATAGAGTGCATACTTGGTGTATGGCAAAGCTATTGTTTAAGAAAAACATAGTGTACATGCTTGGAGCATGGGACAACTAGTGTTTTTAATTCAAGTATAAAGTTGATAAAACCGAAACAATGAATAATGAGTAATCAGTATGGTGATAAATAAAAGTGTTTATTTATATTCATAGGGTTTGATACCATATTTGATTCATTTATTCTTGTGTTTCACTTTGCATGTTTTGACTTCCAGAATAACTAAGTCGCTCTTCCTGAATGATTAAGTTATTCAAACCATCCACAGTCGGTCATATGTTGGAAGTAGATATGAATCAAGACTGTCATGGGTTGGTTTGTAGAGGTCCAAGTTGGTGGACAAAGTGGTGCTACAACACTCATGAGTGCTCATAAGTTCTGAGTATTGGATTCAACCCGCGCTCATTTGAATCACTTCATGGATTTTATCACGAGTGATCATGAGACGATAATATCTTATATTCTTCAAACCTAGAGATATGAGTTGTTACTATGAGTTGGTTGTACATTGATTGCACGAAAACGAATTCGGTAACTCGATGTTATAAAACGTGCCTTTGTGTATGATTCAACAAGTAGTAGAACAAGCCATATGAGTCGAAGTTTATCCATTCCTTTTACCTTCATGATAAAAGCGATATCTGTGGGCCCCTCGATGATTTAAAGATGATACATGTGCGTGCTTGGCCAAGCCAGGACTGATTTGATTTGTTCAATCAGCCAGTCATCATAAATCGAAAATCGGGAAACAACAAATGTACAGAGAGAATGATTATAATCCATGTCTCAGTCCATATGATATATAGAATGGAGGAATATATGATCCCTTATCTAATGGATAAGTCATTGACAAAGGTCAGAGTTCATCGACAAGGTCAGAGTTCGACAGAAGCTTTTGAGAGCTACGATTTCTGATCGGTTCCTGAAGTCATACGCAATAATAGTTTTAGACTTATCCAAGTGGGAGACTGTTGGATTAATGTCTAAGTCCATAACTATAATTGGTAAGACTTGACCCGACCCGGCATGGTCCATTTGGGTTGCATGGCATCATGCGTTTGGATAGACTATAATGAGAGAAATAACACTTAAGGTTGGTTAATATATTATAAGTTCTAATATATTAATAAGGTTATTTAATTAGTATTGATCAAGAATTAATTTGGAATTAATTAAGTGATCAAAAGGAGACTAATTAAATATATGGGTTGATTGTGTAAATCATTCATTCTTATATATGTGGGCTTGTGATCCAAGATTCCTTATGTTGGACTAAGTGCATGGGGTGACCCATGGATACTCCATGGAGGTTAAATTCCATGGAGCATAAGGAATGGGTAAAGTTATGAGTTACATGGTGTAACCCTAATAGCCACCATATAAAAGAATCCCATGGCTCAAGAAATCGTGCACTAATGTGTGAATATGAGGGCTAGACGATTTCAAGGAGTGTTCCATTTCCCTCAAGTCATTCCATGTGCATTTGGTGTTGTGTGAACCATTTGAGGTGTCACACTTGGGGCACTAGGCACTCAAGCTTCATGGAGACAAACTACATCAAACAAAGGTATGTATTCTATCCATTTGATTACCCAAGTATCAAGTATTGTATGCTAGATAGGGTAATACCTTGGAAAGTTCATAATTGCATGTATAATAGAGAAAACATAGATCCAAGGTATTTAGGGTTGCATGTACACTTAGGAGTGTTAGAATGCTCAAAACGCATCACTCTTGACTCCATGTTCCTAAGTTCTCAGCCCATGAAGGCGTCGGGCCTTGGAAATTTTGTCGTGGATTAGGATTATGGGCAACTGGTGGTGGATTATAGGCTTCTGATTCGAAATCATTGTCTTAAGGAAAATTTTCTGCAAAATCATCATCTAAGGGAATTTCGTGATTTTCTTTTGGCTTTGCATCTTGTCCTTGATTGGGAAAATATGGGTCTCCGGGTAAATGAAATCCTGCCATTGTTATCTAAGCGAGAATAGGGATAAGAGGTATAGAATATAGTTAGTAATGATAGATTAAGGATACAAGTTTCTATGAGAAAGACTTACAGTTAGCAAGTAATGTATTCTTTATGACTTGTTCTAGGTATTACTATAACTATAAAGTGTACACTAATTATATATAACTTGGGTATAACAGACCTTCGATTAAATGATCCGGCTCTAAATCCACAACCAAACAAGGAACAGGAAATGAAGCTAGATCACATATTCTAAGTCTATATAACTTTAATTATATATAACTGCAATATATCCTTAATATTTATAGTTCTACCCTCAATTGTTCTAGTGTTTTCACATGTTTGTTATTTGTATATAGTGCCTAAAATACCATTATAGTATTTTAATCTTTATGATCTGTTCTAGAGTTCTTCTGAATATGTATCGTTGGTAAGTTTTAGACATGTCACAACACCACTATCACTCCCAAACACATGTTGGTTATATCCCAAATCAATATAGTTGATCAGGCTATATTAATTCCAGATATGATTACATAACTGCCCAGGTTTGACTGTAATGTCCAACATCCAAATTCATTTAAGTTCTTATGAATGTGATATTGTACTTGTAGGTATGAGTGTTAGTATACTTCTTGTAAAAATACTTAAATTTTTAAAAAGTATACTTGTAGTCAGAGCTCTTAGCCCTAAATGTATTTATAGTTTGTATATATTTTATGGATTGATATACTGAGTTCACTATAAACAATTCTCTGATACCAATCTGTCACACCCCCAAACCAGACGGCGGAAACGTCCGGGGGTGGAGGACTTCATTTGTAGTATTACAACACATGCATTATAGTAATCCGAGTACAAACAACCAATGTATTTAAAAAGTATAAGTATTTACATGTGTTTCATCATTGTATACTGAAACCAAATAGTTATACAAAAGAAGAAGACAAGACATAAATAGCTCCATCTTCTTAAAAGCACGGGGAGTACCTGTCTACTGGTTTCCTGAGAATACAAGTAATTTGAAAAGAGAGTATCAACATAAAGTTGAGTGAGTGCATAAGTATTTATGTTTGAATGAATGTTATCTCTTTCTTGAATAAGTAAATTGTTCCAGAAAATCCTATATTTTCTTCTGCATATGAAAAGTAGTTTTAGTTACATAAAACCGTTCTGTTTATAAACCAATGTTCTGTATTTGTATAACTTTTTGTAAACTTGTAACTGAGAGTGTGCCTGGTTTCATCAATTGTTATTGTAAACTGTAATGTAATACTGTAAATTGTATCTTGTAAACTAGTACTTTGAAAATGTACTTATGTTTAGTTAATTATACACTAACGTATTGTTAATATCTTTTATATGAGTTATTATAACCATACTGACTAGATGGCCTGACCCAACACTATGAATGCGTTGAAAGTTGTTTATAACAATTGTCACTCGTAGGCGTATATGCCTGACTGCAGCTAGCAGTCTGAGTGCGCGGTTGTCAATCCCAATATAGATCTATACACATATTGTTTTGATCTCCGGGTGGAGATTCTGGTTGTAATGTCAGGACTTTAACTATATTGTTTAAATGAATCAAACAACCTGTATCAAATGACTCATAAAAAGCATATAAATGTTACATGTATAATAGTTATGAAAATCCAATCATTCTGAAATAAATGATTGATAGTATGTTCTTGAATTAGTATTCTTAACATGTATATGAATGATGTATACTCTTGATTAGTTTTGAATCAAATCTTTGTTCTTGTAAAACAATATACTTTAGTATACTTGAATCATGAATTAATGTTTTGTGAATCATAAATTATACCTATTATAATATATATGTATTTTCTGAATTGATACCGAGTAATCATGAATGCAACCCCTTGCGCAACATGTTACAAAGGGTTGTTAAACTTAATGAACTAACTTTTATATTTGTATACATATACAATTATATATAAGTAAAGTTTAAATGACATTCGGACAAATAACTGATACTTATAATCCCACATCCAAACAAGGAAAAGGAACAAAAGTGGGTTATCAGTCCTAATCCTTTTAAATCTTATTTATATAAATATATATACAAATATAATTTCTGGAGGAAAATAAAAGTTTATAAAACATTTTAAAAGAAATTTGATAATTTGAAATACGTTTTGGTGACTTGATGTCATTTTGATATAATCATTGAAAACTATCTGATTTGATGATAGCTGAAATCCATTTTGATAAATTTTTGAAAACATTTGTTTATAACACAAAATATTTGTGTTAGACTTGTATTCCCCCCCCCCCCCCCTTAAAACAGTAAAAACTATGAAAATACGGGGGTATGAACTCACCTGTAGTGAGTGATTCAAATGTAAGATTGAGGTAGGATGCTAAGTGTCAAGTGAAATCTCGAGCACAAACGAATCCTATTAAACATATAATAACACATATATGGATATAATTAGTGTATATAATAACTAATTATGATAGGAAACCACTTTAGGGACTAGGAAACACTTGAATTGAAGTGTTACAATCACATGTGATTACATCAAAGGGGCTTACGGCCACACAAGGCTGTGTACGACCAATATGTATACGGCCATGGAGTGTACGGACAAGATGTGTACGGCCAATGTGGTGTACGACCATTGGGTGTACGGTCATGGAGTGTACGGTCGTACACTCATGGAAGAAGCATGCAAAAACGGGTATGTATGGCCCTATCTAGCATCTATTAAGTGTTCATGATCTTATGTTGAGACATGAGGTGAGTTTGAGGCCAATACATGTACTAAACAAGGGTTTACAGTCATATAAGGAGTGTACAGCCGTACACCCTTGGTTTTGATGCATTAGATGACAATTCAAGGCTTGGAATCAAGTGTTTCTCAAGCCTAACTAGTAGATAGAAGAGATACTCACACTTTTGAAGGCTTCTAAGGAGTTCACGGCCCAAGAACAAGTAGGTGTTCTTGATGAAAGTGAAGAAAACTTGAAGATCTATCCAAAAGAAAAGATTTCTTGGATGAAAACATGGATCTTCACTAGACAAAGCCATGTATCAACTAATCAATGGAAGGAATACTTACATCTTTGTAGATCAAGGTGAAAAACTTGATGATAGTTGAGAGAGAATCGGATTTCTTGAGGTGAAAGTGTGAGAAAGTGTGAAAAAATGAAAGAAAAGCTTATATATGGGTTTGGGTTTACGGCCGTACACCCATGTGTACGGCCGTACACTCCTCTTGAAGGAGTGTTTGGCCCGAATGAAATACGAAGAACATAAGATAACTCATCCCTAAACCCAAACCTTGAATGCACTAAGCTTAGAACACTCAAACATACCCTAAACAATGCTAAAAGATAGTAGAAACGAGTCTGACTGTGATTGAATTGAATGACTGTACAAGATAGAAATTTCGGGTTGTTACACTTTCTTTCTTGCTTGTCTCTTTGAAATACCACTTTCTTTCAAAATCTTTTCAATGTTCCTTAAACTCTTGAGAATTAATTTTGACTTGTTGTGAAACAATGTCAACTTGCTTTGAAACATCTTTTGAAATTTCAGATTTTTCATCCCAAATTCGTTTGGTTTTTGTTGTTGAAAAGTGTAAGAATTCTTTGTTAAATTGTTTTCGACAGTACTTTGGTTTGAGAAAAATCCTTCTTTTGATGCTTTCTCGTTATCTTCTTCAATCATTTTATTAAACTCAGGTTTAATATTATCAAAATTTCCTTTTGTGACAAAAACCTTATTCGGAAAGATAACCTCGTCTGAGCATTTGAAATTCGGATACACAACTATATTTGTTTCAAGGTAACGAGAACCTTTTTCCTTCATAATTGTGTCGAATTTCTCAGTTTCGTCAAAAACCTGGATAAGTACAACCCTTGGAACTGTTGTTTCTTTCGGAACATCATCATTGTCATCATCACTGTCTGTTTGACTATTTTCGACGGTCACATGGTCATGATCATTAACTTTCGAAGTTGAGAGTGGAGTGGTGTCAACTTTAACCTTAGAATCATTACATTTTTCTTTGCCTTTAGCCATTGATGTGACATTAATGACAGACAACTGAGAACAATCAATAACTTCCTCTTCTTCAATTTCACTAACATCATCAGAATCATCTTCGATATCAACAAAATTAGTTTGAGGGTCAGTTTTCGAATTATCAGTTCTTTTCAAAATCTTTATTTGTTCATTTTTGGTCAAGGTTTCATTTACAATATCAACTAATTCATTAGCATCCAGGCATTCATCAATTTTCACTATACCATATGTATATCTATTATCTGGAACCCTATCGAATTCAACAATTGTATTTTTACAATCATAGGAAATATAGTCAATTTTCTCCCTTTCGAATGCTAAAAAGGGTAAAAGTTTCCTATGTTGTTCTTTGCTAATATCCGATGAATGATGCAATGCTGTCAATTTACCATACAAACGTTTGGCTGAGTTAAAGTAGATATTTCTTTGTTTTAACAACAATTTAATATCAGCACATAAACTATCCCTATCACACATCAAATTCGTTATTTGTAAATCTAAGTATTCTATTTTCACTTTCTTCGATTCCAACATCCTCTAAGTTTCTAAGAGTTGTGTATTCGACATCTTAGCATCATTACTAGCAGAAATAAGTAGATCATTAACATAAGTAATAGATGCATCAAACTCAAATAGAATCGAATCATATGCACTAGAGGGAATATTAAAAGATTGTAAATGAGAACGTACCTGAAAAGTAATTGGCGATTTGTATGAAGATGAAGAAACAAAGCACTTCCCAATTATTTTCTCCTCCTCGTCTTCCTCATGCATTACGAACATAGCCCCATGTGTAGGGTTTCACATCTCATCATCATCAGAACCAGATGACTAAATATGGTATGTTCCATCTTCTTCATCTACACCTTTGGCCACCAGAGACAATCCATTTGACTTTGCACACACCTCTTCCAACCTCTCAACTTAATAAGCTTCATCTTTGACCTTGTTCTTCTTCTCATCTCGCTTTCGCAGCATACATCCACTCACCATATGATTCGCCCCATTGCAGTAATGGCAGTCGAATCCAGAATCACCTTTTAGTTTTTCTCTTTCTTCTCTTCCTCAGCACGGACCTCATTTTTCTCAACTTTCTTCTCTTTATTCCCAGACTTTCCAGCAAAACTTCCATTCACTTCACTTGTGTTCAACTTTGCATTGAAAGGCTTCTAGAAAAATTTTTGTACTCGATTTTTAGAGTAAAATGTAACAGCTTCGTCATCAGAGTTGACGATCAGACCTTCATCCTCCGAATTCTCCTTTTCTGCAACCTCTTTCTCAGCTTCTCTTCCAGTAACTTTCGAAACAAGTGCAAGTGGACCACCTAAACTGATATTCGATTCCTCAGCAATTTCATGCACTTCGGATTCATGTGCTTTCATCACATTGTAAAGATCATTTAGAGAGAAGTAATCAAAACTTTGCTGAGTCTTTATCATGAGGCTTACATTTCTCCATTCCTTTTGAAGACCCATCTTGAATGTGAGATTGAACTCCATTGTTGATCGGATGACTCCATATCAGTTACATTTGAAGATTAGCTCATTCAGACGATCATAATAAGATTCAATGGTCTCTCCTTCCTTCTGCTTGAATTCTCTTAATTCAAATAGACATTGTTTGACTGTACTGATCTTCGTATTTTCGCTTCCTTGATACTTTTCTTTCAAAGTATCCCAAATCTCTTTTGCAGTCTTACAGCTACGGACGTAATTGTAAACAATAGTAGGAAGAGCACCTCTAAGTTCTCTCATACACTTCTTTTCATTCTTCAACAATCTTTCAGACTATTCATTGACATTTTGATTGTTAAAAGAAGTTCCAATACTGTAAACATCAGCAGGAGGACGAACATCACCGAGAATATACTTCCAAAGTTCTTCATCAATTCCGTTCAAGTAATCCTCCATACGATCAGCCCACTGATCGTAGTACTAAGGAATCCGCATCAGAATCTTCATTGATGAACCAAGGAGATGAGAGTAAAGACTCATCGTGTTCATGTTGAAGTTCGCCATTATTGTATGGAAAATTTTTTAAGAAAAGCTCAAATTAGATTGAAATCAAACAGCTAAAGCACTAAGAATTCAATAATCGAACACTCGATTTTACAACTAGAACGTATAATCGACTCACAACAGAAGATCTAAGATGATTTTTTTGAAGGAAAAGGGCAGAAAATTGAAATATGGAACGAGAGTCAAAACTTTTGCAAAAACTCAGAAAATCAGAACAATTCGGTATGAATCCTGCTCTAATACCAAATGTAGTTGTAATGAAATCAAGTATGAATTACGATATCAGAGTAAAGTAAGAATGATGAACATGAGATCTAAATAAAGTCTGTTTGGCTCAATCATGCTTTCAGAAGTACAGAGAGTATTTAGACAAAATTACGAAAGTTCTTATCTATCTCTAGTACACATCCCTATTTATAGGGAACATGAAAGCACACAAAAAATATAATGGACTGAACATGGAAAACTTCGATACATAAAGCGCCCTTATAATAAAATAACAATCTATCAAAACTATCCATGACCTTCGACACCTCACAACAATACTTGACATCTACAAGCATTCACCTGGTCCATGAGCAGCTGTGAGAGTGTGGTGAATCTACGATTTGGATCATAGTTTCCTTTAGGTGGGATTATACCATGGAAGGATGGGTAGTGAGACTGTGGGAAGGCCACAACCTTCATGGAATCAAGGAAGGTTGTGGGCCGTATGGGGCCGGTTGTGATGTAAGGAAACAACTAGGTGTGTAACATTCATTTATAGCAAAGTGAGTTACGCTGCATCAGTGTGATGGATGGTTATGATATCTTTGGTGAGAATAGGATGGCTGTTGAATCCTTATAGTCAAGTAGTTTATGGTAGCTTTGCTAGACAGACTCTTTGATAGAGTCTCGTGGTGCAGTCGTTTGAAAGGATGTCGATTTCAGTGTTCGGTTGGAAATCCGACGCTTCAGATAATTGGTAGATTAGCTCGGACCTGAAAGATCTTGGATAGATCAAAAATGAAAATGTTGGGAAGCAGGATAATATAGGGTCTTAAGGATTTCATTCGGATTAGATTGCAAAGTGGATCCATATTGGCTGTGATTCAGAATGGTTTTGTATGTCAGGAAGTCAGATAAGGTATTGGATTCCTGGTTTTGAGATTGAGTACTGATGGCTGTCCTTTATTGGTTCAGGTTAGCGGGAGCAAGGATCGTTCGTCGTTAGTATGTGGGTTTTGCTAAGGATGGGTTTGATTATTGGAAGGCCATCGTATTAGGGTCGACTTTTATCAGGGATCTGGAAGATATGGTCGGATCGTCTGATTGCGTGGAAAGTAGCAAGGAGTGATTTCGAGGACGAAATCTAATTTAAGTGGGGGAGAGTTGTAACACCCTTTTTCGAGTCGTTTCATAATTCGGGGTCGTGACCCAAAGATCAAGTATCATAAGGCTTCGGGCTTTGGGGAAAGATAGGTTTTGACCCATTTGGATGTGGGTAATGTAGATTATGTGATCCAAGAGTTCAGATTATGCTTTTGAGTCAAAGGGTGAAATGGAAAAAGTAGTGTTTCAGACTTGTTTTATGAATTATATATTTTAGTTTGATGTCTTTTAAGTCAAAAGTAATTAGATAGGATTGTAGATATCCTCAATACCTTTCCATGGATATAAAGATCATCGAGACCGAAGTTGAAACGAAGAAGTTATGATCGTTTGAAGTTAGGACGATTTTGTGTTAAGCCGCATACACTAGGCGTACGGGGAAGTACGTTGGGAATACTAGGGCATCCTTGAGTATGTTGGGCATACCATGAGTACACTGGGAATAGGCGATCAATGCCCAAACCTTATTTTCGTGGTTTAAGCCCTATTTAAGCTTCGTAACTTTCCCAAACCCATTCCATTCTCAGCCTTCACCTCTCCAACACCCTCCCATGAAAACCCTAATCGTAGTTTGAGCCTTTTGAGCAAAAGAAGGTGATCTTGAGTTCTTTGGAGTGTTCTTAGTGGATCTCGGAGAAGAAGCAGCTCTTTGGAGAAGTGTTGGTTGCATTGGATCTTGTAGATCCAGTCTCTGTTCACCTTGATCTTTCTTTTAGAGGTATAAAGTTTGAATCTTGATGATGCATTTGATAGATCTACCTAGTCTTGGGTGTTACCAGCTTTTGGTCACTTTAGTGCATAAAGTTTAGATTTTGAAATTTTGTGACCTTGTTATGGATAAAGTTGGAAACTTTATCCATCTAAACATCATATTGATTTAGATCTAAAGGTTGGAGACTTGAACATAATAGATTAAGTTGAAAGAGATGCTCTTTTGGTCCCTTTGAGACTTCAAAACTAGATCTTGGTGATTTGGACCACTCTAATGGATAAAGTTGGAAACTTTTTCCATTATGGAGCTATTAGGATCCATAAAACTGTGATCTTGGTCCTTATATTCCTTCCATGCAAGTGACATGATGTCTTAATGGATTAATAAGTTAAGGTTTTGGATTTTGGACCTTTTCTAGACATAAAAAGTCATAAAGGTGGGAACTTTATGACATAGAATGATGTTGTGGGACTAGATGCGAGTGTTGGATGAAAGGACGTAAGAGAATAAGCACTTAAAGGAAAGGTGTCATCTGACCGTGTACGTTGGGCGTACCTTTGAGTACGCTGCACGTACTTGTATGGGGTACCGATTCTGGATGGAGAGTACGTTATGAGTACGAGCTGAGTACGTTGGGCATAATCAGCCTAAAGTTTGATTTTCGTTAACCATTGACTTTTGACCACGTTTGATTGTGGGTCAAACTTGAGGATTTTGAACTATTATCAAGATTTTACCTAGTTCTGGTGTAAGTAGATTCGCGGGTGCAAGTAGTGCAAAAAAGGGATCGTATCGTAGTGTTTCAGAGGTCTTCGTTTCAGGTGATTTTCCTTCACTATATCCGTAGGTCGAAGGCACCAATACTGGCCTACTAGATTATGTTTGTAGGATGATGATTTTCTTCTTGAAAATTACCTATTATGCATGTGTATGCTTGATGTATTTGTGACTCTTACTGTTATGACTATATGCTAGCTGTAGGTTGTGAAATAGACCTGATACCAGTTGAAAGAGACCGAAGGGGTTGAAATAGACCGAGTACCGGTTGAAAGAGACCGAAGGGGTTGAAATATACCCAATACCGGTTGAAAGAGACCGGAGGGGGGTGAAATAGACCCAGTTATGCTTTGACTATTATGTATGTATGGTATGGGGTATTTTGGGGGAGCTCACTAAGATTTTTGCTTACCGTTTTTAATTTATGTTTCAGGTACTTCCAGCTCAAAAGGGAAGGGCCCGACTTGATCGCACCACATCCGCTCATGTTTTCCGCATTATGTGATTTTGGGAATTGTACTATGATATTATTTTACTATGATACATTTTTGGTTGTTTTGACATGATTACTGGATGTTTTGGAATAAATTGTTGTTTGAAATTTTTGGGATGTTACATGAATATTGCTGAATATTACCATGGTGATGGCAAACTCCAGGTTGGAAACGGTAATCAACTTACTATCTCTCATCTTGGTACATCATATTTGCATCCTCTTAAATTTCCATCTATTCTAGTTGTTCCTGAAGTTACCAAACACCTTATGAGTGTTTCTAAGTTCACAAAAGACAACAATGTGTATATGGAATTATGGCATAACCATTGCTCTGTTAAGTTTTTTCAGGGCAAAACACTGCTCATCAGGGACATTAAGCATGGACTGTACCACATTCCATTCGCTCCAATAAATCTACCACCAAAATGGCCCTCACTGGCGTATGTACTACGCCCCATGGTTGGTACAAGCGATTAGCACACCCACATGCACCTCTTCTTCGTCGTCTTCTCTTTTTTTTCAAGCTTCCTACATCATCAAATAAACTTCCAAATGTCTATGAATCATGTAAAATAAGCAAAAGCCACTGTTAACCTTTTTCCCACTCTCACACATCTTCCACTGTGCCTTTTGAGTTGATATATTCAGATGTTTCGGGACCTTCCACCTATTTTTCAATTAATGTCCATCGTTATTTTGTGTTTTTTATTAATGATTGCACTAAATATGTTTGGATATACTTTCTATCTCACAAATCTCAACTATTCAATACCTTCTTACAATTTTGCTAACAAATTCATACACAATTTAATCGTGAAATCAAAAGTGTTTAAACAGATTGGTGTGAGGAATACAACAATGTTTCATCTTATCTTAAAAATAACGATATTATTCATCGATTTTCTTGTCCTCACACTCCTACACAAAATGGTACGGTTGAACGTCGAAACCGTATCATTGTTGAAAAGGGCCTAAACCTTTCATCCTAATCATCTCTCCTACATAAATTCCGAAAGCATGTATTTGAGACCGCCACGTATCTACATAATCACACCAACTCTTTAAAACCAAAGGTCTTTTCTGCCTCCGTCACTTCCACACTGTATTGAATCTCGTTTTTTTAAACAGGCTTCTCAATACAAATGTTGGCAAGATGTAATGAAATCTGAATATGACACACTAATGATAAATAACACTTCGTGTCATGTGCCCTGTCCTTCTAATGTTAATATTGTAGGATGTAAATGGATTTACAAAATTAATAGAAACTCGGATGGCTCAATTAAACGTCCCAAAGCTCGTTTAGTTGCTCAAGGTTTTAGTCAAGAAGAAGGAGTGGATTACTTTGAGACCTTTAGTCCGGTGATTAAACCTACCACTATTCGCTTGGTTCTATCTATTGCCATTTAAAATGGCTGGTTTATGAGGCAATTCGACACCAATAACACTTTTCTAAATGGTGAGCTAAAGAACGTCGTGACCATGAAACAACCCCGTGGCTTTGAAGATAAAGAAAATCCTACTCATGTGTGTTAGTTAAATAAAGCCCTCTATGGACTTAAACAATCCCCACGGGCCTAGTTCACTAAGTTAAAATCCTACCTGGTTACTCACGGCTTTCAAGCATGCTACTCTGACACATATCTCTTTGTCCATAAATCCACATCAGCAACTATTATCATTTTGGTTTATGTTGATGACCTAATCATCACATGTACCAATGACACTCTCATTCAGAGTTTTATCTATCAGGTTCATCAATTATTTTTCCTAAACGATCTAGGCGATTTACACTACTTTCTTGGCATTGAAATCAAATGAACGGCTAGTTATCTATCCTTGATTCAACATGGTTACATTTGTGATATACTTGATCATACTAATATGTATTCTGCAGCTTCTATCTCCACTCCTATTGATGCTAACTCAAGATTGACCTATGTTGGTGATCTCTTACCGGATCCACATATATATTGCCAAGTCGTGGGTGCTCTCCAATACACCACCATTACTCTCCCTGACATTGCATACGATGTCAATTGAGTTTGCTAGTTCATGCATTCTCCAACCACTCTTTACTGGCAAGCTGTAAAGAGGATTCCACGCTATTTGAATGACACCACTAATCACTCTCTTTAGTTCTCTCCAACCATGAAGACCTCTTTATTGGCTTTTTTTGAGGTTGGCTGGGTGTCAAACAAAGACAACAATAGGTCAAAATATGGTTTCGCCATTTATCATGGATGCAATCTGATTAGTTGGACATCACGAAAGAAACGAGTAGTAGCACGATCAAGTACAAAGGTCGAGTATCGTTCATTAGCCTACACAGCTGCAGAAGTTATCTGGATTAAGCAACTTCTTCAAGATCTTCATGCCTTGTTCACATGCCCACCTTTAGTCCTTTGTGACAATGCTGGAGATATCTTCATAACCAAGAATCCAGTCATCAACACCCGCTCAAAACACATTATGCTTGATTTTCACTTTATTCGTGAACAGGTCAAGTCTCAAAACATACACATGTTTCCTCAGTTGATCAATTAGCAGATGTGTTCACAAAACCATTGCACAAAGATCGTTTCACTTATATTTAAGACAAGCTTCAAGTTCAAACCGATCATGAGCTTGTTAGGGTGTAATAACGGTCATATTTAATATGTGATTTGTATTGGTCAAATGTTAGACTTGGTAATTAGTTTTAGACCTATTAATTAGGAGGTTGTTGTGTAGTGGCTATATAAACATCTCTTGTAATAATGTGTTCATTAACAACCAATATACAATACTTCTTTGTCTCTATAGTCCACAATACTATTAGATGCTAATAAATCACTACTAGAAAACTGCTCTTTAATGACACGCAAACAATGACACGCACTGATTTACGATACACATTTTTTGTGTGTCCTTAAAGTAATGTCAGCTTTCCAAATTGTGAAGGATAGAGGACACGTATTTTTGCGAGCCCTAAAATTAGTGTCCAAAAAAAATACAATCATGGAGGGCACTTAAATTAAACGGGTGTTGTGTAGGTACGTCGCTTTATAATTTTTTTTAGTAACGCGCGTCCATTCTTCCTTGTAAGAAACTAGGGCTTTTTTTTCGCAATTCATTCCATACAAAATCACGAAGCCAAAGAAGAATAACGAGCGTTCACCTCCCATGATTTCTCTAGAATCGCATAGGGTTTTTGGCAGCTAACTAAATCGACCCTCCTACTCCTTTGGCGGAAAGAAATCAAAGCAACAGTAGAAGTCTTCAAACATTTTGGAATTCATACAATTCAATCAGGCGTAGGGCCGGCCCAAGGGCAGGGCGAGTTGGGCAGTCCCCTAGGGCAGCAATATACCATGGGGCATCAGATTATATCTCACTTGGCGACATTATCGATCGGATAAAAAAATGCACGCCTCGCTGAAGACGATGAGACTGAGAATGATAGAGATTTCATATCAGAGTACTACGAGGAGTCGATGAAGAATGAGGCATTTGAGTATTTCTGGTTATAGGGCATCATTTTCTCAAATTTTTCGTGGTTGAAGACGAAGAACCGAAGAAGCTTATCGATTAAATAGGCATAAAAGGGGTCGATTTTCTCTGAAAAAAGAATTTTTAGGACACCTATTCAATCACCAGATGCCTCAATTCCCACCCATGTGTTGGGTCATTTATTAGATTGTGCCAAATTTATTATGTATGTAGTTAGCCTTTTTAGGATTTTGGCATGTCCATCCGTTTTAATGTTGCTAGGGTTAGGCTTTAAATACTGCATACATGTATTGTATTAGGGTTAATCGTATTGTGATTCCCTACCGTGCCTTTAAAGTAGAAGTTCTTCATCGAGCTCTTCTAAGGCATTGATTATTAATCATTCGACATCGCTTCGATCATAGCTTTTATTGTTTTGATTCATATTCCAGTTTAGAATCCATCGATCTATTATTTTTTATCTCAACGATTGGTATCAAAGCAGGACATTGTGTAAACCATATGCAATTCTTCTGTCGAGTGTTATTAGGGTTTTCTGCTTTTATTGGATCTGTTCTTACTGTCTTCATTGTTTTCATTGATTGTAGATGTTGGATCTTGATCTTTATTTTACCCTAAACTCGATTTTAGTTTTTACACATCTAATTCTTACAGGTTTTAGTGAATCAACAACATGCATTCAGAAGATCCTCATAGTCTTTCCTTCAACCTATCCAATAGTATTGGTTCCACAAACATAATCTCCATTCTTTTTCCACAAGATTATGAAGTATGGGCGCTACACTTAGAAGACTACGTGTTAGGTCTTGAAGATAATGGTATGTTAATATGGGAAGCAATGACCCAGGAGACGTTCGCTCATACTGCTACAAGGAAGATCATCAAGACTCAAGCCGATTAAAACTCTCTTCTTCTTGAGGTTACTAATGTTCCTCAAGATGAAAAGAACAAGATTTTAAGCAATATCAAGGCTATGAGAATAATCAGATTCGGTCTTCCTCCAGACATGTTTCGTTTGGGCAGTTCTTGTGAAACTGTGAAGGAGATATGGGACAGGTTGAAAGAGCTTTATTCCAGTGATGCAGATCTTGAACATTCTGTTCAAACGTTACTTCTTTTTGAGTTTGGTGCTTTTGCTTAGAAGTCTGATGAAAAGCTTGATTAGACTTTCAATCGCTTTAACCATCTTTTAAGCAGGATGCTTAAGCACAATATTAGGCATGAAAAGATCGAGCAAAAGGTTACCTTCATGAATGGTTTAAGACCTGAGTGGAAGGCAGTTGTTTCCACAGTCAAAGCTCATGAGCAATTCAAGAACTATACTTTAGCGCAACTAGTGGGAATACATAGGTCCCACAAAGATGAGGTAACAAAAGAAGGAAAGGTTGTTTATGGTATGAGTTCTTTGGCCCTAGTTGCGAAGGGAAAAAAGACTGCAGAAGAAGATTCGGAATCCGATCTCTCATATTGCAAACTATCGAAAAAGGAATATGCTTTAATGGTGTCCAATCCTAAAAAGTTCGCCAAAAAGAATTTCGGACGCTCCAAAAACAGAAACTGGCAGGGGAATTATAGTTTTGAAAAGACAAAGGATGAGAGCATCAACAACTCTGAAAAGGATGAAGTGAAGAAAGAGAAAAAGCTGACGGGAGACTCCGGCTATGACTATAACTATTGTTATGGCAAAAATCATCTGACTAAGGAGTGCATGTTGAGAAGATTGAATGAGAAGAAAGACGAAGAAGATGATGAAGATTACTATCTCATAAAGTTAGAGGAGCTTAAAAAGAAAAAGAATGTAGATAATGCTAAGCATGCTTTGATTGTGCAAGAAGACGATGACGAGTTTGGAAGAGTCGAAGTTTGGTCGACAGATTCGGAGGACGAAGTGGTTCGCATGCCCACACATGGTGAATGCTTCGTTGCGAAGGCTGAGGTCCCGAAGTACGAGGGAAAATGCCTCATGGTTTGCAATGATGTTTCGGAGAAAAGGGGATACGCTACTGATGGCGGCCATGTCTCCGACAACTGTTTCGCAGCGAAACCTGTTTTAGAACAGATGAATGAATGCGAGAAAGTAGTCATCAAGGTACATTATATTATAAAAAGAACTCGTTTAAGTAATTCTAACTTAACTGATCAAATTAGCAGGGTCATGAACAAAAGTGAAGAGAGACGTATGTGGATTGAGAAGTTGGAGTTGGAGTTGTCTAGGTCTAGGGACGATGTGATTTATTTGCAACGAGACAATTTAGGGTTGTTAAAACAGAGAAATATTTTTTTGTTTGATTGCTAAACGTCTTTATTTTAATATCGCTCAATTACATCTTGACTGCGAAATAGGTAAGAATATTCATAAAATGATTTTTCCCTTTCTCCAATTGAAAGAGGACGAAATCGATGCCGACTGCTTCAAATGCGAATCCATTGTCTCCTCTGACGATGTATCTAATTCTTACAAAATTGGTCTGGACAAAATTGAAGCTTACATACAGTCTAAGGAACATAAAGACATGCGGAAACAAATTTTGAGTGAAAAGATAAAGAGCAAATTAAAACTTATACTGTACAGAAATTTGACTCATTGTGCACCAAATTGAGTTCAGAAAATACGCTTGATGTTGAAAATGTATCTGAATTTGATGATGAAAGCGAAATGAGTGAAATTTATATGGAGGATGAGATTGATTATTCTGAATTTATTAAAAGTGAACCTGAACCTAAGAAGAATTTAATTTCTGAAAATTCAGTGGAGTATTTTCGTATTTCTGAAAATGGAGGTTCTAAGAATTTAAAAGAAAAGGCAATAGTTTTTCCGAAAGTTCAAACTGTTCCAAATCAAGTTTTCGCAACTTTTGGATTGAACAAGAAACAAACCTTAGAATTATCGTCTCTCGTAGAAGAAGACAATGCTGATGGGTGTGACGAGTACTTTTGGTCCTCAGCCACAGACAATTCAGATGAAACAAAAGGTCTTTCTTAAATGACCTCTCGGAAAACAAAGGGAATATATGTGGCAGAACCACTAAACAAGGTTAAGTCCAGTTACGAAAAAGGTAGTCCGAGTGGAACCAAAAATCTTCCAAATGATAGTTCTTCCGAACAGGTGGATACTCCTGTTAGAAAAATGAAACCTAGGGCTAGTTGTCATAAGTCAGCTAAGGAATTTGTTGCTCAAAAACGTCAAAGAAATGCTAGATATCATAAAAACTTAAAAGAAAGAAAGCATTTCTGGAATTCCAAAAATTCTAATTTTGTCAATCAAGAAAGATCTGTAAATTCGAATGTGAAAGTCTCTCCAAATCCGAATCCTAAAAGATTTTTAAAACCCCAGTCTTCGTGTTCACAGGCTTCAAAACCAAAAGTTTTTCAAAAACCATCATTTTCAAAACAAACGAAACCTTTTGAAAATGCTAAGCCTTATTTTTTCTCCAAATCCTAACGTTTCAAAATCTGCCAACACATCGAAAGATGTTAAGGCCATAGGAAAAGTTGTTTCGGAATCTAAAACTCTAATCAAGAAATCCGAAACACACTTGAAACGGGAGGAAAAAAAGTTTGAGAAAAAGGTTGCCAAACAACAAATTGAAGCTAAACAAAGAAAATCACTTTTCAAAGAAAAAGAATCCTAAAGATAATAGGATTCTCGTTTTCAAAATCACGAAAAAAGACAATTCCACTTTGGTAAAGCGATCTTACTTGGTTGATGAAGCTATAACATTTCTTGTTTCTATGAAAGGCTCACGTGGACCCAAATAACTTTGGGTTCCTAAATCTCTTTGATTTTTGTAGGTGATTCGTGACGAACAGTTTGACTCCGAATGGTATATCGATAGTGGCTGTTCACGTCATATGACAGGAAGGAGAGAAGAATTATTGGGAATTCAGATCGTTGAAGGATGGAGGACGAGTCAAATTCGGAAATAACATAATCGCGGAAATTAAGGGATACGACATGATTATGAATGGGGAATTCTCCATTCGGAAGGTAGCCTACATGGAAGGCCTACAACATAACCTAATCAGTGTACCTCAATTGGTTGTAGCTACTGGTCTGAAAGTATCATTCGATGACGAGGGATCTGAAATCATAGAGAAAAAGTCCAAAGCGGTGCTTCTGAGGTACAAGAGAAAAGGTGAAATGTATTGCAATGAAGGAACATCTCTGTGCCGCTTGCGAGCTGGGGAAGCAGAGTAGGAAGATTCATTCAACAATCACAAACACCAAAGTGATAGAGCCACTTGAACTATTGCATATAGATCTTTGTGGTCCTTCTGCCATCGAGAGCATTGGTGGTAACAAATATATTTTAGTAATAATTGATGATTTTTCTAGATTCACCTGGGTTTATTTTCTTAAACAGACATCAGAAGCTACTCCTAAGCTTAAGAAATTTGTCAAACAGATCGAGCTTCAACTACAAAAGTTGGTTCGTAACGTTCGCAATGATAATAGCTCGAAGTTCAAAAACCACGCGTTTGAAGAATTCCTGACTAAAAAGGGAGTTTCTCACAACGTCTCCGCTCCTTACACTCCTCAACAAAACAGGGTCGGTGAAAGGAGAAACTGTTCCTTGTGCGAAGTTGCGAGAACCATGCTATCATTCGCAAATATACCGCTTTACTTCTAGGCTGAGGCTATCGGAACTGCCTGCTTCACACAAAATCGATCTCTCATCAATAAATGAGTTTCTATTACTCCCTATGAGATTTTGAATAATCGAAAACCTAATGTCAAGTTCTTTAATGTATCTGGTTCCAGGTGCTTCATTTTCAATTCTAAAGAGCAAAGGAACAAATTTGATTTGAAGACTGACGAGGGAATTTTCATAGGCTATTCTCTTATTTCTAAGGCATATATACCGGGTTCTCAACAAGAAATCCAGAAGTATTGAAGAAACCTACTATGTTACGTTCGACGATAACTATTTAAAGAAGTTTCAGAGAACAGATCGTCAATCTGAGGATATCTTTCCTGTGCCAAATCCAATGACGATTCCTCTATCAAATCTCTATGAGGAATTAATGAACCTATTGGACGAGCCAGAAAAGGCAATTTCTTCCGAATCCAATTTTTCCGAATCCAAAGCAACAGACAACAAAGAAGACGAACTAAAGAAGATTATTGATGACGCTACGAAGGATCTTGAAAACGAGTCACCAAGTCCGAAAGTTTCTGACATTCTATCTCAACCTCAGGCTTCAAATGCTCCGGTTCAGGGGGAGGGTTCTAATTCTACCTCCATACTAGTTCAGGGGGAGCATTCAATTACTGTAGTTAACCACAAAATTCCAATCCAGAGAGAGAATCCAACTCCAAACGACAAACCACATACATCATTCGAGGGGGAGAATGTGATGGAAAATAATGATTCAGATGCTCAGTCGGAATTCGAAGATGTAAATGCAGAGTTGTATCCAACATATGATCCAAACTACCATCCTTTAACCAAATGGACCAAGGATCATCCTAAAACACAAGTAATTGGAGAATCTTCTTCTAGTGTTCTTACAAGAGCTCAACTAAAGGCGAATCAGACTACATTATTTTCTAAAATGGAATTTTGCTTTGTTTAGTTCGTTTATCTCCAAAATTGAACCCAAAAATGTTAAGATTGCTCTTGATCATTCTGATTGGGTGCAAGCAATATAGGAGGAGCTCAATGAGTTTGAACATAACAAGGTTTGGAGACTGATTCCAACACCGAAGGATGTATTAGTTGTGGGTCTGAAATGGGTGTTTCGGAATAAGCTTGACAAAGAAGGTAATGTGATACGAAATAAGGCTCGGTTAGTCGTAAAAGGGTATTGTCATGAAGAAGGCATAGACTATGAAGAAACATTCGCACCGGTAGAAAGGTTGGAGTCTGTTCGCATCTTCCTAGCATATGCGTCTCACAAGAACTTTGAAGTCTATCAAATGGAGGTCAAGTGTGCCTTTCTGAACGGTGAACTAGAAGAAACAGTCTATGTGGAACAGCCACGTGGGTTCTGATACGAAGACCTTACTTGCGAAGTTTGGAATGGTGGGAGATTTGAAGGTGAAGGTACCAATGGCATTCGGAACGAAGCTTAACTCGTCATTGGACAAACCAGCAGCGACATGACTCTCTATCGACAAATGATAGGTTCATAGATGTATCTAACCGCTAGTCGTCCAAACATTATGTTTTCTGTTTGCTATTGTGCCAGGTTTCAGGCAAATCCTTGTGAACCCCACATGACTGCAGTTAAGAATATCTTCAAATACCTTAAACGGACAACCTTGTTCGGAATTTGGTATCCTTCCAACTCAGGCTTCTTTGTGCAAGCATTATATGATGCTGATATTAGAGGTTGTGGACTTGATCGAAAAAGTCCAACTGGAGGATGTCAATTTCTTGATGGCAAACTCGTAAGTTGGCAGTCAAAGAAACAAACATACGTCTCCCTATCAACTGTCGAAGCTGAGTATATTGCAGTTGCCTCATGTACTTGGCTAGTGATTTGGATTCAAAGTCAGCTTAGGGACTATGGGATTAATATGAAGAGAATCCATTTATACTGTGATTCCTAAAGTGCAATTTACATTTTCCACAACCCAGTGCAACATTCCAAGACTTCCCAATCAAGCTAATAATCACATAAGTCATTGAGCTACCTTACTCTTCTCACATTGAGTTAAGAGTTGACTGCTTGGCCATTCATTCATAGCAGAGGTATATTTTTAACTTCGAAACCACCCTTAATAGTTCTCCATATCACAATTTCTTTCACACTCGTAACCTTTGAGACTCTCATAAATTACCACTGAGGTTTACGGTTACACAACTTCTGTGTTAATGATCTTAAATTCGTTATCACCACGAATTGAGTGAAACCCAAAATCCAAAACCAATTTCTGAATTGACTGTGAACAATTGATATGTTCTAGATTTTTCACCATGGAATTGATGTGAATCCACCTTCGTGGCTTGTACCTTGAAATCTCATTATTTTATTTTTGCGAGATCTTAATGAAATGTTCTAGACCTAAGACATTTCTTCCCTTTGGATCTAATTTTTATTTTTCTTGAGATTTCTATTTTATCCAGTCATTTAAATATTTCCAAAGCATACTTGTTATTATGACTACACTGGTCAGACAAGTACTTCTTCCGAACGTTCAGACTCATTTTGAGTTTCGGATTTTATTGAAGAAGAAGCCACCCTACGAGCCTTATGAAAAGATGCCTTTCATTGTTTCTCAACAAACAGACGATCGTAATTCAATGGGATACCACACAGACACTTCCGAGTCTCTCTTGACTCCGAAGGAAGAGATCGTTGCCCGGGATCCATCTGCTTTCATGTCGATTTATTGACATCACAGAATCCCATATATTATTTGTTTTATTTCTTTATCTATTGGCACACTCTTGCACGAAAATCCTTGTGATTTTCAAAAAGTCTCGTTCTTAGTCCTAATGGTTACTTTCAAATTCGGAGAACAGAAAATGGTGATTAATTACGAATGTGCAGAACTAAAGCGGCGATATTAAAGGGATAGGACTTTAAAGTTGGGCGTGTGTTTTTCAAAAGTCCTGACATCATGCCTTGTCAGTTATGCCGCCTGACATCATGCCTGTCACTCACGCTTTTTCAGGGAAACAAAACCGTCTACAACTGGCTTTCTCTCTCCAATACTAACGTATAAAAAGCAAATCGTCGATTGATTACCTTTGAGATCGCTTCCTACAAAACATCAATCTCCAGGTCTCGTTTCAGCCGGTTGCTAGGGTTTACTCAAGCTAGGGATTTGATTGATCTAGAGTCAATCTTTTCTTCTGCTATTCTAGAGATGTTCTTCCAGATGGGTTACGTGGGAATTCTGACCGTTTTATCTAAGTTCAAGAAGCCCAACCTACCTCCAATTTGGAATGGACTCTTTACCCTTATCTTCAAAAGTTTTTTAGAGAGGGTCACGGGCTCGGACAATGCAAGTAAGATTTTATGCACTTTTCTGTACGAACTTTATCGTGGGATCAACCTGGATTATTGTTCCATTCTTTGGGCGTAACTGGTTCAGGGTACTCTTTCCACCACTCGGTACTCGGAGATTTCGTGTGCTCGGTTCTGGTCCGTCATCGTTCACAGAGCAATCTCCAAACTCAACATTTCGGTGAATCAGGGGTGTATCGTCGCAGGTATTCCTCTCTTTCACACTTTGAACATCATCGTGTCTGATCCTATGAAGTTCACCTTTATTGGATCACGTCCAGACGCCATGCTTCTCAATGTTCCTACCGGAAATGTGATTATTAAAGAATACAGAAAGAAACCTACGTCCGGTCCTCGCCCTTTAATACCAGAGATGCAAAAGGCTTTGGAGGAAGCAAACAAGACTAAAAGAGGAGGTAAGCGAAAACCGATAGCTGGAACTTCCGAACCCGCTCAAGTTCCGAAGAAGAAAGTAAAGAATTCGGATCGCAAGAAAATGTCTCCTACTCCTGTTGTAGCAGAGGATTCAGCGAATAGAGCAAGTCCAACGTGAAACTGAAGACACTGCTGCGACTTCGCAGCTTATGGTCTCACAACCATCTGATGGGTTTTGAGCATTCTAACACTCCTAAGGTGTACATGCAACCCTAGAAACCTTGGATCTATGTTTTACTAAGATACATGCAAATTTGATTTCCAAGGTTCTTAACCTATCTAGCGTAGCATGGGGAACTTTTAAACATAAATGCTAGAAGAAGAACATACCTTTTGTTGTTTGGATTCCTTGAGAACCTTGTGAGCCTAGCACCTCAAGTGTGATGCCTCAAATGTCTCACACAACACCACAATACTTGGAATAACCTTGAGAGAATTTCACTAACACCTCAAAATCGGCTTGCCCTCTTTACTTGCTTGTAGTAGTGCCAATTTTGCTAGACAAGGGGTCTTTATATAGTTGTGACACAAGTAGGGTTACACCATGTAAACCCTAATTGTCATGGCTTTCCATATTCCATGATCCAAGGGTTAGTAACCTCCATGGACTATCCATGGAGCACCTTATGGGTTTTAGCCCAATCCACACAAACCATGGATCATTAGCCCGCTATACAAGAATAAATGATTTACACAATCAACCCCATATATTTAATTAGTCTCTTTTGATCACTTAATTAATTCCAAATTAATTTTTGATCAATACTAATTAAATAATATTATTAATATATTAGAACTTATAATATATTAATACTAAGTGTCCTTTCTCTCATTTGGTCAATCCAAGTATTGTAATGCCATGCAACCCAAATGGACCATGCCAACTGGGTCAAGTACATACCAGAAATAGTTATGGACTTAGACACCTTATCCAACAGTCTCCCACTTGGATAAGTCTAATAATTATAACTGCAAGTATGCCTTCAGGAACTGATCAGCAATCGTAGCTCTTTCAAGGTCTTGCGGAAGTGAGATGATGATGATACGCCATTTAAGATAAGTGATCATATAATCCTCTACTCTTAAGATATCAGCCGGACAAATACATGGAACATGGTCTTACTTATTGTCCAACATTTGTTTCTCGATCTCTCATCTATTTGACAGAGAACTAAATTGAACACATCAATTAGGTTCAGACCGGGCCCGATACATGGGTCAACACAAAATCATCGAGGGGCCCGAATATCGCTTCTAATCCTAGAAGGAACAGATAAACTTCGACTCATATGCTTGTACTGACTACTTATTGAATTAAGCATAAAAGCACGTTTTATAACATCGAGTTACCAATGCGTTTTCGTACAATCAATGTATAACCAACTCATAGTCAACAACTCATATCTCTAGGTTTGAAGATTTATATGATATTACCGTCTCACGATCACTCGAGATAAATTCCATGAAGTGATACAAGTGAGCGTGGGTTGAGTCCAATACTCATACCTTATGAGCACTCATGAATGTTGCAGAAACCATTGCTATGTCTAATACACCTTAGACAATCTACAAACCCAATTCATGACAGTCTTAATTCAATACCTACTTCCAAAGTATGACTGATTGTGGAGAGTTTGAATAATATAATTATTCTGGAAGTCAAAACATGCAAAGTTGAAACAATAGTAAACGATTAACATAAGATAGTAACACTTTACTCATAAATAAACAACAACTTTTATTTAATCATCAAATGTCAATTACATTTTACAAGTTTCAAAAACTATCTAATTATTAAAACTAATATCATCCTTCAGCCCGATGCGCCTCGCATACTGTAAATGCTTAACCCTACTCAGTCCCTTCGTGAGGGGATCTGCTGGGTTCTCATATGATGATACCCTCTTTGCCACGAGGAGTCCTTCTTCTATTCGATGTCTAATGAAATGGTATTTTCTATCAATGTGTCTGGATCTCCCGTGATTCCTTGGTTCCTTAGCTAAAGCAACCGCACTTTCGCTGTCACAAAAAATTTCCATTGGCTCTTTTATAGCTGGTACAACTCCAAGGTCTTCAATGAAGTTCTTTAGCCATATCGCATCTTTTGCTGCCTCGCTTGCTGCTATATACTCTGATTCGCAAGTTGAATCAGCTACCGTCTCCTGCTTGGAACTTTTCCAAGTAATTTCTCCTCCATTTAGGATAAAGACCCAGCCTGACTGAGAGCGGAAATTATCCCTATCAGTCTGAAAGCTAGCATCGCTATACCCTACCACTCTCAAGTCATTACTGCCACCAAGGGTAAGGACCCAGTCCTTAGTCCTTAGCAGATACTTGAGAATGTTCTTTACCGCAATCCAGTGAGCCTTGCCAGGGTTCCCTTGATATCTACTGACCATGCTCAAAGCAAAGGCCACATCAGGGCGAGTACAAGTCATAGCATACATGATTGAGCCCACAGCGGAAGCATATGATACATGACTCATCTCAGCTATCTCAGCCTCTATACTCGGACTCTGAGTCTTACTCAGTTTGGCGTTACTCTGGATCGGTAATTCCCCTTTCTTGGAATCCTGCATACTGAACCTCTTCAGCACCTTATCCATGTAAGTACTCTGACTAAGTCAAATTATTCTCTTACTCATGTCTCTTAATATCCTTATCCCTAGGATATAGACAGCTTCCCCAAGGTCCTTCATAGCGAAACACTTCCCAAGCCAGGACTTAACCTCCTGCAAGGTTGGGATGTCATTTCCTATGAGTAGTATGTCATCGACATACAACACCAAAAAAGCTAACTATACTCCCACTAGCCCTAACATATACACAGGACTCATCCTCGCTCCTCGAAAAGCCAAACTCTTTGACTTTCTCATCGAAGCAAAGATTCCATCTGCGAGGTGCTTGTTTCAATCCATAGATGAATTTCTCAAGCTTACACACCTTATTAGGGTACTCTGTAATGACAAAACCCTCTGGCTGACTCATGTAAACATCCTCAGCCAACTTTCCATTAAGGAAAGCGGTTTTGACATCCATTTGCCATATTTCATAGTCATGAAATGCAGCAATGGCTAGCATAACCCTAATAGACTTAATCTTCGCTACTGGTGAAAAGGTCTCATCATAATCAACTCCCGGAGTTTGAGAAAAGCCCTTTGCAACCAGTCGCGCCTTATATGTGTGTACATTACCATCCATGTTGGTCTTCTTCTTGAAGATCCATTTGCACCCGACTATCTTACGACTTGGTACATTGTCAACCAAGTCCCAAACTTGATTGTCATACATGGACTGTATCTCGCTGTCTATAGCCTCTTTCCATTTAGCAGCCTCACGGCCTGTCATGGCTTCCGTGTAGCTGTTAGGTTCATCCAGACTTACCAGTGTGCTATCACTGATAAGTGTATCACCTTCAGCAGTAATATGGAAACCATAGTAATGCTCAGGTGCATTCTTAACTCTTGTTGAACGCCTCAGAGGTACAGACTTGTCTGTCGGATCAACATGAGTTTCCTCCTCAGGTTGATTGCTAGGGTTTAAGGTTCCTTCACCACTTGACTCTTGAATTTCTTCAAGGTCAATTTTCCTCCCACTGTTTCCTTGGCTTATGAACTCTTTCTCACGAAAGACTCCTCTTCTAGCTACAAGGACCACATTCTCACTAGGTCTATAGAAGAGGTAACCAAAGGATCTTTTTTGCGTAGCCGATGAAAATACACCTCTCACTTCGAGGTTCGAGCTTATCATGAGACTCACGCCTCACGAAGGCCTCGCAACCCCAAATCTTGATGTGGTCCAAATTGGGAACTTTCCCAGTCCACATCTCATGAGGTGTTTTGGCAACCTTTTTAGTAGGGACTAGATTCAGGATACGGGCGGTAGTCTCTAAGGCATACCCCCAGAATGAGATTGGTAACGAAGCTCGACTCATCATGGAACGAACCATGTCCAACAAGGTTCGATTGCGCCTCTCGGCCACACCATTCAGCTGTGGTGTCCTAGGTGGTGTCAATTTTGAGACAATCCCACATTCCTTAAGATAGTCACGGAACTCGATACTAAGATACTCTCCTCCCCGATCGGATCGGAGCATCTTGATGTTCCTGCCGAGTTGATTCTCCACTTCCTGCTTAAACTCTTTGAACTTTTCAAAGGTTTCTGACTTATGCTTGATTAAGTAGATATATCCATATCTACTATAATCATCAGTAAAAGTCACATAATAGCGATTAGCATCTCTTGTGGCGGTTTTGAAGGGTCCACACACATCAGTGTGTATGAGGTCCAACAAACCCTCACCCCTCTCACAAGTACCAGTGAAGGGTGACTTTGTCATTTTTCCAAGTAAAAGACTCGCAACTATCATCCGAGTTTAGGTCAAATGATTCCAAAACTCCAGCCTTTTGGAGTTGGCCCATGCGCTTCTTGTTAACATGTCCAAGACGACAATGCCACAAGTATGCTTTGTCTAAACTATTTGAAGAATCAATACACAACGCATTATTTCCTAGATCATCTACAACATTCACAGCTTCATATACAGCATCACAAGGTAATGCTTTAAAGTAAAATACATCATTGTAATAAACATTAATAGCACCATTATCATTATCAAATGAGAAAGTAAACCCTTGTTTGTACAAGCCATGAAAGGAAATAATATTTCTCGCCATTTCAGACGAGTAACAACATTTATTCAAATCTAACATTAACCCATTATTAAGCAATAAAGAATAAACTCCTATCTTGGTAACAGGTGATGCTTTCCTATTCCCCATGATTAAGTTTATCTTCCCATGCTCCACTTTCTCACTTCTTCTTAGGCCCTACAAATCAGTACAAATGTGAATACCACAACCTGTATCAAGCACCCAAGAGTTAGTATGCAATGAGTTATTAGACAGTATAGTGTAAATACCTACATGGGTGGGTTTAACTTTCCCATCCTTTACATCCTGCAAGTATTTGGGGCAGCTTCACTTCCAGTGCCCCTTTTCCTAGAAGTAGAAGCATTGTGCTTCCTTTAGGTTTGAAGAAGGAGGAATGGAACCTTTCTTGGTTCCACTTGAAGAGGAGCCATGAAGAGACTTTCCCATGGTACCCTTAAGAGGGGTCTTCCTCTTTTTCCCCTTTCCCTGCCCAATTGCCAGGACAGGAGCAGTAGTAGGAGTAGGAGTCACAGTTGATTTACTTTTAAGGCCACTTTCAGCGGTCCTTAAAAGTTCTTGAAGCCTACTTAGTGTGACTTCCTCCTTGTTCATATCATAGGTCATATGAAACTGATCATAACTTGGAGGTAAGGAATGGAGAATTATGTCAATCGCCATGTCCTCAGGGAAGTCCACATTAAGCTTCAATAACTGGTCCACGAACCTTTGCATTTTCTTCAAGTGACCGGTGGGGGATTCTCCCTCCTTCATCCTAGCTGTTATCATGGAGGAAATGATTTCATACCTTTCCTGACGAGCACTCTGATGGTACCTATCCATCAGATCCTGGTGCATCTCAAAAGGATAGAAATCTTCATAGGATTTCTGGAGTTCTACTATCATTGTGGCCAACATGATGCAAGACATCTTAGTGACATCTTTCTCATGGGTAGTGTACTCAACAATCTCCTCAGGAGTAGCAGTCGACTCATCGATAACCTTTAGCTCCTTATCGAGGACATACTCTTTTCCCTCATAGCGAGTAATCATTCTGATGTTCCTAATCCATTCGTTGAAATTGGAACCATAAAAAGTGACTTTCCCACACAAGTTCATTAGGGAAAAGGAGCATGTATGGTTTGAGCCAGTAGCAGTGTTAGAAGACATCTGAAAGAAAGAAAGACAAGTTTTATTAGATAAAGAGTCTTTAATAATTCACCCAAATGAAATATTAAGGCTAGGACCCAACAAACTATTTATAGTTGGAAGAGGGATGCCGTAATCCAAGCTATAAAATATTTGAAGGTAGGTAAATGATGATTTACCAATTTTCACCACAAAAACGAAATAGATTATTAAGTTTTATTGGATTTGAAATTTCTAGATCTTTTGAGATACATTGAACTTTCAATGGCATGTTTGAATCTCGATTGTGCCCTCTCAAGTTTGTGACTGGGATGCCGAGGATCAGAAACAAGGTGTGAATAACCATGCAAATTGACTTGGTACCCTTAACTTTTATCACCTAATCGATGTGTCGGTTAACCACACTCGCTCCACCGATCTATGATAAAATTAAGTTACCCTTTGCCACTCTTACTAGTCCGTGTTAGTGTTCCGGTTTACCACACACGCTCCACTAACGACTTGGTAAGGTACAAAGTGTAATTTCATGGGTTAGCACCTATTTCACATTTTGTCCTAAAGTAACTAAGATTGAGAATTATTAAAGTACAGTTACTTTATAATCTCATTATACTTTTAATGAGCATTAAGGTCCTATCCTACCCATTCGGCTAACGACCCTCCACCAGTCAAGGAAGCGGTGGGTGAGAGTGGACACACATTAAGCTGCCATTTTATAGGCAACAACCTTATACCCCCTTATAGACCGGCTTCGTGAATGAGGCTTACTAACGGTAAGACTGACTTATTCTTATACAGATCTATATATTTAAACTTTTAATATAATAATAGTATAAGGGTTGAATTTTAAACTTTTAAAACTCTAAGGTTTAATTTGGAAATTAAAGTATTAGGGTGTAAGACTTTACAAATTCCAAAACTTGAGGGCAAGTATTGAAACTATTCAAGACTTTTCATTTCATAACTTATGAGTTTAATGGTCCATTAAAATGAAGACTCTTCATTTTATGTAACCTCTTATTCTTTAATAACACTTTTAAAGAAGTGACCTTTTGGTTATCCATAACTTGAGGACAAATTATGGACTCCATCATTTGGCATTAAGATCAAGAATCATACTAACAAGCAAGTTACACATAATTCATATGATCTTCTAAAACTCATAAGTATAAACATTCATATCAAACAATTTTCAAGAATCATATTAACACATATAAAACTTGAAATTTGATAATAACCATTGAATATGGATTAGCATAATCATTACCACTTAAAAACCAGATTTTATTAGTCCAAAACAGTTTAGGGTAATGATTCTAGTCCATTTCCAGCAGCAAAACACAAAAAACTGCTCACTGGATGACAAACTCGTCGAGTTCTCAAAGGAACTCGTCGAGTTCATGTATTAACTCATGAATTCGGCGACTTTTTGGCCAGAACTCGTCGAGTTTTCTTGTCTGGGCAGGTTTTGGCTTTTGAAAAACAAGTTTGCATCAAGTATCAAGTAAACAAGCCTAGGCTCTGATACCACTGATGGGTTTTGAGCATTCTAACACTCCTAAGGTGTACATGCAACCCTAGAAACCTTGGATCTATGTTTTACTAAGATACATGCAAATTTGATTTCCAAGGCTCTTAACCTATCTAGCATAGCACGGGGAACTTTTAAACATAAATGCTAGAAGAAGAACATACCTTTTGTTGTTTGGATTCCTTGAGAACCTTCTGAGCCTAGCACCTCAAGTGTGATGCCTCAAATGTCTCACACAACACCACAATACTTGGAATAACCTTGATAGAAGTTCACTAACACCTTAAAATCAGCTTGCCTTCTTTACTTGCTTGTAGTAGTGCCAATTTTTCTAGACAAGGGGTCTTTATATAGTTGACACAAGTAGGGTTACACCATGTAAACCCTAATTGTCATGGCTTTCCATATTCCATGATCCATGGGTTTGTAACCTCCATGGACTATCCATGGAGCACCTTATGGGTTTTAGCCCAATCCAGACTAACCATGGATCATTAGCCCACTATACAAGAATAGATGATTTACACAATCAACCCCATATATTTAATTAGTCTCTTTTGATCACTTAATTAATTCCAAATTAATTTTTGATCAATACTAATTAAATAATATTATTAATATATTAGAACTTATAATATATTAATAAACACTAAGTGTCCTTTCTCTCATTTGGTCTATCCAAGTATTGCAATGCCATGCAACCCAAATTGACCATGCCAACCGGGTCAAGTACATACCATAAATAGTTATGGACTTAGACACCTTATCCAACACCATCTGCTACTCAGACCAATCCGGAGGTAACTTTTTCAATGCCCACCTCTATTCCTTTAACATATGATTTCTTTCAGGGCTTCACTCCTCCATCTTCTCCGAATCACACCCCTACTCCAACCACCACTCCAATAACCATTGCTCCATGTACGAACATATCTGTAGGAGTTTCACAGCCACAAGTCTCAGTTCCTCAACCAACTCCATTTTTCACAAATCCTACATCAACAACCACCATAACCACTAGTACACCGCCAGTAACTGTCAACATATCTGATACGGGGGCAGGTGCTTCTGTTGTCACTATTGGTCCTAATTTCTCTCCTATCTCACCTGTAAGAACTGATGATCCTGATATGGTGTTTGGTGATGATCGGGATTATTTCCAAGACTTCCACTACAGCCCTTTCAACGTCCAACCGGCTAGTGATGACGAAGATGCACCGATGACGAAAGGGCAATTCAAACCCCTCAATGATAAATTGGATACTCTCCTTAAGTCTTCCAAATCTTCTTCCATCAGTGAATACTCCCATACATCTTACAAAGCTTTATTTGACACTCTCACCAAGGAGCATGCTGCGAATCTTGCTGCATCAACAAAGGGTGTTGAGCACTCCGAAAATATTTTTTGTGAAACGACTGAAAAAGTCGATAAACTACTTTTTGATGTTAAACAGTTTATGGAAGACTTTCGAAATTCTTCAGAACGATACAAAGCTGTTGTGAACAACCTAATTATAAACCTTGGCTCAACACTCCAAACCGAGAAGGAAGCTCTTTCCAAGGTTCACACTGGCATCCAGGCTGATAACACAGAGCTACAAATGTCGATCACTTTGAAGATTGAAAAGCTTCAATCAGATCTTGCTACTGAGAATGCTCTCATGGATATGCTTGCCAGCAAAACCGAAAAAGTGAAAGTTGTTTCAGCCCACCTCTCTCATTCCAACAAGAAGATTCAAGAGCTTAAGTCTGACAAAGCTGTGGTCAAAAGTGTTGTCACTGATGTTAATTAGTTTTTGCATACTCTTATCGAGACTCGTGATTCTATGCTCACAGTCTCTGTTCGGCAACATTTGGTTGACAAACTTCGACCAGTATTCTCTATGCTTGACCGGATTTAAGGTGTTTCGGCATCGGGTACTCCTCCGAAACAAGGGGGAGAAGCAAAGAAGGTATCTGGTGAAGAAATTAAGAAACCAGCTGGTGGCTCTGATGAGCACGAACAAAAACCCAAATCAAAAGATCCGAAAGATAATGAAGCTTCGGGATCAAAAGGAAAAGTAAAGTTGGTTGATGGTGATGAGGAAGAAGAAGATCAATCAGAAGAAGCTCAACTGAAAAGAAAGAAACGTGATCAAGAGCTGGATGAAGCTTAGCATGTCGCAAAAGAAGCTGAAGAAGCTGAAAGAGAAGCTCGTGAAGCCCAAGTTACTCCGAAAACTAAAGAGCTTCTATTCCCTACTTGGTCTATGGAAATGATTATGAATGATGCGATAGACAATCTGAATGTATACTGGTTGGAGCTAGTCACTTCGTTTGAATTAGAAAACACTTTGGATTCACAGCTTGACTTTCCAATAACTCCGAAAGCTTTCTTATTTAGAAGCTTTGACAGGGTTGCGAGTGCACCTGATTCGGACCACGATGTTCATCAGATGCTTATCTCGTTTTACCTCAAACATGGAAAGCCTCAATACCAAACCTGGAGTTCTAAGAAGATTACCGCTATGAAAGTCTTTGGCCCCATTGAAACAGAAAACTTCATCAATGCTTGTTTTAAGGTTGCTCGAGGGGCTCGGAGTTTTGTATTTGAATTTACTCTCGCTGATTTGCCCTGCCTTAACCCATTCGACTGGATTTCTCTGTTGCATCTATTGCTAAAGGATGAACAAAAATTTGAACCTATTGTTTCACATCTCAAAAGAATGTTGGTTGCTTACATCCAAGAAGTTGGTAAGATGGATGTGGAGATTGTGACTGTTCTTTGCAAGAAACCTACAGTGCTTCCTAAGGAGCCTCCGAAAGATCTTGACAAGAAGAAATTTAGACGAATTCGGAAGGACAACTGGAGTATGGCGTTCCAGATACGAGAAAGGGCTAGTGCGAAATTCAAAGATGTTGCTTCTTTTGCCTGACAAGCATTTGTATTCCACTTCGTGCCTGAAATATGTTATGGAATTAGCAAATGGTTATAAAGGGAACGATGCTGCTGACAAGAAATGTTTCACAGATATGATCAAGTGGTACATCACTGTTCTTAAATCTTTGCGTGGTCTAATGCTGTTACTCTTTAAAGTTCAAAAGCGTCATCCGAACTGAAGAATCTGCCTTCCTTATTTGACACAAAGCGGGAGATTGTTGGGTCATTTATTAGATTGTGTAAAATTTATTATGTATCTAGTTAGCCTTTTTACGGTTTGGGTCTGTCCATCCATTTTAATATTTCTAGGGTTAGGCTTTAAATACTGCATGCATGTATTGTATTAGGGTTAATCGTTTTGTGATTCCCTACCGTGCCTTTATATTAGAAGTTCTTCATCGAACTCTTCTAAGGCATTGATTATTAATCATTTGACATCACTCCGATCATAGATTTTATTGTTTTGATTCATATTCCAGTTTAGACTCCATCGATCTATTATTTTCTTATCTCAACACCATGTACTAAGTACGGTGTTTTTCTCTCAATCTTTACTTTAATTTGCTGTTAACTTGATTTTAGTGAAACCCTATATTGCTAATTTATTAGTATGATCAATGGACTTCTTAATATCAGAAGTTCATGACCCTAATTTTACGTTTAGGATAATATGCCTTTGATAGATAAGGATTGGTTTTGAATTTTGATTGAGCATTAGTAAGTAGTAGTCAAGTAGTGTTTAAATGTTATTGTAGAATTGACAAAGGTATCGATTCTATTTTTATGGGTTATTGGTGCTTTGAGGATATGAATATAAACTAGTCACTCTTTGGTTTGTACAATCCCACTGCAAAAAAAGGATACAATCTTAAAGAATTTTTGTCATGGAAAATATTATGCTGATTAAGCAATATGTATTTTTTTGTAAACAGAACACAAGCATCCAAGAGGTTCTTTTCGGGGTTCTCCACTTAGCTTGCTTGTTAGCTTGATGTAAATTTCTTTTTCATACGTGTAAGTGCTCTCAGCCTACATTTTGTCATTGCTTTATTTATTTATGAAATTAGAAAACTAAGTTTCATATCTCTTTGTCTTTCTGATTCATTAATGTTCTTAATGTATGTTAACTTTGAAAATGTTAAGTTAATGATTATAATTTTTGAAATTAAATAATATATTAATATGTTTGTCATTGTGAAAATGTTAGGTAAATAATTATGAAAGTATATGCCATATTTTTAATGATTATTGATTTTGAATGTTTAAATTTGGCAAACACATTGAATACAAATATATAGTGTTCTTAACTTCTTAGTATTTGTTAACAGTTTGTAATATATAATGAGTTGGGATCCTTGGGTAATTTATGTTTTCATTCCTTGTTGACTTTGGAACTAACTAAAACCCATTTCATTTGTTTTGTTTGACAATCTGCTCGAGGTTTAGGGTAAAATGGTTGAATCTCAATAATGCTTGCTGTAATTTTACGATTTAAAAATGCTTGTGACAAAAAAAGATACATCCATACAGGGAATGGGAGTCTAACTATCATGCTATATACATCTAACATATACATGATGCAATAATGGTTGTTACTTAATGCAAATAATTCTTGTGAAAAATTTTATATTTTCTTTTCGTGTTATTGAATTATTCTCTCAAATGGAAACTTGTACATCCTGCAACTTCTAGATGATCTATAGGAATTTTATTATGCTTAATCAACACAACAATGGGAATTCCCCTTAAATATTTTCAAGGTTCATTGCCATTGTACATTCTATTGCTATGTTGTTTGGTGGACATATGCAAAAGTCTCACTGCAGATGGTATGTCAACTTTATTCCTTCTTATTTGTTGTTTTTTTAAGGATGTAAATGACCATCTTCAAATCAAAATCATATTTTGATATCAGTATGTTTTCTATGATGCAATCCAAGAGAACCATCTTTTAAGAATTTTATAAATGTTTTGTGCTACTTGTTTAGGTGAAGCTCTTGTGAACTTCCGGACAAGCATTATTAGTTCAGATGATGTTATTGGTCAATGGAGACTAGAGGATCCTGATCCATGTGGATGGAAAGGTGTAATATGTGATTAAAAAACCATGAGAGTTATATCTTTGAATGTTTCCAATCACAAGTTAAAGGAACTCATATCACCACCTATTGGAAAGCTAGATCACTTGAAATTATTGTACGTGATTTTGAAACTCTGTTTAACAAGTTTGTGCATGCTTAATACAACTACTAACATGCTGTAGAGATCTTCATTCCGGAATTGGGAAATTGTATAGAGCTGCAAGGATTGTAAGCACAAATTATTCTACTATGATGATTGGATTATATTCTTGTTTTTTGAGATATTGATGAATGGTTCCTTTTTCTTCTGTTGTTATTATTTTGACAGATTTTTGCAGAGTAATTACTTGAGTGGATTTATTCCTCCTGGATTGGGAAACCTTTAGAACCTTCAAACATTGTAAGTTAACTCTTTTATGGTAGCTTTTGAACACTTTAAGTACAATTATAAAAGTTGTATTATTACTGCTATCATTTTTAATATTTTAAAGAATGCAAGTTAATTTTATGATGGTTATTTCAACTAAAAATAGGTTCTGGTATGTGCACCTAGCAATGTGGCTGTAGACAAACTTGCAGAGAAGATAAGTGCCACTGGCTTAAAGGTAGCCTCATTTTGTTGACCTTCTTTATCAAGTCTTTCTTTCTACATTAAGTAAAACTGTAAAAAGAAACACCCATACATATCTTACTGGATTAAATCAGTTAAACAGAAATAACACCTAAGGGATGTTTACAACTACTTTTCTTGGTAACAATTTTTTTAATGGTTGAACATTAATAGGTTGTACTATGTAGCCAACATCTAAAATTGTTGCATTTTGGAATAAGAATCGGTTGTTAGAGATTTGTTGGTTCTATTGTTTATGTAGGTATTTATCATAACCAGGTTGTACGACTGTGTGCTAAGTCATGGGAAGTTTTTAGTTCACCCATTGAACATTTAACCCTCTATTATCAGGTTTGTTTGTTTTTCATAGTAATTTAGTTATGCATAGTTGCATTTGTTGCTCAACTCTCATCTAAAAGATCTGTTCAATTGGTTTATTTCAATATTAAGGTATCATACTTTGCAAAACGTACCCATTTACAATATTGTAATTAATGAACGTATGATGCAAACAAATAAATGAAAGTACATTGCTATTTCTTGCATGATTGTAACAAACAAAAGAATGTTGTCTTGTTCAAAAGAAAAGATTTTTTCCACTCTTAATCTAAAGACATCATTAGGAGAACTAGAGACCTATTTCTTGATGTGGCCGTTACACCCCTTTGTTAATAGTTTCCGAACTTGCCCTTGGATAGACAAAGGAAAATTATGGATGAATCTGATATGACTCCAGGAGAAATTCTAAATCTGAAGAAACTGGAAGAATTTAGAAATTAGATTGATTGAGATATGTAAAGATAGTTGTTAGCGATATTGATATTAAACTCAATGAGTATATTTGTCTTTTTACACAATGTAATGACTAAACCTCCTTTTTGGTGCATTTATTGTATCAAATGGATTTTATTTATTATATATGGATTTTATTTTGTATAATGAGATATTAATTGTCATTTAATTTAAATATTAGTAAATCTATAAAAATGTTTTTTTAACACATTTAAATTTAGGACACGCAAAAATATGTGTCGTGGTTTTTTATGACAGAGGCTTCAATTATACGCAATGCGCGTCGTAAATGTGCGTCGTAAGATTACGACACGCAAATGCGTGTAGTCTTCTTTTATGACAGGGTCTTCCTTGACACGCATTTGCGTGTCGTCTCACCCTTTTACGACACGCAATGCGTGTCATTAAAAAGTATTTTTCTAGTAGTGAATGTTAATTACAAACCTTGTATTATTCTTTTAAAAGTCATATAATCATCTTAACTAAACAAGATACCTGTAAAAATACTTTCAAAAATTAAATATTATATTTATATATCATAATTTAAATATTATATTTTTAACCAGGAATTTACGGATGTTGCATTTTTCCTAAGACATGGATAGAAAATGTGAAAGTTATTGTTCATTAATAAACAAATAAAGGGCAAATTTGTAAGAAAATAAATGTTGACTGAACGCAGGAGAAGACACCAACGAAGGTGGGATGATGATGTGATGGGTAAGACAACAAATTTGACACTATGATGGAGAATAAAACAACAACGATAGAACGATAGAGAAGACAAGAAAAAATAAAGGTGGAGGAGGGCTTAGATAGCATATATATCTTCACATGTTTAGATAACACTTATTTCATGGAAATTTACATGGTTGGGTTAGTTTCATTGTGAATCAAAAATAAGGTACAGGTTGTTGAGACAGTTGTACCATGAAGATCAATGGAACATATATACCATACCATGATTATTTTGGGGAAATTTGCAAATGTAATTAAGAATGCTTAATGTATGAAACATGAATATGAAAGTAACATGGGATTTGAATTATGGAGTCATAAAAATAACATGATATATATATATATATATATATATATATATATATATATATATATATATATATATATATATATATATATATATATATAGGAGAACTCATGGAAACATGAAATTTTTTGATTGTGAGATAAAAGTCAATACTACCACATATAACTAGGCAATCTTAGTTAGATGTTCTGAAGCAGAGTCTTATCTTCATTGTTATAAAAAACTTCTTTCAACAGCTAAGCAATGTTTGATCCAGAACTTCGATGATGTTCCAGCAACCTTAGGGAATAAATTTAATTTATTCCAGTATACAAAATTTTAGGACAACGACACTTTAAATACATTTTATTTATTATAACTCTAAAATAGATATTACGGTGAAAGAGTGTGCCCAAAACATATAGTGCATTAAATACATAGTTATTATATAGCATATTAAGATCAATATAAAGAATCTCTAGTTTTGCCATGGACGTAGCTTAATCACACTGATCAAGTGAACAATGTTAAATCTCTATGTTGTTGTTAATCTTCATGGCATAATCATAGCCATTATTGTGCTTGCGTTTGTTGGGGGTATTCTTAATACTTAACACACAAATATCTTAATCAAAGGGCTTCTGTCATCTCTATTCACAAGTTTCGGTTCTCGTCAAACTTATGGATGAAACTTCCCAATAAAAAATATGGATGAATGTCAACATATACTGTATAAAGATATTTATGTATGTACATCGTAAAGTCCACTTTGGGTCTTCTGTATGTTTAGTCTATTATTTCACTTGTAATTTGTATATAACTAGTAATTTGCCCTAGCACATTGCGGCAATGCCAATACATTTTATAAGTTGAATTTTGACAATTGTATTAATAAAAGTTAGTTAACGTTGTATTTGTTATTAGATAAATATACAAGGTCGGTACCATTGATTAACTCCAATTTAGACCGTCGAATAAAATCTTATTGTTTGTGACCGAATTCATACGTAGGAAACATGCATAAAAATAAGCACACAAACATATACAAAATTTACGTTGTATAATGAAACTTGAATTTATAGCAATAAACTTGAATTTATAGCAATGAGTACATAAAAAAGCAAGTAATTTTTTAAAAAAAGTTAACAAAAAAAGTTTTAAATTTTGTCCAAACATTGACTACCTTAAATTTATATACACATACATACAAGGAAGGATAAACACAAAACTTTAGAAAATAAAAAATAGTGAAAGTGGCATTTATAAAGTTTAAAATGAATTGGGTTAAAATGACATTTAAAAAAAATAAAAGGATGAAATATTACTTTACCAAGTATTTAGAAAAATATAAAGGTGAAAATATAATTTATGAAGGTTGAGGGGTTGCAATGTCGGTTTAAACATACACTGATGTTGCAAATTACTATACATTATATTATCAAAATTTTATGAGATAATTACTATCCAACAGTTCTAAAAGAAGTTTGCAAAACTCAATAAACCGGTCTACCTGCTCTTTAAGTTATCAAATTGACAAATTGCCTAATCAAACTATTAGATCATCAGTTTCGCACATATTTTTGTATTACACACGCTTTTCAAAGACGAAAGGAGTCTAAACTTCTCGAGATCAGACTTTTTAAGTATTAATAAACGGAAAAGATATTTAAACAAATAAAATATAAAAATATAAACTTGAAAACCAGGCTCTAAAATTTCTGAATCTGTGGGTTTGTGTTTGTCTGTTGCTGGTACAAATTTTTATCCGTGAACCAAAAGTATATATTATCTTCTTTGGACTTATGTTCAACCCGTGAATGTATGTCTGATATATGTATTTTCTTTTTACTTTTTTCATTTTGTTCTTTTAATATATTTTTACTTTTTCTAATGAAATGTTTCTACATGTGATTGGGCCATTTGCTCTTGTTTTCCACCAATGTAATTATTAATAGAAACAAATGAAATAAATGAATTCTATGGTAAATTTCACACTGTCGTGATATTTGCACATCATGCAAAAGTATTATTAGTTTCATAATTTCGAACTTATAAAATGTTTATTAGTCCAACTCATGTTATTTCATTGATTTTATACGACATCGAGAATTTTTTGGTGCAATGTTTATCATAAAAACTTAGAATGGAAATTCAACATATCTCCACAATAGTTTTTGCACTTCCTTATTTATAAGATCCACTTATTTTGTTTTTATAAACTGTCTATTTAACATAAAATCAATTTACTGTTATTAAAAGTATTATATAGACGTAGCATGTAAACGTATAACAAACTGCGTCGCTAACAATTTTTGAATGGTGAAACTAATTCTTTAAAAAAAAGCATCTATAGATCTAAGGTAATAACATTATTATGCATGATTTGTTGGACTCTATTCAAAAATTCTACAACATTTGGAGCAAGAAAACCAAAAGTATAAAACACGAAATATATAAACATGTGTTGAATTTCCATGCATGCTTTCTCATGTTTTGTCATTTTGGATGGGGCAACTCTTAAAGCAGTCTGACCTATAGTGAAAACTTCACTCCACAAGCCCACAAAAAGGAAAACCCTTATTAGATCCACATATGCGTGTTTCCCTCATACCCATTCAAAAACTGAAATATCGACTGGTCTAAGTGTTGATCTTCCTTCCGACGAGTCAGTCAAAAAGTTCATATGTGCATCTTTCTTTGCAGAAACCCTCATGCGCTAAATATATCAAAAAGAACATCCATAACCATATCGTGTCGGTACTTGAAACCAATGAACTTTCTTCAATATACTACATGCTCCCCACAAGAGTCTAAACATGCTTTGACACAAACATGACATATCTTGTCAATCGAAAATAAAGAGATCATAGGACGATATTTGAGGATAACACGATATTGTATTGGTGACATATATTGGCCAATACCATCAATATGAATAGCCATAAGAAAATCATGAATATGTGGTACCCATAGACACTCAATCGGTTGAAAAATATGAGACCCACCACAATAACTGAAAAATCACATAATATTTAAACATTATTTTTTAAAACGGCAAACACACGGACACACACTAATCTACTCATAGACTACACATTGCATGCATAACTACACTTAAGCCTACAACTTGATGGACACCTTTTACCAACATTTGATACTCCTAGACTAGACACTCTTTGTAGTTACTTGCTATTTGAAAAATTGAACATCACATTTAATGAACTTTCACAATAGTTTGTTGGACTTTCAAAAGCTTATTTAACTCAAATAATAGTTTTTAAAAGCTCTTATTGTATATTTATTGTATATGCTTTAAGCAAGATCTATTTCAATGAAAAAGACTAACATGATGTTGACTGAAGTGGCCAAAACTAAAGTCACATCTTCTGTGTTGAATGACGTGGTTTAACATGAACTGAGTAGTACACTAAAGGGGCCATTCATCACTTGAATCTAACGCAACTCTTCATTTTTACCAACAAAATTCAACTTGGAATTAAGCACAACAAAATATATATAGCGTACATTGAAATTTTCAAGGAAATTATGATAGTTTTTACATCTACATGCACGAAGGTTCAATGGAATTACAATAATACCTAAAGACACAACAAACTATAACAAGGTGGTAAAAAAATTAATGCTCGATTCTCAGAGCTGAAGGAATATAGTTGTCGGTATCCTAATAGAATTCTTTTGAGTTGTCCCACAAAATCGATTTTTTATTCCTATATGTTTATGTAAGTTAAGGTATTTACTATTGCAATTGAAGGTGAAGTGATAAGACTTCTCATGAATCGTAAGAAATATGATTATACACAATTTGATTTTGCGATTGAGGGTGAAGTGATAAGACTTCTCATGAATTGTAAGAAATATGATTATACACAATTTGATTAAAAGAGAATATACGAGCAAAATATGCATAGTGAAATTTAGACATTTACATAGATTTATGAAACATATATTCACTCTCATGCTCAAATATATCGTTTTCAAGGAACTTTATTTTCTCCGACATCTTTTTGATCTATAAAAACGTAAAACCAACAATTCACATGCAACACTTTGCTTAATTTTGCTAAGATGTTTTTTTGTTACATGTGAAAGGGCTAGTGTGGGGTGTGCATGGGAAGTAACTTGAACCTAATTTCTTTTATTTAAAAAAACAACAAAGATTATATTCGCCATACCAAAATAACTACGGGCTTTAAATCTAGGATGTTGGGATTAAACAGAACAGATTAAACAATTTCAGACAAACGATAAATAATTTCAGTAAAATGTACGGAATAAAATTATGAAAAACAGTAATCGAAAAACTATAAAACTGGACACATAGTTTAACTTGGTTCAGTCAATGTGGCCTATGTTCACGGACGGAGAGAGAGAGAGAGAGAGAGAGAGAAGTATATTAATCTTCCAAGTACAATTACAATCACTAACACAATGTTGCACATCACTTGAGCTCTCAAACAAAAGTATTTCTCTTGCTGACAAATCGCTCGAAAGGACATGCTCCCAACCACATAATGATTGCACTTGAAAACTATACACACACACACATACACACACACACACACTGACTGTGCAGTCACACAATCACAAATGTAGATGGAGAAGAGAGTCCTTATTTATATGCAAGCATGTGGATACCCTAATTCTGATGGGTCAGACTCACCCACAATTAAGCCATAAATGGAACCAGCCAGTCATAGAACGCCATGCAGCCACTTTTAAAATATTCAACCTCGAGGGATGTGCACGGCCACCTGTCATGCACCTAGGCAACATATTCGTAATGCGTGGGGGGCATTCACCATGCATGGATCGCATTCTCCAAAGGGAGGAGTGCATTCAGCATCATAACAACACAACCTTGAGCCGCTATGACTAACACATCATATTCTCCGAACCTAGCAACATATTCTCCACATCAGGAGACCGTTTAGAAGGACCAACGCATTCATGGAGCACATTCTCCAGATCAACATATCCATGAAGGACATTCTCCAAGCAGCGCATCCTCCTCAAGAAGGAGCGAATTTGGCATCAATTGGAGCTCATTTACTTAGGATCCAACGTATTCTCCTAGTGCCCGATCACTTTAAGGACATAGAACTATTTTGCCAAAGGAGCATTCTCTTGATCAAAGGGAGCGTTTTCTCGTCGACCATTCTCTCACCAAGAGGACATTCTCTCTAGCCATTCTTTCATCGGTAGGGCATTCTTTCTATGGCCATTTTGATCAAGTATCCACACCCTAATAATATCTTATTTGAAGGCTTGACTAACTTAGACTTTATCTTCTATTCAACTCTTCAACATTCCGCAGTCTCTCTCTCTCTCTCTCTCTCTCTCTCTCTCTCTCTCTTTCCAACCCCATTCCTTCAACTCTTAGAAGGGAAGTTGAAGCCATGAAAACCTTCAACTACTATATGGTAAACACCTTAGTATATTTATCGTATGAGTTCTCTATACTAAGGATTTTCTTCAGCTTAACAACCCTTAGGTTCACCATCTTGAACTTTCTGGATAATTATATCTTAAGCTCATTGATTTTCTGCATGTTACAACCAACAATCAACACATCATCAACATTCAACACGATGATGATGTAAGAGGAGCTAAATTTCTTTAGGTAACAACAGTGATCCATATCACGTCTCGTGTACCTACTCTTTCTCATGGAGTTATTGATGGGTTTTCTAGATTACTTCTATGTGCTTGCAAAATTTCACATAACAAATTATAGAAACACACAACGTAGAAATTCTATGGCTTTTCTCATAATAACAACATACTTTAAAACTACTAAATAACCTAGCTAAAATAAAAAATCACAAAGGTTTAAGAAACATACCTTATTGATTTTATCATAGAAATCATTGTACTTTCAAGAACCCTTCTTGGAATGCTAGCCCCAATAGTGTGGAAGCCTCTAATGAATCACACCCAAACCCTAGGAAAGCCATAGGATCAAAATAAGATAGAGAGGGAGAGGAATTTTGAAATTGCCTTGTGTTGTGAAGGGTTCTTAAGTCTTATGGAGGTCCCTATTTATAGTTATAGGAAACCCTAATTTGAATTTAAGATAGTAATATTATATTACAATTCAAATTCACTTTCCTTATCATCCAAGAAGGCTTCCAGAAGCCCTAGAGAAAGCCTCCAAAACTGTCCCCTCCTAGGGAGGTTCTAGAATGCTTCCTTGTTAAACTTTTGAACAATTGCACTCTAACCCTTAGACCCATTAATTAATTCTAATTAATATAAAAAAATTAATTAAATTAACTCTGATTAATTCTTAATTAATTATTTCTATTTCTAATTAATATATTAATCCTATAATATATTAATAAATTATTTATCTCTCTCTTAATATCAATTCATGCCATTTCCTAGTTATGAAAGCAACCCAAAAAGGACTTTACTATTATTCACTTAGTATACTAATTTAGTTAAGACCTTAGACACACTAATCCAACAGTCTCCCACTTGGATAAGTTGTCAACTATAATTGAAAGTATGGCTCTCTGAATAACTAGTAAAGAGTGCATTCCAAGCCACTGCCAAACTCTGATTAAATCAGACAACCCTAAGATAAGTGATCAGTTATCCCTTGTATCTCATGATATCGTATGGACACGAGACATAGATTAGAATCAATCTCATGGTCCAAGATTTTGTATCTCGATTTCCGGATTTGTGATGATGTCATCAGACTACTAATTGAACACATCAATTCAGTTCTGACTGGGCCCAACACTTATAATGTCAACATCAAATCAGCAAGGGGCTCAAAGATATCTCTTTCCCTAAATAGGAAAAATGAATGAATAAACTGACAGGATTTATAGGTTACAAAAATCATATTTTGGTGGAAAAACTTAAACCCTAAGTTTGCATGTAACCTAAAGGATCTATGTTTTTACTATTGAATGCAATAACCAATTGAACATCAAGAACCCAACAAGAACCCTAGTATTTTTAAAAAATAATAAAAGGGTTTAGAAAAACATAGCTTTGATTATACTAGCAGATAATCAATCAAAATCCTTCTTGTAGTCACTTAGAAGCTAGCACCAGAAATCTCGTGTCTCTAATGGTTCACACCCAACCCTAACAACAAGAAGGCTGAAAGAGAGATGAGGGGGGATGGAGTAATTTAGGAAACCCTAGATAACCCTAATTTGAATAAAATAATATTAATTCAAATTGGTAATTATCCACCTTCCTATTTATCTGTAGGGAATATTCCAAAAACCCTGGAATATCCCTAATCTTCGTCCATCCTTCCAAGGAAGGTTCTGAAACCCTAACTTGTTCAACTATTGAATAATTACACTTTAGCATTTATGCTTTAAATTAATCCCAAAATTAATTCCAATTAATTTCCAATTAATTATTAATTAAATAATACTATTTCTAATTAATATATTATTTTCATAACATATTAATAAATTCATTTATTGCTATTTATTAATCATATAATAAATCAATAAATCAGTCCCTCTCTCTAAAAGTCATCCTATTCAATTACTAGGTCTGAGGGCAACTTAAAAGGACTTTGCTAATAATTCAAGTATATATTAATTCAGTTATTGGATTGGACACCTAATCCAACATAAACTTTGACTATATAGTCATACATTTTAATTGTCATGTCATACATGGAAATACACTTTATGACATCCAGTTACAAATGTGTTGATGCAAACTAATGTACAACAGATTCGTAAACTATGACGTACATATATCCATTTTAAGAATAGACAATATTATCGTATTAGAATTACTCATGATTGAATCCATGAAGTAATTTATAAGCACGAGTTTAACCAATACTCAAAATCCCCATTTCTAAGTACTCATGAATATTGTAGCAATCCCTATGAAATGTCTAATCCCTATGGACAATCTACAAACAATTCATGACAGTCTTAAATCAATACCAACTTCCCTAAATTATGACTGACTGTGACATTTTGACACATGCAAAGTGAAACACAAGAATAAATTAACTGAAAAATGGTATCATACACCTTGAACATAAAGAAATATCCATTAATTAATGACCATTCAGTTACTATTTATTATTGTTACATTGTTTCAGAATTATCAACTAACTACTAAAATCTAGAATCTAACATCATCTCTCAGACTAATGCTCCTAGCATGCTCAAAATACATGATCTTGCTTAATCCCTTTGTGAGAGGATCAACATGATTATCCTCTGATGATACTCAACTCACCATGATTTTTCCTTCTTCTACTCAATGTCAGATGTAATGGTATTTTTTTATCGATGTATCTTGATCTACCATGATCCTTTGGTTCTTTGGTCAAAGCAACCACACATTCATTGTCGCAAAATGTCTATTGGTCTTGGATTTGTGGAACAACCCCAAAATCTCTAATGAAGTTATTCAACCAAGTCGCTTCCTTCATTGCCTCCCTTTTTGTGATGTACTATGATTCACAAGTAGAATCCGCCACCGTCTGTTCCTTATAACTCTTCCAAGTAACTGCTCCACCATTTAATAGAAATACCTAACCGGATTGTGAATAACTGTTATCTCTGTCTATTTGGAAGCTGGCATCACTATAACCACTTACTTTAAGTTCATCTTTTCCACCAAAGACTAGGATCATATCCTTTTTCCTTCTCAAATACTTAAGTATATTCTTCATTATTGTCTAATGATCCATGCCATGATTTACCTGATATCTACTAACCATGGTTAAAGCAAAGGCTACATCTCGTTAACTACATGTCATAACATACATGATTGATCCTATAGCCGAAGCGTATGGGACTTGACTCATTGCATCTATTTCGTTATCAGTACTGGGATATTGAGTCTTGCTCAATATTATAGTATGATGTATGCGAAGATCCCCTTTGTTGGAATTATCCATATTGAACCGTTTCAATATTTAGCCCTAGTATGTACTCTAGCTAAGCCCAAGAAAATGTATATGCATGTCTCTATAAATCCTTATTCCAAGTATATACGTGGCACCTCCTAGATCGTTCACAGCGAAACACTTTCCAAGCCAAGACTTCACCTCTTGCAAAGTTGGAACGTCGTTTCCTTTAAGGAGTATGTCATCAACATACAAAACTAGAAAGTTCACTATGCTCCTACTAGGTTTGACATATATACAAGAATCATCCTCACTTTTAGAAAATCCAAACTCCTTGACCTTTTCATGGAAGCAAAGATTCCAACTGCGAGATGCTTGTTTCAGTCCATAGATGGACTTCTCAAGCTTGTACACATTATTAGGGAATCTTGCATGTTCAAAACCCTCTGGCTAATCCATGTAAACATCCTCAGTTAGTTTTCCTTTAAGGAAAGAAGTTTTAATATCCATCTGCCACACTTCATAATCATGATAGGCAGTTATGGAAAGCATTACCCTAATTGACTTAATCTTGGCAACTAGGGAAAAAGTCTCATCATAGTCAATCCCTTGAGTTTAAATAAAACCTTTCGCAACCAACCGTGCCTTGAAGGTCTGTATATTACCATCCATGTCGATCTTCTTCTTGAAAATCCATTTGTTCCCTACCGTCTTCCGACCAGGTGTCTGATCAACCAAAGTCCATACGTGGTTATCACACATGGATTGGATCTCGCTATCCATTGATTCTTTTCATTTTGCAACCTCATAGTCTGCCATTGCTTCCTTGTAATTAGTTGGATCATCAAAAGTTTACTAGTTTACTATCACTGATAAACGTGTCCCCATCTGTCGTTATATGGAAACCATAAAATCAAGGTGGCATGCTAACTCTACTTGATCGACGAAGAGGTAATGAATTGTCAATGGGATCAATAGGTTCAGCCTCAGGTTGAGAGCTAGTGTCATCAAAGGTTCTTTCATAGGGTGACTCTTGAAGCTCTTTAAGATCAATTCTACTATTACTATCTCCTTTTGATATGAGCCCTCTCTTACGAAAGGCTCCTTTTCGAGCTACAAAGACCATGTTCTCACTTGGTCTGTAGAACAAGTATCCAAATGTCTTTTGAGGGTAACCAATGAAAATACACTTCTCGACTCTCGATTCTAGTTTATCTTGGGTCTCGCGCCTAACAAGAACCTCACAACCCTAGACCTTGATATCTGTGAGCGAGGGAGGTTTCCCTGTCCACATCTCATGAGGTGTTTTGGTAACCTTATTGGTAGGAGGAAGATTGAGGATATGAGAGGGTCTCTCTAAGGCATACCCCTAGAGTTATATAAGAAGCGAATCTCGACTCATCATGGAACAAACCATGTCTAGCAAGGTTCGATTTTGCCTCTCAGCCACACCATTAAATTGTGGTGTTCTAGGAGGTGACAATTGTGAAACGATTCCACATTTCTTAAGATAGTCATTAACCTCGATACTAAGATATTCTCCACCTCTATCAGATCAGAGCATCTTTATCTTCTTGCCCAACTGATTCGGTACTTCGTGCTTAAAGTCTTTGAAATTTTCAATGGTTTCCGATTTATGCTTGGTTAGATAGATATACCCATATCTACAATAATCATTAGTAAACGTCACATAGTAGCGATTGGTATCTCTTTTGGCGGATCTGAAAAGCCCAGATACATTTGTATGTATTGGGTCTAACAATCCTTCACCTCTTTCAGAAGTACCAGTGAAAGGTGTCTTATTCATCTTGCATAATAGACAAAACTCACATTAATCGTCCGATTTAGGTCAAGCGATTCCAACACTACATCATTTTAAAGTTGGGCAATGTGTTTCTTGTTTATGTGCTCAAGACGACAATGCTATAAGCATGCTTTGTCTAAACTATTAAAAGAATCAATATTATAAACACAATTTCCAAGTTCATTCACACACAAAATAGTTTCATACACACCATTACAAGGAAAATCTTTGAAAATAAATGCCCATTTTTATAAACTAAAACTGAACCATTTTCATTATCAAAACCATAGCGATAACCTTGTCTAAATAAACCATAAAATGAAATTACGTTTCTTGTCATTTCTGACGTATAACAGTGTAACGCCTGGTTCCTAGTATGTATTTTAATAAAGAATTATTCATTTTTACAAAGGGACTTGACGAGTTGGAGGCCCCAAACTCGTCGAGTAGGAATGGGAGAAGTTTGGACGCGAGACTTGAAGTCTACTCGACGAGTCGAGAAGCCTCGACTCGAGGAGTAGGTATGCCAGAGTGAAACCCTAATTTTTAGGGGTTGCACCCTATTTAAACACTTTATCTGGCCTCAACTACAGCGTCCATCACCTCTAGACCTTAGTCACGAAACCCTAACCCATTGTGAGTGTTCTTGAGCCATTGTTGTGTGTTCTTGGTGGTTTTGAAGCTTAAGAAGGAAGAGGAAGCTTGGGGGGTTCAAGAGGAAACACGTAGATCCAAAGTTTGTGCTCCATTTCCAGTTCATTTGAGGTATAATTCTATACCTTGACTATTCATTTACTTGATCTCTTCATGTAGTAGTTTAGGGCTTTTAGGAGCATATTTTGGAACCATTCATGGATACAAGCATGTTTTGGGGTATTGACTTCAGATCTGGAACCCTTGAGGGACTCCATGGCATAAAGGTGCCCACTTTATGGTCATGGGAGGCCCATGCAACTTGTGAACCTCATTTTAGGGCCTTTTGAGCTAGATAAACCATGCATGAACGTAAACTTTGTAACTTTACGTGTTATATCGACCCTAGAAGGCTAGATCTATGTTTTGGATGCATTAAGCCCGACGAAAATCAACTGTATGGAATTAGACTTTGGGGAACTCGACGAGTCGTTCTTAGGACTGGGCGAGTTGGGTCGTGGTTCCCCAACCTCTTCTGTTACTGAGCAAACTTGTTGAGTCTAGAAGATGACTCAGCAAATTAGACGTGTTTATGGACTTGAAGATCAAAGAACTTGACGAGTCCAAGGATGACTTTGCGAGTTGATAACAAATATCCCAACATATATGAAGAGGAACTCGACGAGTTCATGGATGAACTCGACAAGTTGCGAGTGAAATGCCCCGACTTGTCTGAAGGGGAACTCGACGAGTACATGGAAGGACTCGAAGAGTTCAAATGGAAAGTCCTGATTCTATCATAAGGAGAAACTCAGCGAGTTAGAGGGTAACTCGACGAGTTAGATCGCGAGTTCGAGATTCTCTGAATCATGGAACTCGACGAGTTGACGGACCAACTCGGCCAGTTGAGTCAACCAGAACGCTGAATTGGACCAGAAGGTTGACTTTGACCGAGTTGACCTTTGACTTGACCATTGACCAAAGTTGACCCTTAAAGGGGTTATAAGTTTGAAAGAGTAATTAAAAGAGACGTTATGTGTAGGAGTTTGAGGAGAGTTGATCCCATCACCGAGGACAGTTCAACTACTTCACGGCATTGAGGTGAGTTACCTTCCAGTAAGAGTGGGTCTAAGGCCACAATGTCGGCCCACTAGTAGGAGTTGTTAGTTAGATGATTGTCTTGGTGATAATTGTCTGGTATGCCACTATCTGTTATGCTATATGTGCCAATATGTTATGTTTACTATGTGATAGTGGTAGGGGTGAAATAGTCCCCGATTACCGGTTGAAAGATACCGGAGGGGAGGCCAGCTCCCGGTTACCGGTTGAAAGATACCAAAGGGGAGGCCATCACCCAATTATGTTAGGCAATTACCGGTTGAAAGATACCGAAGGGGAGTCCAACTTCCAGTTATGCCAGTCAGTTACCGGTTGAAAGATACCGAGGGATAGGCATTATTTGTTTATGGTATGTGGTACATGGGGGAACTCACTAAGCGTTGCGCTTACAGTTTTCAGTTTTGGTTTCAGGTACTTCCTCTTCGAAGGGAAAGGAGCCGGCACGGTAGCAGCGCATCACACACACGATTTTACGCATATGAGAATTGATACTATGGTTGTTTTCTGACAAATGGTTTCATAATTATTATATTTAAAATGAAAATTTTTGGTCAGGATTTTTGGGAAGTTACAAAAAACATTTGTTTAAATAAAAAACGAATCATAACTCTACTATAAAGCTTCAACTTGATATCTCTAACCAATGTAACAAATGTCCTTTCTCCAGTGGCATAAGTGGTTCGATCTTTCCAAGCTCGAGATTCTATTCTTTAGTTCCTCCAATATCGAGCACATGTGATCATCACATCCAGTACCAAGAAACAGTGAATCTAGTAGCATGAAATGTTTTTGTAAATACATGAATATAATTTGGTTGTTTGAACCATCTCATCTTCAAAGTCTTTCAGGTAACTTTGAGGTTCTTCATGTGAAAATTGGTTAAAAAATGTTTGTAAGAATTTAGGAGTGAAATCATAATCAAATCTGTAACATACTCCACAGGAAATTTACCACCCATGTTGCCCAATCTGTCAATGTATGTTTTCATTTTGTTGACAAATGCACATATATGGGTTCCTTTATCGTACTTGCATGCAAATAAGGCTTTGTTGATATCAAATATTTCGAGCCTCAAAAGGATAGAAAGGAGTAAGGGTTTATCAACAAGAAGATGAGGTGAAAGAGTATGTAGGAAAGCATGCGTATAAAGCAGAGGGAATATCACCATTTCCAGACATCTTAAATAAGAGATAAGATTTTTAGTTAGTTGATTATATTTAAATATTTATATGCAAATTAATATTCAAGCGTAGGATCCAAAACTACAATTCGAAATTAAGAAGAGTGATGTCGTAATCTAATTGCAAATTTATTTAAGGTAGGTAAAACACTTTATGAGTTTCAATCTATTGTGAAATTCCTAGATCATTTGAGATTCATTGAACTTTTCAATGACATGTTTATTCTTAGATTATGATCTTCGATTTGTGTCTGGGATGCCGATGATCACAAAAAAGTTGTAATAACCATGCAAACCCGCGTGACAACCTCGTTCCCATTTATGATCTCACATTGACGTGTCGGTTAACCACGCACGCTCCATCAACAACTATAAACTCAAGTTGTGCCATTGTTCAACTTTGTAGTTCCCAATTAGTGTGCTACTTAACCACGCACGCACCACTAACTACTCACAAAGAACCAATGTGCGTTTTCATGGATTAGCATACAATTTCACATTTTATCCTATGTAACTAGAGTGGAATTTTGGAAGGTTCTAGTACTTATATATTATAATTTTAATATGATTATGTCCTATCAAATCCTTTGGCTAACGAACCTCCACCATACAAAGAAGCAGTGGGTGAAAAGGACATCCATTTAACAGTCATTTTATGGGTCGTTTCCTTATACCTCTCTTATAGTGCAACTTCATGAATGAGGCCTACTATTGATTTGACTGACTTTTAGTTATACATATAGTATTAATAATCTTATACATATGTATATGGTGTATTTTAAAATCTTTTGAAAATACAATGTTTAAATTTAATTATTTTGATTAACAATTAATTAATTAATCTTTTAAACCCTCTTGATTTAATATTTATCTTTTAAGTAACCATTTAATTAAATTAATTAAATGATTTAGCAATTAAATAATTATCAATAGTTAGACTATTAAATAATTAATTAATTAATCTATTTAATCCTAATCCTTCCTTACTTTTCGGAAATTAGGGTTTAGGTTATCTAGTTTTATCTGTTCAAATTTTAAGACAATTAAAATAACAAATAAGGAAATTAGGAAACCCTAGCTATTTTCGAAAAAGGCACAGAGGCAAGGCAATTTTCGAAAACCATAAAGGGCTTGGTATTTTTGATTTACCTGGTTTCTTTTAGGGTTTGAAAAATGTGCAAATTATAGAACAAGCCTAAGGATCTGATACCACTGATGGGTTTTCAAGAATACTTCTATGTACTTGAGAATTTCACATAACAAATTATGGGCACATGCAACTGATATTGCCATATTTATACATATTTTTAGGCTATATTTAATTACATTTTGATTAATATTTTGGTTATTTGCTTAGATAAATGATACTTATAAGGTTAAATTATATTTTGCAGGCAAAAGAAGACATTTTGAAGAAAAGGGACTGAAAGCGTTAAAGATTGGAACTTTGGAGGATTAAGGCTTAAAAGATGAAAAATCCAGCAAAACACGTATTCACGTCGTGAGAAGTAAAGGCTCACGACGTGAGTGTGGACTTTCTAGAAGATAGACATCGCGAAGCAATAATCCTTGTTGAATACGAATTATTACTACACTCACGACACGAGACATCTATTCTCACGACGTGAGTAGGGATATTTTGAAAATTATATAAATCCTTGATCCCTACGACTTCAAGGAGGTTAGTTGGTTAGAAAAAGTTTCCAGAAGTCAAAATCAGAGAGTTAGAAGGCTAGGAAATTGGTTTGAATACCAAGGAAGAAGAAGAAGTTCATAAATACTTTCTAGTTTTGCTACTTTACTATGCATTCGGTTATGATTATTTTAGTTTATTTGTTAGTATGAGTAGCTAAATCTAGCTGCTTCTATTAGCTAGATGAAGTTGGACCTCATGGTTTGATTCTATTGATATAGACTTTTCTTGTTGGTTAATGTCTTGTGTTTAATTGATTACACCTAGCATGTTTAATTTGATATTAGATTGCTCTAAAGTCTTATTCTATGTAGTTAGTGACCATTAATCTGCATGAATTCGATTACCTAGTAATTTAGTGAACATTAGATTATTAGAGCTAAGATAGAACCAATCTTAGATAAGTAATTGAAGTATTGAATTTGACCGTGCTAGAGAACTCATATTATGAACATAATTGTGTTTGTCAACTCAATCTTACATAGCTCCAACTCTATTTAATAATTGATTCTTTGTTAAATTATATGTGACTATGCATAGATCTACATGACTTAATTGAACATTAGTTAATTTGGAATTGAATTACTAATAATACATTAATTGGTAACCAACAAGAATTGTCATACTTAATAGTTAAGCCATTGAGGGAAAGTGGATTCAAACTAACAGAAGTGTTTTTGTTATTTGATTGAATTGTGTTAAGAAGTTAAGTACATCTAAACTTGAAAAATTAGATAAAAACCATTACTTTGCTAGAACTTAGGTTAATTCAATAGTAGGTAAATTAATTAATTAAAACCGTTCCCTGTGATCGACACCCGACTTACCTAAACTATCATATTATTCGACTAGGTACACTGCCTAGGTGCATTTTAGTTAGTTAAGTTAGTTAGGTTATAAATTTAAAACTAGGTGTAGCTAATTGCATGCATCAGCAACCTAGAAATTCTATGGCTTTTCTCATAATAGCAACATACTTTGAAACTACTGAATAACCTAGCTAAAATCGAAAATCACAAAGGTTTAATAAATATACCTTTTTACTATTATCGTAAATAACAATGTAGTTTCAAGAACCCTTCTTGGAATGCTAGCACCAATAATGTTGAAGCCTCTAATGAATCACACCCAAACCGTAGGAAAACCCTAGCATCGAAATAGAAGAGGAGAGGGAGATTTCAAAAATGGCCTTGTGTTGTGCAGGGTTCTTGAGTCTTATAGAGGTCCCTATTTATAGTTGTAGGAAACCCTAATTTGAATTCAAGATAATAATATTATATTGTAATTCAAATTCACTTTCCTTATCAACCAATAAAGATTTAGAAGCCCTAGAAGGGACTCCTATAACCGTCCCCTCCTAAGGATGCTGCTGGTCACTTTTAAAGGAGCTGCAAAAGACTGGCTGAAGGCACTACCACCTGGTGCAATCACTACTTGGGCACAGATGCGCGAGAAATTTCTAGAACAATTCTACCCACCATCCAAGATAGCTAAACTCAAGAAGGCAATAACCAACTTTGAGCAGCAACCAGGGGAGTCGCTTTATGAGGCATGGGAACGATATAAAGGGTTACTCAGAAACTTCCCTGAAAATAACCTTAACATACAACAAGAAGTGTCTATATTCTATGACGGGGTAAATGTCATGACGAGGCAACTCCTTGATTCTCAAGGACCACTCACAAAGAAAAATCCGGGTGAAATCAAAGAGTTAATTGAAGAGTTCACAAAGCATTCTCATGAGTACCACAATCCAAGGAATGATGGAGTTAAAGGCATTATGGGAGGAAATTCTGAAGACATGGCTGCTGTACTAGCCATGCTTAATACTATGGACAGAAGAATGACAAAAATCGACCAATCAATTCATGCTATTAGAGTTGGATGTGAAAGATGCAATGGTCCACACTTGACCAAGGAATGCCACTTGGACAATAATGGAAACAAACATGCTCAAGTTTGCTATTCCAGTGGGGATAAATATAATGAATACTGGAGAAAACCAAAGAAGGAGTGGTTGCCATATGAAGAATACAAGAAGCAAAAAGAAGAGAAATATAGGCAGACTAGCCGATGCTTCTACCAAAAACAGCAACCACAAGCTCAAAAGAAAGTTGACTTAGAGACCATGCTTACTCGTTTTATGGAGGCTTCAGAAAAAAGACATGATGAGACAGATGCAGCTATAAAAGATCAAAGATTGATGATGAAGGATCAACAAGCCATGATGAAAGATCAACATGCTATGATGATTGACCAACAAGCATTATTAAGAAATCATCAAGCATCGATCCAGAATCTTGAAGCCCAACTTGGTCAACTATCGACTTTGGTGAATGATAAATTATCTCCAAAATTTCCCGACAAGAAGACTCAATCACATGTAATGGTGATTGAAACCGAAGAAGATGCTATTTCTGAGTTCTTAGAAGCACTAGAAGTGGAGCCACAGCCGTCCGAACCAAAGCCGAAAAAGTCGAAAATCGACGAGAGAAATTCTGGTGAAACACCGAAATCACGACGTGAGCCTTCAACGCTCACGACGTGGGCTGGGTCTGAACAAAGAAATTCAACAAATGTTCCGGCTTATCATCCTCCTTTATCGTTTCCATCCCGAGATAATATTCATCCACTGGAACAGGAGCATTTGGAATTTATGAAGCAAGTGAACGGTATTCCAATAAATACTCCTTTCATTGAGTCGTTATCTAGAGTTCCTGAATATGAGAAGTTCTTACAAGATTTAATAGATACTCGTCAGCAATTAAAGAAAAATTCCAAGGTATTTATTATCGAGCAAAGTTCTAAGGTGGTATTGGGAGAGTTACCAAAGAAGATGGGAGATCTTGGACGCCTCACTCTTCCATGTGAGTTTGGAAATAATACAAAGACTTATGTCTTAACTGATTCTGGAGCTAGCATAAATCTAATGCCTTTCTCGTTCTCTCAAAAACTTAATCTTCCGGATTTGAAGGCTAGAAGAATGACAATCCACATGGCAAACCGTTCAGTGACACATCCTAGAGGCATTGTGGAAGACATCTTGGTAAAAATTGGCAAATTCGTTTTTCCAATTGATTTTGTCGTTATGGACATGAAAGAAGATAATAATGTTCCAATTATTCTTGGTCGCCCTCTATTAAATACTGCTCGAGCCTTGGTTGATATTCGAGAGTCCAAGCTAACCTTGAGAGTTGGAGATGGCGAAGCTACTTTTGGAGTGGAAGATGGCTTTCAATGGAATAATGCTCAAGTTGAAGTCTTCAACATTGATGAAGAGGATGAACTTGAAGAGTTAGAGAAGCTAATGGAAGAAGAACTTAAGATGATTCAACAAGTTAAACCCACCAAACCAAGAGTATCCGTTCCACATTTGTTTGAAGTAATTGCTTATAAAAATCCAATTTCTTGGGTGAGTGAGGAAAATGAAGACTTATCGAGTGACGAGGACGAGGTTACTTCCAAGGAAAAGAGTTTAGCTATGAATGAAAAGATGGTTCCTGTAGAGCTGAAGAATGAGGAAAAATTAGAGAATAAATTTCATGAAAATAAAGGGACTAAACAAAAACTTGAAGTAAATGAAGTGAAGGCTAAAAAAAGAACTCTAAAAAGGCATATATTCGACGAGTTCAAGTGTACAAAAGGAGATGAAAAGAGCAGAAGATACAGTTGGTAATTGACACTTTGACCAATTCAACGTGAGGCGGCACGCAATCCGGCTCATGACTCCAACCAAAAAAAGCGTTTCTCGGGAGGCAACCCGAGCTCGGTTTGAATTTCTTTTCATTTTTTTGCATTTAGTCTACTTTTTGCATTTTTAGTTGGTTTTTAGGATAATGAGTCATCTAATAATTTTATGAATAGTACAAATCAAATGTGGGGTAATTTAAAATTAAGTGGTGAACAAATTAAGGGTTTTTGATATAAAATGGAATTATTAATTCGGCCTAGTTTTATGCCCAGCGAAGACTCACGACGTGAGCCTAAAAGCTCACAACGTGAATCCATAATGAAATACGGGATGGGCTGGATTTGTGCTCTCACTATTTTAGCCTAGTTTGTGGCCCAACTATTAAGCCCAACTGGACTCACGACGTGAGTCCTAAAAGCCCACGACATGACCTTTAAAATCACGGGACCACTGATTAAACAAATCAGAAACACTTTGACTGCCACTTTTACCAAACTCACGAAGTGAATTCGAGTCCTGGTCCCCCTCCCCACTTTTGATTTCGGCAGTTTCTTCCAATAATATAGAAATTTGCTTACTTAACAATTGTTTAAGGTAACATTTACGTTTTAATTCTTCATTTTGTCTAGTTTATTACATTTAGGGGCTAGGGTTTGTGTTCATAGTTTAAAAATTACAAATTACGCATGATTATGCCCGAATTTCATCTTGCATATCCCTGTAATGTGCTTGAAATTGTTTGTGGACAAAACCCTTAGCGATTATTGCACTTGATTTGTTTGGAATATTGCTTGATATTCAGAACTTAGACCGACTGCCTTCGAGCCTTGTTCACGACGTGAGCCTTTAAAGCTCACGACGTGAATACTGGATTACATATTAATTTTGTGTGATGCTTAATGTTTAATGGGTGTTTTGTCTTGTGTTTTGTTCCTCTATTATGATTTTGCAGAAAAATGGCTCCTAGGAAATATGTTCAAGATGCTCAAGGAGGGGTTGCTAATTTACACCCGTTTTATATGTTTCCAACAAACATATCTCAGGATGTGCTTACTGGATACAACAATAGGTTGGGTTGGCTTCACAGCCGGGAGTTTGCAGTAGCACCAACAGTCAACTAGAACAAGCTTAGGGAAGTGGGGGTTCTTGACTATTTAAACCCATTTCTTACTAAAACTTTTGCGGAAAACGGGATCATATTCACATGCAAAGGTTGGAGTAACTTGTCTGCAATTCAAGAAAAAGTGTATAAGGAGCTTTGTGTAGAGTTCTTTTCCACAGTGGTGTTTCAAGAGAATGTTCAAGACCCGAACTTGCCGCATGCATTGGTTTTCCGGTTGGTAGGGGAGTACGGGGAATGTTACTTGGTGGAGTTTGCTTGGACGATGTTCTCATATGAGGCCCATGAAGCCATGTCTCCCGTGTTTTCTGCATTCTTGCGGGAGGTTGCACGTATATATTCCTGGGGAATGTCGGGACACGAGTTTTGGAGCCATATTGCTTCGGGAATCTTCAACTCGGGCGTGTCTCCGGAAACTAACATCAAGTCACCAATCCATCGGTTGATCCATAGACTAATCACTTTCTCCATCCATCACAAAAGACATGGAGATAAGGTCACCAAGATCAACTTATTTTTCTTGTGGACTATTTTACAGTCGGGAGTTTGTTGCAATATCCCTTATTTCTTAGCTCGTTATTTAGCAGAGTATGCAGTGAGTTCCCAACCCAGAAGCCTAATTTGTGGTGGCCACTTTGTCACCCGTCTAGCACGATCGTACGACGTTATCATTCCCGAAATTACAAGGACACTTACTTGTAAGGAGGGGAATGAGTTTTCTTTAGGCTATCTTGAGACCATGCGGGTAGTGGTCAATTATGGGTCGCATTGGGGCATCCCGAACAGCGATGATGAGGGTGTTGAACAACCACCCGAGGAACCCGAACAACAACCTCAGCATAGGAGAATAAATGTTAGAGCTAGAGGAGAAATGGCACGAGCACAACAACCCCCTCAACAATTTGAGGGTGGAATACCTACCGACCTGTTTCAAAGTCGGGTAGGTACATACTTGGATAATCTTCGTGGGGGTGTGACTTACAACACCCAACTTCTCGAGGCTATGTTTTCCCACATTAATGTGGTGAGACCTCCTACGATGCCTTCCCAAGGCCCGTATATTCCGACTTGGGAGGAATTGTGGATGACGAGAGGCGATGGAGCTGGGACGAGTGGAGCGAATGAAGATGAAGAATATGATTAGTTTATCCTTTTTAATCTTTTTAGTTTATTTAGTTTCTTTTTAGTTTATTTTTAGTTTGTTTGTTTGATTTAAGTTTATTTGGGATTGTAAAGCTTTGAAGTTGTTATATTCCTTTTTACTTCCTTTGGTTGTTATTTTCATATTTCATTAGAGAAAACGCAGGAAGGGATGATAGAGATATGAGAGTATACATGTTTAGCCGGGTGTTTAGAGTCGAGAGTCGAGACCCACAATCAAAAATAAGTGTGGGGTTAATCGAGATAGGAGAGAGTTCGAGAAGAGATTCATGAAAAAAATAGAGTTTTAGAAGTTTCTTAATTCATTAAGACAATTGGTTGAAGTGCACATGTTGAAAGAAGAATTTGAGGAAATTATTTTATGTGCATCCAGTCCTCACGACGTGAATTCTTAATACTCATGTCGTGAGTCATAAATCGATGGTTTTCCAGAATGCGCATTTATGCGACTTCACGTCGTGAATTCTAATACCTCCCGTCGTGAATCTCTAATTTCCATAAAAGTGAAGACCATTGTTCCATATTTATTACATGGGTCACCACCATCCTTCTTGGATATATTATGAAGCTTTTTATAACTTATTTTCTCAACCATGAAATGTGGCGTATGCTTTCCCACATTGTTCTTTATGCTTTGGAGATTTTTCTGCACCACATTTGTTGAAGATTGAAGGCTCGATTCCAAATTTTTGTCGGCACATTTACATATCTCAAGTATTGAAGATCCAAGTTCCATATTAGAAGAAGTCCGTAATCAAGATGCATAACTTATCCACACATTTAGAGTTCGATCACGCCACTACTATCCCAAGGGAGTCTGTTCCTTTTTCTCCCTTTTATTTCTTTTCATTTATTTTATGCATACAATGAGGGCATTGTATCTAATAAGTGTGGGGTAGGGGGTTATAAAAGTAAATGGCTACAAAAATTTAAAATTTTATAATTTTTAATAGATTTGCAATAATAATCTTAAAATTGAATCTAATAATAATAATTTGAACTTAAGTTGCTAGTGTTGTGTGGGATGATCCAATGTGAGCTCAAATGTTTAATTGAGCCAATACATGTTATAGTATATTTGTGGCTTCCCATTCTTAGTGAAAATCCATGAGATATGAAAGGTAATCTGGTAGTTTATATGATATAATAAGTTTTGCAGCCTGAACCTGAAATCTATCAAGGAGAGCTTATGTAGTCATTGCACTTAGACTAATACCTTTAACCAATAAGGGTTGAAGTTAAGCACCCTTGCTTAAGCATGTAGGATTTGAGCTAGAAGAGTGATATATATATATATATATATATATATATATATATATATATATATATATATATATATATATATATATATATATATATATATATATATATATATATATATATATATATATATATAAAAGAGAGAGAAATTACCGAAAAGTTGAAGAATTTTGGAGCTATCAAGTATGAAGATCAAAAGATCAAAAATTCTGAAGAATCAAAAAGTTGAAGATACCAAAAAAAAAAGGTGGTGAATTCTAAGAAATCAAAGACCAATTATTCAAAGAAGTGAAGAATTCTGAGAGCTCCATTGTGGCATCTAAAGTTGTAATTTTTCTAGATTATGTATGCTTGGGTAGCTTAATCAAAAATACGTTGAGGTTAAGAAAGATTTATGAGGATTGATTCGGAGGGTTGTACAAATGAGTGTCGTATAAGCTAAGGGGTGAAGGTTCATAAGGATTGTGAGTATTTAGGATTGGGAGGTTGTTAGGATTTTAGACACAAATATGTGCATTGAGGTCTTGGTATAATGGTTGAGTTCAAAATGGATTGTTCTATGTGATGCTAGTGATGAAGGTTTGAAATTAAAAATAATTAGATTTGCTTGAGGGCAAGCAAATGATAAGTGTGGGGTATTTTGATATTGCCATATTTATACATATTTTTAGGCAATGTTTAATTACATTTTGATTAATATTTTGGTTATTTGCTTAGATAAATGATACTTATAAGGTTAAATTATATTTTGCAGCCAAAAGAAGACATTTTGAAGACAAGGGTTTGAAAGCGCTAAAGATTGGAACTTTGGAGGATTAAGACTTAAAAGATGAAAAATCCAACAAAACACGTATTCACGTTGTGAGAAGTAAAGGCTCACGACGTGAGTGTGGACTTTCTAGAAGATAGACATCACAAAGAAAGAATCCTTGTTGAATACGGACCTCATGGTTTGATTCTATTGATATAGACTTTTCTTGTTGGTTAATGTCTTGTGTTTGATTGATTACACCTAGCATGTTTAATTTGATATTAGATTGCTCTAAAGTCTTATTCTGTGTAGTTAGTGACCATTAATCTGCATGAATTTGTTTACCTAGTAATTTAGTGAACATTAGATTATTAGAGCTAAGATAGAACCAATCTTAGATAAGTAATTGAAGTATTGAATTTGACTGTGCTAGAGAACTCATATTATGAACATAATTGTGTTTGTCAACTCAATCTTACATAGCTTCAATTCTATTTAATAATTGATTATGTGTTAAATTATGTGTGACTATGCATAGATCTATATGACTTAATTGAACATTAGTCAATTTGGAATTGAATTACTAATAATACCTTAATTGGTAACCAACAGGAATTGTCATAATTAATAGTTAAACCATTTAGGGAAAGTGGATTCAAACTAACATAAGTGTTTTTGTTATTTGATTGAATTGTGTTAAGAAGTTAAGTTCATCTAAACTTGGAAAATTAGATAAAAACCATTACTTTGCTAGAACTTAGTTTAATTTAATAGTAGGTAAATTAATTAATTAAAATCGTTCCCTGTGATCGACACCCGACTTACCTAAACTATCCTATAATTCGACTAGGTACACTGTCTAGGTGTATTTTAGTTAGTTAAGTTAGTTAGGTTATAAATTTAAAATTAGGTGTAGCTAATTACACGCATCAGCAACCTAGAAATTCTATGGCTTTTCTCATAACAGCAACATACTTTGAAACTACTGAATAACCTAGCTAAAATCAAAAATCACAAAGGTTTAATAAAGATACCTTTTTACTATTATCGTAAATAACAATGTAGTTTCAAGAACCCTTCTTGGAATACTAGCCCCAATAATTTTGAAGCCTCTAATGAATCACACTCACACCCTAGGAAAACCCTAGCATCGAAATAAAAGAGCATAGGGAGATTTCAAAAATGGCCTTGTGTTGTGTAGGGTTCTTGAGTCTTATGGAGGTCCCTGTTTATAGTTGTAGGAAACCCTGTTTTGAATTCAAGATAATAATATTATATTGTAATTCAAATTCACTTTCCTTATCAAACCAGAAAGATTTAGAAGCCATAGAAGAAACTCCTAGAATCGTCCCCTCCTAGGGAGGTTCTAGAATGTTTCCTTGTTCAACTTTTGGACAATTTCACTCTAACCCTTAGACCCATTAATTAATTATAATTAATATAGAACAATTAATTAAATTAACCCTGATTAATTCTTAATTAATTATTTCCATTCCTAACTAGTATATTAATCCTATAATATATGAATAAATTATTTATCTCTATCTTAATATCAATCCATTCCATTTCCTGGTTGTAAAGGGAACCCAAAAAGGACTTTACTATTTTTCACTCAATATACCAGTTTAGTTAAGACCTTAGACACCCTAATCACAAAGTTATCAAACTTTGAATACCAATGCTTAGAAGTTTACTTCATGCCATAAATATTTTTCTTCTTGTTTCACACCTGGTTTTTCTTACCAACTATAGGAAAACCCTCTTGTTGTGTCTTGTACATGTCATCTTCCAAGTCATAATGGAGAAAGTTTTTATTGACATATAGCCGCTCTAAATGGAGATCATTAGAGGCTACTAATTTTAGGACCGATTTGATTATAGTCATCTTTACAACTAGAGAATTAACATTACCATACTGTTGGGATCCCTTGACCACCAATCTTTTCTCGCATGTCTTACTGCCGTCTATCTCATCCATATCCCGAAACACCTACATGTTCTGTAATATTTTCTTGCATGCTAGGAAGATAATCAATGATCTATATTGGTTCTTGTCAAGTGAGCTCAACTCATCTTCCATAGGCTTCTCCCAATACATGGGGTCTTTCATCCTCAAGGCCTTTGGATCTGACTCAAGTATAGAATTTCCAAACAACAACAAGTAATTTGTTGATGGAGAGTACTTGACTAGAGTACTTCATTCTCTAGTGGATCTCTGGATAATATGAGATTCAATCTCTGCATCAAACTGCAACTTCACCCTTTGAAATTCTATCACCTATGCTCCCACTATCTCTAGGTTTATCGAAGCTCCCATTTCTTCCTCAATTTTCATCTATATCTCGAGTATAAATATGTATTACAATATCATATAATATATCTTTGAACTCAAATTGATTTTATGCTTTTTTTGGTTGCGTATTTATGCCATACCCTTCTGTAAGTCTTTTCTTGTACAATACACTCTCATTAAAGAATACATCCCAACTTCTGATCAGAGAATTAACCTCCAAGGGTGAAGATCTTATGAAAATTGTGGGTAGGTCTTTGAAGGATATTGATGAGATCACTAATGAAGCCAAAATCTTTACTATCAAGTCTATCTTATCAACAAATATTGTGATGGTAGATGATCTTGAGAGTAGGATGCAAGTATCTTTGAATAAGGATAAACGAAGCAAGTCTCAAAACAAGTTTTTTTGGTGAAAAGGAGGATATGTGTGAGGTCAGTTCTGCTCAAGGTGGGTCGAAGATCAAAGATGGTTGTGAGAAGAAAAAGAAAACAAAGAAAGATAATGATAAGAAGAAGGATAGTGATCCTACTGCCCCCTGAATCATTTGAGTTTATGTTTGGTGTTCGATATTATATGAAGCTTGTTTTAACAATTTGATCTTGGTTTTTAAATCATTTGGGTTGTAATATCTTCGACTAGATTTGAAAACACCATGTTAAAATATTTGCAAAACTTTGAATTATATCTTGAAAATATTTCTATAAGTTAGTTGTTAAACCTTTGATGCAATTATTTTGAAACAACAAAAAATCTAGGAAAGATTTTGAAAATTTGATAAACAATTCAGAAAAATAGTTAGAGAAGATATCTAACAACATTTGAAAAGATTTACGATAAGTGTTGATAAGTTTGGTAAGTTGTTCGGAAAATTGTAAAATAAAATTTGATTAGTAAAAATAAATAAGATAGACCAAAGCAGGATCCCCCAAAAACCGAAAGTTTCATAAATACCTTGATCTAAAATGGTAAGGTATAGAAAAAGTAGTAATTTCCTTTCAAAAAATCATAGGCAAAGCGGTTATTAAAGCGGACATATTTAGATCTAGATAAATGTTAAGGTCCAACGAAATCGTAAGTGAAAGAGTACCATGAGAAGGAATTTAAAGTTGAAACTTGGGTAATACTTAGGAAGGTTTCAGATGTTAACTTCAATGGAGATCATGGTAATGTCCAGTATTAGGAATTTATAGATCAACACGTAACTATTAAATGCTTGGGATATTCCCGGTGTATAACATGTCCATGTTGTGACATTGAAATTGTAATTATGGTCTAACATATACAAAAAATAAGAGGGTTGGCAACATATTAAAGAATAAGTTAATCCCCTTATCCTTGAACTATAGTTAGATGTTTTGCATTCAAGCGAGGTGCTTAAACCTATCATCTTGAGAAATATGTTTGTTTTGGTCAAAAATAACTTTAATAACTTTGTAGCCAAATTAGTAAGTGTGATGTGATGTTTTGTATGAAGATTTTAACAAAAAAATTGTAAACTACCGAAGATGTTAAAACGTGCTGAAGATCTTGAATGTGGTAAAGATCTTGAGAATAAAATAGAAATTCTTATAATTGTTATAAATATTTTAAATGAAAAGAATAATTCATAATCTTGATTAAATCCAAGAGGTAGATAAATATATGTTTAGAAAGTGGGGCAAAATAGGGTTAATGTTGTAAATATGTTGAATATAATAATAAGTCTTAAGAGGTTTGGTATGTTGAATATCTTGCAAAGATATTAGAAATGTATTTAGTATGTGTATAATGTATCAAAAATGCATATAAGTGTGAATACTTTAGAAATACATGTTGAAAGTTGAAGATCAAGAAATATGAACGTAAATATCAACGCAAGAACACAAGATATACAAGGAAAGCCATTAATCCTTTAGGATTTCCAGCATAATACCTTAAAAGGTGACTAATGTTACTCTACCTTTAGAACTTTTATTAGAAATAAAGAAAAGGATTACAAGTGAAAATTGATCATGAGTAGTATGACTAGAAGCTAGTGAGAGTGTTGAAGTGTACGTGTGTGCGGAAGTAAACCACTTATCTTTTTATACATAGAGAGCCTAACTAACTATGCTAAAAATTCGGGATCTTCCCTTATTCTTGCTTGACCATGTATTTCAGAGATACTCAACGTCTATTCATGTTGACCTCGTGCTCAATTGTCTTATTTTTCATCAAATGAAGTAATCTCTCAAACCTGTATGACAAGACATAAAAGATACAGTGGTATTTACAAGATACTAGTTAATTCAAGATCTTCAACCGTTCATGATGTTAGTTAGTATTGAAGATGTTAAGTGCAATAAAATGAAACCATAAAATATCACCCATAACAATGTTCATCTTTAAAACTATAAAGGGAATTAAGTACCTTATACTTTGAGAGGTGAACCTCTACAATCTTTAATAAGATCTTGAGATTAAATTCTACAAAATAGAAGATCATTGTAAAGGGTAGGTGCTAGCTTTGTTAATGCCCATCCGATGCTTAAGTCAATATCATAATGTAAGAAATAAGATAAAGAATTGAAATCATAAAAAAAGTTTGTAAATAAAGACTTATCAATATGTCTTCTGTCTTTTGGCTTAACCAAGATGTTTACATATAAGAAATAAGTTTTAAAATGTATGGCATTCAAAAATCTTCATAAGATCATACCGTCCAGGGTAAAGAACGAGTATGCACCCTTGCCAGCTTCTGAGTCTATTAGTTATGGACCTTCTCATTTTGGTGGTAATTTACCTGTACTAAGATCCACAATATTTTGAAAAACTTTTCTAAGTATAAGGTCACCTACCGAAAATCTTCTTATTATGATGTTCATGTTGTAAGACCTTGTAATTATTTGTTGACGATGATCTTGTTGTTGGACTTAGCTTCCTCGTTTTCTTAGGGATATAAAGGGTAGATGTTATTGAGTTGATTCCATAACTTGTGAAAACACTTTGGGTCCTTTTGTTGACGAATTAGGACCTGTTATCAAAGACTATTTATTATTGGATGCCAAATCTAGTAAAAATATTGCACTTAATAAAGGATATTACTTCCTTTTTTTTTACTTGAATGGATGCTTTAGTTTTATCCATTTGGAGAAGAAATAAATTGTTTACAACATGAAGAATCTTCCTCCTGGTGCCTTAGGAAGTTTTCCAATTATGTTTGTTCCCCATTTCATATATCCACGGAGAGATGATGGGATGTCGAGGTTCAATAGGCTGATGCAAGCTATTGTTATGCCTTTGACATGCATCACACCTCCAAACATATTCAACATCATACTTCTTCAAGGTTGGCTAGTAGTAACCTGTCTTGTGCACCTTAGATAAAATAGCTTTGCTCCCAATATGGTTCCCATATTCTCCTTCGTGGATTTCTTGGAGTATCAGATTGGACTCATCTTCTTCCAAACATCCTATGTAGGAACCTAATGTTGACTTTCTGAACATGACTCCTTATATTATGTTGAAACATGAAGCCTTCATTCTGAATGATATTGGGCATTTTTCTTCCTCATGGAATGTTCTATCTTAAAGGTATTTTAATATAGGTAGAGTGAAACATCTTTTTTGAGATGTAGTATCATTAGGTTCAAGATCTTCATGATTGAAATTTTCTATATCTTCTATTGTTGTTACTTCATGACTTGTAAGATATTATTTTTATATCGCTTGAGGTGTAATATATGTGATTGGAATCTTGATTTCACGAGGGGTCTTAAAAGCAGATCCAATATTAGCCAATGCATAAACATTTATGTTATATTCTCTAGGATCTTGCTCTATGTTAAAAGCTTCAAATTTGGTGGCTAACTTTTTTATTAACTCCAAGTATGATGCAAATTTCTTGCTTTTACATGTGTAGGAACCATTGAACTTATTAGTAATTAAAAATGAGTGAATGCAAGCCTGAAGATCCTTGATATGAAGATCTTGAGTAATTTGCAGAGCCACTATTAATGCTTTGTATTTTGTTTGATTGTTCATTTCATGATATTCACAATTTATTTCTTCGGGTATTATGTCATCTTGTGGAGATTTTAGTACAAATTCTATCCCAATTCTCTTAACTTCGAAGATCCATCAGTGAAAAGAGTCCACTTCTTTAGCATATCACTATCTTGCATCCATTAGACCTCCTTTTTCTAGTTTCGGTTTGATATTTGTATTGAAATCATGCACAAGCCTGCTAATGTTTGGGATTTGATTGTTGATCTTGGCTCATATCTTATATGGCATGTTCTTAATTGCACATACCATTTGGCCATCCTTCCCAAAAATCTCTGGTTTCCTCATTACATTTGTTATGGGTATGAATTCACACTAAAATCATATACATGATTCCGATTAGCATCATGAATAAGATCTTGACCAACATTTTGTTCAAGATATACAAGGTTAATAGCTGAGTTGCTTTTATATATTTGTGTGTGTCTCTTAAACTCATGTATTTACATTATCAACGAAGGCCCAGTTAAATCATAATTACCATAAGAAACGTGAAGAAGAGACCCAATCATCATGATTTTGGGGATAAAGGGATCATGATCATCAAGAATCCCAGAGTAAAAGATAATGCCGCGATTCTAGGGATTTAGCTTATAGACATTAGGAACTTTATTTATAAATTAGCAGCTGATATCACAAAAACACACAAACGAATACACTATGAAGTACTTGTAACCACCATAATATCTTACATACTCTCTTGTACTCTTTTGATTGATTAATAATACAGTAAAGACAGTTGACTCTTCTCAACTCCCAAGGCTTCTTATCGAAGATCTTAGCCAAGATCAAGGGCTTTCTTCATATTCCTTATGTCTAGGATTATCGTTTCTTGCATTATATTTCGATCACATAACCACATCCTTTCATTAAATTGGTTGAATCTCACTTAGTATATTTTTGACCAAAATAATTTGGCGCCCACAGTAGGGTCGTGGTGTTAAATTTCATCAAAACCTTACCCTTCGGATCATCTCTCGGTTCATGTCTACTTTTACCATCACATCCTCAACCTCAATGCCTTTACAAGTGTCCAAAACGCCTCTCGCATCTGCGTTGCTAGCCATGAATCCTCAGACTACGGCTATGGAGTCCGTTCCAAGATGCTTATTCACTTCTTCTAGGAATGCTGTCTGAAATTCTAATAGAGGAACTTATCAAGAAATCCATATTCTGATTTCCAATGATGAGCTCTGACCACTATAGGCCAACTAAAAGACCACACGAGGAAAAAAGATGAAAACAACCGATGTTTGCAAATATATATAAATCGATTAAGGGATGAAATGAGTAATCCTGCAAGGAATGCTTCGCCATCCTCAGCTCCAAGGATTACTCCTTTGGCCCCAAGAAACCTAAACTTCGATATAGACAAATCTATGCTGAATCACAGCGAATATCTTATCCCCATAGCAAGTGCTATAACAATACATTATTTCACTCCTAATACGCAAATCTAAACTCCAATGCACTTGGATGGAATCTTCACAACTCTGAACTTAAACGTTGGTATTTTTTACAATTATATTTCTTCGAATACTAACCAAAATGCATGGATGAGTCCTCTTACAGAAAGAGAGATAACAAAACTAAGGCATATGATCTCTACTGTTCCCATAGTAGTCCCTCCAACACCTAAAGTATCTGCAAGTCATCGAATGTCAATATTTACACATAACATCAGTGATGTGGAAATCCCAAAAAGATTCTAGACACCCAATATGAAGCTGTATGATGGATCTATGAATCTTGAAAAACATGTTGCAAACTACCGGAAAATGATGGAAATCATCCCCATCTCGATGGACCTCAAAGAAGCATGCATGTGCAAAGGATTCATATCAACACTTATTGGCCCATCCTTAAAATGGCTCTTGAATGTTCCTCCATACTTTATCACGTACTTTTAACATCTTGTCAATCTTTTTAAAAATAAATTTTTTAGCAGCAGATATTTTGAAAAACTTACTAGTGATCTTTGTAGGATTTCACAAAACTCTAACGAATCTTTGTAGGTTTGGAAGGGAAGCGTTGAATATTCATCATTTATAGGTAGAAAATGTTGTGGAGGCTTTCAAAATGGGTTTAAAGAAGGAATCCTCATTCTATGAGGATCTCGTGATGACCCCATGCAGAAAGCTCGATGAAGTCAGAAACATAGCCTTAAGATTCATAAGACTGGAGAATGTAGAAGAAACTCAACGCTCCAAATGATATGAGAATCCTAACCAGAAATTCGAGACATCAAAGATTCTATAGACCAAGGCCTTATATCAAACCGGAAAACCACAAAGCCAATGCTTTAAAAGACGATGATTAATATCCTAATACATATGATTATTCATTTTATGTTGACACTACCAGACTATTTTTTTCCATGTAGAATTTGAGAGACAAGGCAAAATAGCCAAAGAAGAATGAAAAAGCAAACACGTGGAAAGATTAATCCAAGTGGTTCACATTTTGTAACATCCGATTATCAGGTACTTGCATTTTTAGCCTTTGACCTAATCAAAGTTTGCACATTTGGTCCCTTGTGGTTTAAGCTCCACTTTTCAGCATGTATATTGGGCATACATGAGAGTACACACAGCGTACTCGTGAGGAGCCCAGGATCGCGGAAGCCATGCTAGTATGTTGGGCGTACATGTAGTACGTCGGGCGTACTAGCCTAGTCTCTAAATGCTAAATTTTAGGGTTTCACCCCTATTTAAAGACATTAACTCACCCTTGGACCTCCCATGATCAACCTTCACTGCTTCCAAACCCTAATCTCGAGTGTATTCCTTGTGAGTGAAGATCTTGACGCTTGGTGGTGATTTTGGTGGCCTTTTGTTGAAGAAAAAGACTAGTGAAGAAGGTGGTGTTGCTTGCAAGCTTGTGGATCCAGAAACTACTTCACCTTGTGCATCTTTTGAAGGTATAAAGCTTATACCGTGATGTGTTTCCTTTTAGATCTCCATAGATGAGTTTTTATGAGTTTTTTGTCCCAAAGCTTTGACCTTTGTGAGTATGGAGTACTCTAGAGCATATTAGTTGTCCTTTCATGCATTTTAGGTCTTGTAGATTCATAAAAATGGTTGCTTGATGGTCCATTTCTAGACATTCAATAGTTTGTTAGTGTTGAGTATGAATTAAGTTAGAGTTTTAAAGTTTAAGCTCTATTCAGCCATGCAAAGGCTTAAAGTTTTGGACTTTATGAATTAAGATGTTCTAAGAAGGTCAGATATGTGTTTGGATTCATGTCTTAACGATTAAGACCATTTTAGAGTGATATTTGGGGTCAGACGGCGTACGCCCCGCGTTCTTATGGCTATACCTAATGTAGCCATGTCCGACCCCAATCATGCCAGATTTTTGAGTGCGCCCCGCGTAGAGGAGAGTACGCCCAACGTACATGCTGGGCAGTTGGCTTTTGCTGAATTTTGACCTTTGGTCAAGATTTAGGGTTTTGGACCATGGGAGGGGTAAAATTGTCTTTTTGCCCTTAAGGGGCTTATTTGTGGGATTTGCACTCGCAAGTTGAATTATCGACCTTGATTAATAATTAAGGTTAATTATTGTGTTATTAGGCGGAGTCTAGTTCCGGCAGTTCGGGTGTGAGATTTATCAGTCGTCAGTATGAGGTGAGTCTCCTCACTTATTCTTACCGGTGTGGTAGAATAGTTTTATTTGTGATGACCAGCTGGGTCTAACTGTTATTTTGTATTATGTTGTTTATGTGTGACTGAGACTTCGGATAGTCTCCAGGGTTGTTGATAACCCATAGGGCGTGTAGCCAACAAACCCGGGCGCATTCCAGCTATGATCTGAGGGCAGATTGGCATTCTAGACTCATACTGAGGGCTCGAGAGCATTCCAGATACGAGAAGAGGGCCGGTGGGTATGCCGGACTCGTACTGTGGACTCAGGAGCAAGCCAGATATGAGTTATGGGCCCGATAGGAAAGCCAGACTCATACTGTGGGCTCAAGGGTAATCCACTCTTTTAGATGTGGACCCAATGCATGCTGTTGTTTGTTATGTTTTCGTGGTGGTACTTTGGGGGAACTCACTAAGCGTTGGATTACACTTTTAGTTTTGTTTCCGGTACTTTAGAGGACCGTGGCAAGGCAAAGGCGTGGCCGTACACATCCTTGGTTTTACGAGTGATTAGATCTTGGCAGACTCTGATTTTAATTAATGTTTTGGAAATAATGGTTTTGTAAACACTTCTTTTAGTAAATGAGTTGTTTTGAAAAGTTTAAATTTGTTGTCATTTTTTGGATGTTACAATAATCCTTCAAGAAACCTTGCAAAAATGAACATTCCAGAGTCAGAAATCCTGCCAAAGTCCTCAGTGCTCGTTGGCTTCAGCAGAGAAAAAAAAGAACATCCTAGGTGCAGTCAAGTTTCCCATCTATATAGCAGGAGTAAAATCAATACAACAGTTCAACATCATGAACTCTCTATGATGCTACAATGTCATCATAGGCCAACTTTGGATTCATGAGATAAAAACAGTTCCCTCGACATACCAACAATGTGTTAAGATGCCTATGCCTTGGGGGAGGGGGTAGTGAGAATTCTTGGCGACCAGTAAGAGACCAAAAATTGTTATACATCTTCAATGAAATCTTCTACGGTTCCCAAGAAAACATAGCAGTTAAGAAGAAGGCACCAGAAGTTCGGGAGGCAAGAGAACAAGAGATAAAAGAAGGGCCCTTAGACCATCTCAATTGAGAGAAATCAAGGTGATCCTAGGGAAAATCTTCCCAAAGATCTTGTCAATGTCCTAAGAAAATAAAGATTAGCATTCACATGTAAACATGAAGATATGACAGGTGTAGATAAAAATATTATTACTCATAAACAAAACATAGATCCTTCTTTCAAGCCGATACAATAGAAGAGAAGGAAATTTGCAGTTGAAAGAAATGATATAATTCAAGAAGAAGTAGAACTCTTACTAAAAGCCAAGATTATTAAAGAGATCAAGTTCCCAGTAGGCTTTGCAAATGTGATGGTGACACAAAAAAAGAATGGGAAATGGAGAGTATGCATGGATTATACGGACCTCAATAAAGCATGTCCCATGGATCCTTTCCCGTTACCCCACATAGATTCTCTGGTGGATTCCACATTAGGACATGAAATCTTGAATTTCATGGACGCATCCTCCAGATTCTAGAAAATTCAAACGAAGTCATCAGATCAAGAAGACACAACCTTCATGACACCCACATGTATATATTGCTATATTGTTATGCCATTTGGTTTGAAAAATGCAAATGCTACTTACCAAAGACTAGTAAATAAGATGTTTAAAGACAAAATTGGAACAACCAGAAGTATATATTTATGACATGGTGGTAAATTCAAAAAGTGTCAGAGTTCATGCAAAAGATCTTGCGGAAGCACTAGACATCTTGGAAGAATACAACATGAAGCTCAATCATGCAAAGTGTGTAACACCTCGCTTCTATTTAATTTTATAATAAAAAACAGTAGTTATAAATACAAATAAATATATAAAATTAATAATAAGTAATAATATAAATAATTAAGAGATGAATTTTGGGAGTCCTTATAATTATTTTCTAAAGGAAGGACCAAGACTGTCGACTTAGGAAATTATGAATGCAAAGGAATTTGTTTTAGGGGCTGTTTTGTCATTATGGGATAAATTGGGGGCCAACTGTGTAAAATCGACTTTTGCAATCGAATTTAGGAGCCCAAACATTATGTTGTGTGGTTTTCATTTTGTGTAATTGGCCGCAAGAAGAAGAGCAAGAGAGAGAAGTCGTGGCAGATGATTGAAGATAAGGAGAGGGGAGGATGGAAGCTGTCGATCATGTGCTGGTAGCTATAGGTTAGGATGTGGCTAGCAAGACCACATAATTATGCATTCAAGCCTTCATATTCGTGACTCGAAAATCTCTCTCTTTTCTCTTCATTTAAAACCACCACCACCGCTACCTTGGTGGTGGCAGCTACCGCCGGCCACCACCACCAGGGTGGCAGTGGGTGGTGGTGCTCCAAGTGTATTAGCGGTTTAAGTGGTGCTAAGGTCTGCTTTCGTGCGAAAATACCTAACCCTAGTTGATAGTTCACTATCATAACATTGTATTTTGTTTTGCCTTGAAAAACAATGTACTTTGAGTTAGGGTTCGAGACCCATATTACTTTTTTTTCTTGACAAATCATTCCTCCTGTAATGGTTTTGTTTCCAGAAAATAAGTCATTCTGGTTAGGTCTTTGTGGGTTAAGAATTCAATTAACCCTAAATAACTAAAGCTGGAAATATTGCAAAATTGACCAATCTGTCATTGTCTTGTAAAAATCATAGAAAAATCATGGACCATCATTTTGAGTCCGAACTAGTACCCAAACTTAAGTATATGAGTCTTCTTCGTTTCTATTGTGTTTCCTGAATGTTGTAAATGAATGAAACTAGGATGAAAATCGCCAATTTCATAGATTGGTCTGAAATGAGCTGCTAGGAGATGCAGTTTTGTAAAAATCATAACAAATTGTAGCAAAATCGTATGTACTTGTGTAAGTAGTCCCTGAAAAGGTAATGACCACAACTACTTGCATGTAATGCATTTTTTAAAATTATTGGGTTTAATTAGGGAAAAATAGGTCCCGAACATACCATAATTTTTACGTAAAAATCTTCTATTTAACCTCTAAGCCCATTTGCATATTTGGGGTATCAAAGTAGCCATATCTTAACTCTAATTGCTATTATTATTAAGATTGAAAGGTGACTTGGTGTAAGGGAGTCTCAGTCTACATTGGAGGGTGCCTTTTCTATTGGAGGTAAGTTCCTCACTTCATACCTTAGGGTGTTATATGCTTACTATTAGGTCGGGTGAGACTAGGAACTATGTGATTGATAGTTGATGTGATACTTGTTGTATGAATTACATTTGATGTGTTACTTTTTTTTATGGATTATATCTGATGTGTTTGGGGCCGAAGGACGAAAGGCCAATTCGATTGATTGAAGACCTTATGCCAAATCAGACTGATCGAAGGCGATTGTGCCAAGTCAATGGGACCGAATACGAAAACGCTAAGTCCATGGACCGAAGGCGGGAATGCCAAGTCCTTATTTGGGTTGTGTTTAGGATGTGTTCCTAAATAGGAACGAATTATGTTATTTTGATGTTTATACTATATATATATATATATATATATATATATATATATATATATATATATATATATATATATATATATATATTGTATGATTAGTAATGCCATGATAACTTGAAGTAGGATATAATGCTTTTAATGTTATGATGTGTTGGATTTGACTAAGCTTCATGCTTACCCTTTCCTCTATAAATGACTATTATATGTATGTTAGGTACGAACAAGGGTAAGAAAAAAGCTTGATTGTACACTAGCGTGGGTTGAAGATTGGGTCTTTGTCACATACACTAGATATGGGATTTATCAGTATTAGTTTTCCGCTATTGATTTGATTTACAAATGGATTAATATTGTTAAAAGTATGTTTTGAAATGTTATTGAGTATTTGAAACTTAAAGGTTTTGGTTAAGTAACGAATTTAATAGCATTTATAATAAATATATTTTTTTAATTAAAGTAATTTTTGGGACGTTCCAAGTTGGTATCAGAGCACAACTTGAGCGAATCAGACACATGTCGGTGTCTTTGAACTCAAGTTTGCAGCTCGGAAGTGTTTTTTGTATAAAAGATTGTAAAAGAAAATGGAATTTTTTGGTGTCAAGGATCAAGGACGCAGTGTGTACAGTCAGCCGAGCCAAAGGAAAGGGGGTAAATTATTTAATGTGGTTTATTAGTTTCTAGGCCATATGGTGTATGTGCACTAGATAGTCTAATGCCTACATGCCATGATTGAATGCTTATTATATGTCACTTGGAGTTTTTCTAGCATTGGTAGGGTATTAAGTAAATGCTTTAGGTCGTATTCAATAGGAACTAATTAGACTTAGAATGCCTGATTTAGCCTAGGGCACAACTTTTTACATGAGTCCAACCATTCTGGTGCGGAATCCGTTATTCAAATGACTATCTGACTTCTCATTGCATATGGCTATGCATTCACGAGGCAACACATCAAGCCGAAGGAACTTCCATGTAGATTAGAGTAGCATGGTGAAAATGAATCCATCACACTACGAAAGAAAATAAATTACTAGTATAGAGAGTATACATGTTAGAAATTGACGAAAATGAGCAAATTGGATAGTCTGGAATAGATCTCGAAATGAACATGCATAGGTGTTAAAGATAGTAGTAGATATCCTACTATCTGAAGCACATGATCCGCGTTCAGGTCGGGAGAAGTGACGGAAAGTCCAAGGAGTTGGAAGTGGTAATATTGTTATGATTATTTATGTATTAATAAACTGTAACAATATTAAATTTTCCTATTTGATCGAGAATGGTGACTATGAGATCTATAAGATGGGATCTGTTACTGTACCGAGTGGTGATGAGATACAAAGGATGATTACGACAGTGATGTCGTATACTAATGAAAATGGTGATCGAGGATAACCGTAAGCGAGTAGATAGAGAATAGTGTAGTATTAAAACTTGAATATGTGGTGATGGGATCTATTTATATTAAACAAAATGTCGATTACGTGACTTGAAGATGATAACTTTGAGATGGGCTTAGACCACACAGTCTTGCGTGATTGGATTGTTGCTGAGGTCTCGTAAGATCTTACTAGAAGAGTTTCCTGGTATCAATAGGCGCATAACTAATAAGCTAATAAGTTACTCTAATAGTTTGGTTGTTTGGTTCGAGGATCAGATTGCAGCTGTGTAGACTGCTAATATATTTGTTGAGGCGACTCGAAAAGAGAGACCTTGGTTTGGAGATGTAGTTAGGAAAGAGGAAGTGCGTGCGGGGACCAAAACTGCTAACAAGTATCAAGAAGTGTGATGTTGTGCTGTCAAGAACTATAGGTCAGAAGAATCATGACATCTCTGGTAACGGTGGAAGGACCCTCATGTTCGTACACTGCAAGTACAAATACGAAATGTACGAATAGAAGTAACATGCTCGCTAGGATTTCTCACTGGAGGTGGAGTTATCTCTTGGTTACATTAAGGCCAAATGTGATTGTTTAGAAGTAGGGGTGGCACCGGTCCCAGTATTTTCGGTTTGTAGGAAGTGGAGGCAGGGCCTAAAGACATAGTTCTATGTGTTCTTTATGATGTAAGTTGTTGATTCCTCGTGACATACGTTCGGGTATGTATAGTTGGCATTGTATCAGTAATAGTGTGACTATGTTTGGGAGGATACATGAGTGGGTATACATTGCTTTGCAAATTGTTACTCGAATTAAGTAGTTATTGTTGATGCTGGAACTGCCACTCTTTCATATATTATACTTTTGTGATTAGCTCAGTCATGATATTTAGAGTCCATTCTGTTTTGTTGTGGCTGATTTCGTGAATCAAAGAACGGTAATTTTACCTATGGTTATCGAGGGTGCACCTTAGAGGTCCTTGGCGAGAGATTACTAATCATTTATTTCAATAGAGATGCAGGAGCTCCATGTGGTCGTGTAAATAGGGGAATGGGCACGTCGGTGCGAGTATTGTTTCTCTTCACAAACCACTACAGGTTCGAACGCAAGCGGCAGAGAACCATTGATTCAAGGTGATACCTTTGTCGGAGCACAATGATATGTGTAGTCGTAGGGCTCGAAGTTACCCGTTTGAATTACAGTGTAAAGTATTTAACAATTGTGAAGAATACGTACGATGACAAAGAATATAAGACGGTATGTGAGGATCAGACCGTTTGAGAGTTTCGTGGATGTGTCCCTTGAAGATTCATGGGGATACCATCCGAGCATTGCATGGGGTTCTTTATGAGTCTGATGTTGGGGTGTCACATAGTGGAGTTTTTTTAGGAGGAAGATCTACTTAGTTATGTAAAACGATTAATCACTTAGAATTTGAATTGTATGACTCGTTTAAGATAAGTTGGAGTTGGATCCTTCCATGGGCATCAACAAAGTTTTGTCGGATTTCAAGTGGGGGAAAATTACTCATCATTATAAGAGTTCGAGGATTGCACAAACCTCGATATGATAAGTAAGACTTGAGTCGTCTACTGTAGATTTTCAAAATCTTTAGTCTCTCTAGTTGTCGCACAGGAGAGAGAAAAAGTACTCAACCATCCTAGAGGGATGATTCGGTTCAGGTATGGTATATCATTATGGCCTGTGATGCATTCAAGAATATCGCAAATTCGATCATTATAGAAGGTACAACTTGTTTTGAGTAAGTTTCGTCAGGCATTTTGAGTCATCAACATCGACTCACATGTTAGGTATTTGGATAGGCTCTAGTTTAGGGTCATGATTATGGTCCCCTTGTTGTTCTTGGCTGATAAAGTCTTGGAGGTTCGAGGTGTGGTCGAAAACCAGATGGTTTTGTCTAGGTTCCTAGAGATTCGATACTTCATTATGTTCTTAGTTACTACTATGATGAGATATGGGATGATGGTTGAGTCCTTGAGTCAGTGGATTGATGGTGTTATACCTATAGGCCCATGGAGGTGTTGGTCGTGAACCAAATAGGTCCGATTGGGATGATAACAAGATCGGTGAGTTGTAGTGAGATGAAGGAATGGTAATTGGAAACCAATATGTTTGTGGAATGATGGGTACATACAAATAGACCCATAAGGGTTGGTTATGGGATTAAATTGGTATGTATTGAAGGCATGTTTAGACTAGTTAGTCTCATTTTTTGGTAACTAATTGGTGAGGGTACCATGGTGTATGTTTGGTGCGAGGTACGAGACCGTAGGTGAGAATAGAAACAATATAAGAGTGTGAGTTGGGCGTATCGATGGTAGATCACTAGCCATTGTATAGGATTTGCTTCATTCACGTAGTTGAAGTGTTGATTCGTCGGTAATACAAGTAGAGTGTTAAAGTTGTATTGATGGGTTCTAGAACCATTATCCCCAACGAGATGTTGAGGAGGTGTTGACCAAGATATTGTTTCATATGAGAATGGTAGAATCCCTTGTTAAAATCTTGTTTTTGAAACTAATTTTATAATAAAAACCTAATAGTTGGCACCTTGCAAGTTTGGTTAGATTTTATGATTTTTGGAAATCTTAGTTTCTGGAAAATATGGATAACTTTTTTTATTTTTAAGAAAATGAGTTCATACATATTTTCTTTGACAACTTTATAATTCTTATTTTTATATGACAAAAGTTTTCATGCATATTTTTCCATTTAAAGTTGTCGTAGAAAACCAAAGGTTGCTTGATGTGTATGTTAATATGTATGATGTGGATAAACTAACCAAGGACCCTTTGTGTTGTTGTGTTTCTTGTTTAGTTAAAAATGGTTATAATAATTTATTTATTCATATGGTATGTAATAAATTAAATAGATTAGTTTTCTTGGTTTATTTTTGTAAGTAATAGATTAGTTTTTAGAAATAATTTATTTGTACAAAAATATAACAAGAAATGAAGATGAAGCCATATTTTGAAGACAAAAACCAATTTTCGAAGTTAATAAGTGTGCAGGGAAATTAGTGATAGTTTCTGTAAAATGTGACAAAAGTTGTTCCCTAAGAGCTGTTAGACTTTTTGCGACAGTTGCTGAATTATACCTTCAACAAGTTTCTACAATCTTTTGCAAGCAATGAGTGTTTTCTCAAGTGAGAGCTTCAACAACATTACTAGAATATTTTTGGTCCCTTTAAATGTCCCTTTGGGAATGGACTTGGCATCGTTTGTATCAGCTCAAAAAAAAAATTCATTAGTTGGTTATGTTTATGCACATATGTTTTTATGCATATTTGTTTTGTTTATTTTTATGCAATTATTATGTGTGGTTGATTACCTTAGTTTTTTCACATGCTAAAATAATTTTGGACAAAATAAACATCAAATGGGGTTTGTTTTTCAAAATTTAAAATGTGGACATAAGATGTAATATGTTATTGTTTTAAAAGAAAAACCGGTTTTATAAAAATGTTAATAACGACAAATTTTGAAATAACTAATTATAAGTTTTAAAATGGTGATTTTTTTTAACTTATACAAACTCCAAATATATAAGTAATAATGAAAATTTATTAAAGATATAAAAGGTTCAAATGCGTTCGAACTCAAACTTAATACCGGTCATTATATAAAAGGTTCAAATGCGTTCGAACTCAAATTATATAAAAACTAGCTTTTTATATAGAACCATTAAAAGTGATTTCCTTTTTTGAAAATTAGTACCATGGATTATTATATGCATGTAATAACCATGATATCATATGTTTAAAATGTGATTGGGGCATTTGGATCATGTTTATGGATCATTTGGAGCACTTGGAACTCAATGGAACACTTAGGGTTCATGGAGCATGTGACAAAGGAACGGATCTTCTGAGAAAGGAATGGATCATCTGAGAAAGGAACTGGTCAAGCGCCAAAGGAACGGATCATATAGAAGGGGGTTTGGAGCACATGGAAGAGGTTTGGAGCACTTGGGAGTAATATGGAGCAAGATGGGGACCTTGTTGCGTCATATGTTAAAGGGATGGGCCAAGAAGGATGCTCTTGCACCAGGACATCTCTTCTTGTGCCATGATACTCCCTCTTGCACCAAGGGGTACTCCTCTTGAACCATGATGAGTACTCTTTCGCCATGCATGTTCTTGTTAGGCCATGGTGGTGTTGTTGATTAAATCTTGATGTTCTTGTGCCATGATGGCGCAAGATGGACCATCTTGGTCCTTGATGAGCCAAGTATGGTATGAAGTCCTCTATGATGCTCAAGATCGTTCAAGGATGCTCATAAGTTGGTATTGCTCAAGGATTACACCATCTTGTGCCACCATGATGGATGTTGTGTTATTAGTGTTCATGATGTGCCACTTGTAAATCATGATGCTCCACTATGGCACAAGGTGCTCCATCATTACTGTTGCTGGTACTCATGGGTTGTATAACATGGATGAATGTTCCAAAAGATGTTGCATGGTGGATTGTGAATTGTTAACACCTTTCATGGGCCTATGGGCGAATGGGCTTGGCCAATTAGGGTTTTAGGTCTGATCCCTCAAGTATAAATAGGATGCATGCTAGGACATTTTGTATCTTGAATGCTAGAGTGATAGGAGAATCTTTGTGTAATTGTACTTGTAACCTCTATTTTAGATCTCTTAAATTAAGAATTCACCCCTCTGGCCCGTGGACGTAGGTCACCTTGACCGAACCACGTAAATACTATGTCTTGTGTGCTTATAGTTTTGCTAGTTATCCGCTTTACTTCCTAACAAATGGTATCATAGCTGCTGTTTGTATTCCTGTAATTGAAGATGTCTACTCAAAAGTTTGAATTGGAGAAATTCAATTGTTCAAATGACTTCAGATTATTGAAGGTGAAGATGAAGGCTCTTCTGGTTCAACAAGGATGTGCAACAACACTGGAAGGAGAAGCAAAACTGCCAAAGGACATGGCAGATGAAAAGAAGGTGGACATTTTAACGAAGGTACATAGTGCCATTCTATTGAGCTTGACAGATAAAGTACTGAGGGAGGTCGTGGATCAAACAACTGCTTCTAGGCTCTAGGATAAACTTTATGACAAGTAGCAGAACAACTCACTGACTTACAGGTTGTATCAGAAGCAAAGATTGTACACTCTCAGAATGTCTGAAACTACCCAAGTGACAGAACATTTGGATAACTTCAAACGCATAATCTTGGATCTACAAGGGGTTGATGTAAAGATTGAAGATGAAGATCAAGAGCTCATTCTCTTATTTTCTCTTCCTAACTCATATGAAAATTTCATTGATACCATGCTCTATGGTAGGACAACGATCACTGTGAATGATGCGAAGGAATTTCTGATGTGCAAGGAACTGAAAAAAAAAAGTTTTAGTTGGATAGCAGGTGTCCAGTTCCAGTTTGTTTGCAGGGAGAGGGAGAAAATAAGAGATGAAATGGGGACACTTCAAGTGAAATTGTCCACAACTGAAGAATGGGAAGTCCAAGAGTGAATCAAGTAGCAATAGCACTGCTGGTGTGGTTTAGGAAAGTTCTGATGAAAGGGACGATCGTGATGTACTAACTGTAAGTACATTAAGTTCTGTTGATGATTAGGTCTTGGATTATGGATCATACTATCACATGACGTATAATCATGACTGATTCGACTCCTTCAACGAGTAGGATGGTACAGTCAAGATGGGTGATGATGGGGTGAGCAGTATCAAAGGTAGTGGCATGATGCAGATCAAGATGCACGATGGCATGATCAGGTAGTTAGATTGCTAGCACGTTCCAGAACATTGAAAGAATTTAATTTCTCTTGGAACATTGGCTAATAATGGGATGAGGTATGCTGGTGAAGGTAACTGGGTCAAAGTGACCAAAGGCTCTCTTGTTATAATGAAAGAGAAGATGAAGCGTGGAGCGATATATATCCTTGAAGGTAGTATGGTTATGGGAACGGTGGCTATCTCTCAATCCTTAAATGAAGGTGATAACAAGGTGGAGCTGTGGCATCGTAGGTTGGGGCACATGAATGATAAGCGCATGTCAATTCTAAGTAAACAACAACTACTTGGTGGAGAGGCTACTTGAAAGATAAAGTTTTGTGAAGCTTGCGTCAAGGGAAAGCATCGCAAAGTAAATTTTAGTACCAGTCAACACACAAGAAAGGGAATCCTGGAGTATGTTCACTCAGATCTGTGGGGTCCTGCACCAGTGAAGTCTCAAGGACGATGTTCATACTTTATACGTTTATCGATGGCGATTCAAGGAAGGTTGGGTTGTACTTTCTAAATACCAAATATGAGGTGTTTGGGAAGTTAAATAATGGAAGACCATGGTTGAGAAAAGGACTAGAAAACATGTCAAGACTCTGAGGACTGATAATGGGTTGGAGTTTTGCAATGCTCCATTTTATAATTTCTGCAAGGCAGAAAGTATAGTGATGCACCACACTGTACGACACACACCACAAAAAATGGAGTGGAAGAACGGATGAACCAAACACTCATGCAGCGTAGAAGGTGCATGCATATATTTGCTAACTTATCCAAACAATTCTGGGCGGAAGCAGTTACAACTGCTTGTTATCTGGTGAACAGATCACCATCAACTGCAATAGACTTAAAGACTCCTCAAGAGGTTTGGTCCGAGAGACCCTCTGACTATTATGGTTTACGTATATTTGGATACCCCGCATATGCTCATGTGAATGATGGTAAACTTGATCCAAGGGCAAAGAAGTGCATATTTCTAGGATATGCGACAAGAGTAAAAGGTTATCGACTGTGGTGTACAGAAGAAGGAAGAACTCCTAATTTTATCATGAGCAGAGATGTGACCTTTAATGAATCTGCCATGGGTAACCAAGGAGGAGGTGATACAAGTCAAGCAGGGAACAAAGATCAGGGTGCTAGCCAGAAGGTGGAGTTTACAACTCAAACTCCAGACAGAGTTGCTATAAGTGACAAAGAGCAAGGAGGCAGTGAACATCCTAGACAAGATGAAACCCAAGAGCAACCCATGGGATCTTCGTCCAGTGGTGCTGATATTAGGAAGGATGACGTGTCTGAATCTATAGCAAAGAGAAGATCAAAGAGGGTCATTCGACAACCTGATAGATATTTGGGATGTGTGAATTCAAGTGAGCTTGATGATGGGTTTTGAGCACTATAACATCCCTATGGTTCACATACAACCCTAATTCTTTGGATCTAAGTTTTCTCTAGTTATACATGCAATTTTCATTTTCCAAAGCATGAAGCCTAACTAGCGTATAACATCGATATTTGAAACATAAAATTGAGTTAGATGATTACCTCTTTGTTGTAGCTTGTAGAACTTGGCCTTACAAGAGCTTAGCACCTCAAATGTGATGTCGCACTTAAGTCACAAAACACCAAGAACAAATGGAGGATTATGAGAGAGACCTTGGAGGCACCAAAATCGGCTTGCTTCTTTTTAGAATACTTGTATAGATTTTAGGGGCTTAAGGGTTACATATATAGTGTAAAATTCCAAGGGTCACCTGTAAACCCTAATCCATTCACTTAGGCTTTTGATCCAATAATTCATTTGGATGAACACTTCATGGACTCTCACATAAGCTTAGTCCATCACTAATCAATCTAGGATCATTAGCCCAAACTATATGTATCACTGATTTACATAATCAACCCCTGTTAAATTAAATAGTCTCTTTTGATCACTAAATTAATTCCAAATTAATTCTTGATCAATACCAATTAAATAATATGATTTCTCAATTAATATATTATTCCTATAATATATTAATAAATCACAAATAACCTCTTTCTCAAATATCCTTCCTATCAAATTGCTCCGGTGAATGCAACCCAAATGGACCATGCTACTATCGGGTCAAGTACATACCAATTATAGTTATGGGCTTAGACACCTAATCCAACAGTCTCCCACTTGGATAAGTCTAATAACTATAACTGCAAGTACGACTTCAAAAACCGACTAGCAATCGTAGCTCTCAAAAGCCGCTGTCAACTCTAGTCAATAACGTGTCCTTTAGATAAGGGATTAAATATTCCTCCATTCTACAAGATATCGTATGGACTGAGACATGGAATATAATCATTCTCTCCGTCCGTGTGTTATTTCCCGACATCCGATTTTTGTCGACTGATAACAGAGTACATTGAACACATCAACATAGTCCAGGCTTAGCCAAGCGCTTAGGGTGTCATCACTAAATCATCGAGGCGCCCATAGATATCGCTTTTATCCCTCTCAGGGTAAAAGGAACGGATAAAATTTGACTCATATGTTTTCTCAATTTACTTATCAAATCACACACAACGATACATTTTATAAGATATTATCGTCTCACAATCACTCGTGATAAAATTCATGAAGTGATTCACGTGAGTGTGGGTTTAATTCAATACTCAAATTCCTATTTCAGGAGTACTCATGAATACTGCAGCAAACATTTGCTATGTCTAAGCTTTTAGACAGTCTACAGACAGATTCATGACAGTCTTTCCTCATTACTTACTTCCAAAGTATGATCGACTGTAGATGTTTGAATAACCTAGTTATTCAGGAAGTAAAACATGCGAAGTGAAACACAAGAATAATTTAATCCAATATGGTCTCAAAACTTTTGAATATAAATAAAAAACACTTATTATTTAATCACCATATCGATTACACATTATTCATTGTATAATGTTTCGACTAATCAACTTAATACTTGAATTAAAACAATAGTTATGCCATGCTCTAGACATGCACACTATGTTTACCTACGGTCCTTTCTTTGTGAAACATATCAATTGGAAACATTTCCAATGATGCTCATTTCACATTTCAAATCCTTATCATAAGTATAAGAATACCAAATTCTTCTACTATTAGAATTTGTTCGAGTCTAAACTTACATGCATGGATCCTTTTGTAATGTCTAGGCACAAAAGTTATAGAGAGTTGGCCAATGATATTACAAAGTATTCCATTTTAGAATGTTACAAGATAATTCCCTGGAATTGAAGTCTCACATTCAAAGAGCATTTGAACATCCTACTTGCATTAAAGTTTCTAACTCACACAAAGATTCTTAATATCCAACTCCCATTATGGAAACATTTCCATGATTTCCATATGACTATCTATTCTAAATAGAATCCTATCTATTCCAAATTATATCAATATCGTCCATCAATTACTATACTTCCAACTGTCCACAAGCGAACTTTAGATTGTCCTTGACAGTTGGTTAAATTTTTTCAGTCATATCTTGTTCTAGTCCTTTTTCCCTCTTAATACCCTAGGTATTTGGAAATTAGAACAATCGAATGTTATAGCATATGTAATCGATCCTATATCCGAAGCCCATGGGATACGATTCATAATGTCTTACATAAAGACATGATACTAGATCAGTCTTTTGCTATAACATTTCTATATATATAGAATTTCTAATGTTGAAACATTTCAACATTACATTCATATATATCCATGACTAAGTCCCTTTAATAATTTCAATCTAATCTTTTAGATTCGAAATGAAGTATGAGTTTCTCTCCCTTAAAACTTTCTATAGCGAAACAACTGTTCAAACTCTGCAACTTAAAACTTAAAACTTTGTTTCCTATTAATAGCATTGCTAACTCACATCGCTTAATGTAATAATTGTGCTCCCACTATCATAATAATTACATACTTAGAAGCATAACACTCATGCTCCCACTAGCTTTGACATGTATTTAGAAATCAACTGGACTTCTAGAAATCAATACTTATTGACTTTCTTACCGAAGTTCAGATTTCTGATACAAGATGCTTAGATAAGACTTTATCTAGGCTTCTCAAACTCATACACCTTTCTTTAGATAGCTCATATGTGTGTCTAAATTATTTTAGAACTTTACAGCAGTAAGTCCCGAATGTTCAGACTATTTGTCATTTTCTCACAATTCGAACTATGAAGAGGGATGCGGTAATCATAATCGAATTTGAGAACACAATTAACACAACTGCTAACTCCTTAAAATCTACCAGTGAAAGCATTTCCTCACAATCATTTTCATGAAGGAGAGAAACCTTTTTGCCACTTAGATTTTATAGTGTATGTGTTCCTATCCATATGAATTTGTCATAACCATAATCACAAGACAAGGTTTGTGACAAATCCAAACTCATATGGACCGAACTTTTTCAACCTTAATTTCTTGTCATCTAGTAGCACAAGGGTCCTACCATTGCTTCCAAGTTGTTGAGCAGCTCACCTATACTGGTCAATGTACTTTCATTGATCAAGGTGCTTTGCCATATGCATTCAAATGAGAACTCATAGAACTCACATGCATAGTCAACAGGAATGGGCGCAAAAACAAGAATGTGTCAACACGATAGGTTAGAAACCTTAAGTCGTGTGCTAGTGATAAAAAATTAGTTCTTGAAACTTTTAAATACCTTTAAGACTCCCACTGACCTCTTGACATATAAGATTCTCTGTCAATGAACGTTTCTTGACAACCATATATTCAAGAGTTAGTGTGAGACCTTATCAAGATAACACTTCATGTAACTGGTCTTAGTTGATCTTTGTTTTATCCAAAACATCATAACTACCAATTTCAAATGTACATGAGTAAGAAAACTTTTCTATTCTAAATTTCATGATGTGTTTATAAACCTACTTTAGAAAATGTCACTCAAGATACAATTTGGAGTAACTTAGAGTACGATTCTAAAACTTGAATTTGGAACGAAGTATGATTCATCTTATTGATTTAACCATTTCAACAATCCTCGATTCCTCTTCTTAGTTATACAAGTGCACTACGGTGTCCTTAGAGGATCAATTGTGATATGGTTCCATAATCATTAGGATGATCATAAAATATGATACTAATGTAGTCTACTTTCCTTTCAGATTGGATAAACTTTTATCTTTCTGTCTAATTGATTCTTCTTATTCGTTCTGCTATACATTGAAACTTTTTTTCAATGATTCAAAATTACACTTGATCTTGTAAGCATAACCATATTTACTGGACTTACAGTAAATCATGACGAATAGACTTTATCATCCATTGTGGTGGATCTGACCAGTTCACATCAATGTGTACTAGATCCTTTCATATTTCACTTAACTTACATACATATGTAAACAAGGAATTAGTCTTAATTTCACAAAGATGAAAATTCTCATTCATCACACAATACAAGTCGCATGATTCCAAGTTTCTGTCCAATTGAAACTTGAGTGATGAGAATCCTTCCTTATTTGGTGAATTATGACATTTCCACCAGAATCAAACTCATTTCCAACATTGCTAATAATATATGAACACCAATTTTCACCAATGCCATTGCAAGAATAATATAAAATAAGACAAAATCAAGATTTTTCTTTAATTATAAAAATGCGGAAAACTTGTCCTTACAATGCAAATACATATGAAAACTATGTTTCTAAATATTTCTAAGCAATCTATCATAACTCCTAAGCAGCAGGTCAAAAATCTAATCATCGAACCATGCGATCGAAATCCATTTCTTCGCGACCAGACTCAGCTCACTCTTCCTTTAAGCTTCATTTCTTTTCTTCGATCCTACAAAACATCAAAATGCAATCTTATCACATCATGTATTAAGAAGCTACAAATAGGAACTTAATGGAGTTAGATAGTGGACTTACCTGAAGCAGAGTCATACATTTTGACTTTACCATTCTTGTGATCCTTCAGGTAGATACGGCAGCTTCGCATCCAATGCCCCTTCTCTTGGAAATAGAAACAAACAGACTCTTTCAGAATGGTACACATAACAATCTCAGAGTTAGCCTTTCTCTTTACCATTTGGTCAAACGGTTTGACCTTGGCCGATCCCTTTCCATTGGGAAGAGAAAACTTTTTTGGACTTCCAATGTTGCCATTGTCAATGTCCATAGAAGTTTGGGAGATTGATCTTCAAATAAAATTTGCTTGACCATTGCGCCAAGTCATTACTGATTCAGCAGCAATTTGCAAATAGGTAAGATCAATAAGAGTGACGTCGTGATCTGTCATATAGTAGTCTCTATCAAACTGCCATATGAATCGGGAAGGGACTGAAAAATCAAGTCAACAGCCGACTTCCTCGTGAAAATGACACCCAACATTCCCAGCCTGTCAATATGCAACTTTATCTCTCAGATGTGAGCACATACAGACCTTCCATCTTGGTGTTTGCTTGCCAATAGGGCTTGAGTGACCTTGAACTTTTCAAGTCGACGAACACGTGGGTCAGGGAGAATAATTGGAGGAGGTGGAGGAAGAGAAGTTCCACCAAATCACAAAGAAGGGATCGATCTTTCACCTCGATCGTCGTGTGGAATATCATCTTCGAATGGAAAGCCTTTTTGAAAAGGATAAGGAAGACCATAGTTGTCAGAACTAGACATCTAAATGGGAAAAATTCAAGTTAGTTGATTTAGTCCTTAATATAACACCCAAATGAAATATTAAGGCTAGGATCTAACACAATAATTCACAATTCGGAAGAGGGATGTGGTAATCCAATTGCAAATTATTTGAAGGTAGGTAAATGACGATTTTTGCAATTCCACCATGAAAACGAAATTTTAAACGAATTAGGTTTTAAATGAATTCCAAGATCTTTTGAGATTCATTGAACTTTTCAATGACATGTTTAATCTCGATTATGCCGTTTCAAGTTTGTGAATGGGATACCGAGGATCACAAACAAGGTGTGAATAACCATGCAAATTAGCTTGGTACTCTCGATGTCATTAATCACCTAATCAATGTGCCGGTTAACCAGACACGCTCCATTGATCTATGATAACCTACGAGCTACCCATTGCCATCCTTCATTAGTCCCATATTAGTGTGCCGGTTAGCCAAACACGCTCCACTAACGACCAATGAGATGCGATGTACAATTTCATGGATTAGCACCAAATTCACATTTTTTCCTAAAGTAACTAAGATTGGGAATTTATAAATGGTTTAGTTACTTTATATTTCATTATACTTTTAATGAGGATTTAAATGTCCTATCAAACCCATTTGGCTAACGACCCTCCACTGGTCAAGGGTGCGGTGGGTAAGAGTGGATACCCAATGACGATCATTTTACAGGCCTCTTCCTTAAACATGTCACACCCCAAAACCGGAATGGCGAAAACATTCGGGGGTGGAGGACGTCATGTACAATATCACAACAAGGCATAGTAATAAACAAGCAACAACATCATCCATTGCATTAATAGTATAATTTAATACAAGTATGTTCTGTGAAAATTTATAAGACACCAAAAATGTAAATCAAAATAAGAGATGAGTCTTGAACTAGCTCCATCTTCTCAAATCCTGGCATCGGTACCAGTCTACTGATGACCTGAGAATACAAGTTATTTTGAAAGAGTTTATCAGCTTTAAAGCTGGTGAGTTCATAAGCATTTTAGTGTCATTATTTGTATGAATATGTTTGTGAGTGTTTGAATGCATAAGGTTGTAAATGTGGTAGTAAAGTTGTAAGTGTGTACTTGTAGTAAAATGTTCATTGTAAATGTTTGTAAACCGTTTGTAAAATGTTCGTCTCATCCTAGAAAATCCCATATTTTCTACTAAACTGTAGTCTTCTACCAAGACCCAATGTTCGGTTTGTTTGTTTGTAAGAGTATGTATATTTCCCAAGTTTAACTACCGTTATCAAAATATAGTTTGTACATTATCGTTTTAAGAGAAAAGGTTACAGGGTAAATGTATTAGGGAAAATATTATAAAGCTGTAGTTTTGTATGTGAAAACTACCGTAGTACTACTTACCTTAAAGCCAATGAATTATAAGGTAAGGTGAGATTTGTAACCATACTGATTGACGGCTGTAGGAGACGACGATGAAAGACGTCGAAACAAATGTGACATTTGTCACCCCCTGGCTTGGTCGGCCAGGGACTGTAGCTAACAGTCAGGGTGCGGGATAGTCTGTCCCGTATAGATCTATACACACAATGCCCGCTCTCCCTCTAGGAGACTCTGGTTGCCAACATGACAATGGTGGAATCTGCGTCATGTAGAAGTAAATCTCATATTCTAAATGTTATGTTGGTGTATGTTCCTTCTCTTTACTTGTACAGGTATATGTATATGTTCTCTTCTCTGTACTAGTATATGTATATGTTATGGTGTGTTCCTCATAATAGTAAGTTATGTTTGTTTCTTATCATAGTAAGTATTGACTCATGTATGAACTGACTTTTTGTATGTTTCATTTTACTAGAAGTAATGAGTAGTATCTTTCAAAACTATACCTATTATAGTTTACTAGTTGAATTGTTGTATAACTGAAGGTATTGAACTGAGATAAAAGCTATTATGTCTTATACATATATACATAATATATAACTAAGGATCAAACGACACTCGGACAAACAACCGGGTACTCTACGTCCACAACCAAACAAGGAACAGGAAAATAAAGTGAGTTATCAGTCCTAAGTCCTTCAAACCTACTTATATAACTATCTATGCATTAGACATGGTTTTGACAATATATATATATATATATATATATATATATATATATATATATATATATAAGTTTAAAAAGGAGTTTTCTAAAATCTCTTGAGGAGTTTAATAACAAATATTGATAACTTGATGTCACTTTATAAAATGATTTAAAAAGCAGTTTGGCATTTAAGAACAAGATTGATAAAGAATGTAACATGTTAAAGAGTTTGATAAATAGTTTGAAGTAGTTTGTTTGATAAAACAGTTAAAAGTATAGCAAATCCATTTGTTTGATAGTTATAAATCACATGTGATTGATATTATAACTATAATGATTCAACTTTTATTCCTCCCCATAAAAGCATTTAAAAACATTTAAAAGGTTGTTTAAGGGGTATGAACTCACCTGAAGTGAGTGATGCAAATGTAAGATCGGAAAAAGGATGCTAAGTGTCAAGTGAAGACTTGAGCACACACGGATCCTATTTAGCATATAAAGACACATATATGAATACAATTAGTGTTTAATCAACTAATCAAGTAAAGAATAACACTTTAAGGACTAAGAAATCCTTAAATGGAAGTGTTACAATCACTTAGGATTGCATAGAAGGGTTGTATAGCCACTTAAAGGTGTTTTCGGTCCAAGTAGTATGTTTCTTGAGGTTTTCGGCCCAAAGGGTTTTCGGTCCAAAGAGGTTTTCGGTCCAAAGAGGTTTTCGGTCCAAATGGTTGGCCGAAAAATCATGATGTTTGGTGATTTTTAAGGGCTTTCCACAATCAATGAAGTGTTCTAGACTCAATACTAAGTATTAGGAAAGGCTTAAAGTCATTTTGCACCCTTCATAAGGGTTTTCGGTCTAAGGAGATGCACTAGACCGAAAACACCTTTTGTTCTTGGACAAATGATGATTTGAAGGCCCTAAATCAAGAGTTTCAACAAGATAACAAGTATAGGGAAGTAATACTTACGATTTAGAGGCTAATAGAGTTGATTTTGGACCAAAACACTAGTGTGTGTTCTTGGTGTTCTTGGTGTTCTTTGTGACAACCCGAAATTTTCATTTGTGTAAGCTCTACAGTCAAGCACTACAAATATTAGTCAAATTCATTTCAGTACATTTTTGGCCGGTTTAAAGCCTGTTCGGGTGTTTTTATTTAAAATTCATCAAACGGACAAATAAAAGGAAGTATCTTCTAGGAGGAATGTGTAGCAAATAAACACTTCAACACCATAACAAGGTGTTTACGGCCAAACTTGGGGAGTTTGGGCCGTAAACTCCATTTGAACTTGAACTCATGCTTAAGGAATGAGTTTACTCCCCACTTCCTCACTTTACACTTCCAAACTCAAGAACACCCACAATTCTCTCTCAAGTATCATAACACATTTCTTCCAATCTTCCAAAAATGTAAGTTTTTCTTCACTTGATTTGTTGTTATAACCTTTCATCTAGTTGTTATACATCCTTTCATCCATAAATTCTTCATTTTTACTTAGATCTTCAAGTGTTCTTCAAAACACCAAGAACACCAAGAACACACACTAGTGTTCTTGGACCTTAAACACCTAAACAAGCTTCTATATTGTAAGTACTCTTGTCCTAGCAAGGTATACACTAGAATGAACTTGTTAAACCATTGAAAAACATCAAGAACACCCAAGAACACATGGGTTTACGGTCAAGGCATCTCCTTGAACCGTAAACACCATCAAGTGGTGCATAAGTGCCACAATTACCTTCTAGGGATTGGATATTGGACTAGAACCTTGCATGCATGAGCTAAAGACCTTAAACCACGAAATGGTAGGAGTTACCATGGGTTTACGACCGTAAACTCATGGGTTTACAACCGTAAACTCATGGGTTTACGACCGTAAACTCCATGGGAGTTGGTCCCAAAACCGTAAACTCCAATGAAGGGCCATTTTGAGCCCTAGTCCCTTCCTAAGTCTTGGATACAAGTATAGATCACTTCCTTGTGTGGTATAAGACCTTAAAATTCAAAATGTTACTAAGTATAATGAGTTTACGGCCGTAAACTCATGGGGGAAATGACCATGGGCCGTAAACTCATGTGTTGTTACCATATGGGAAGTAAACTCCAATGTGAGGCCATACTCTCTTTAGATACAACCCTTTAGTACTCCTAGCACTTGAATCAAAGTGTTATCCATGTATTAGGGTGTCTTTACTTGATAAATTGGTTGTTAAATGACTAATTGGATACATATATGTATCATTACATGTTAAATAGGATCCGTGTGTGTGTTCAAGTCCTCACTTGACACTTAGCATCATATCCGACACTTCCATCCAAACCACTCACTGCAGGTGACTTCATACCCCCTTAATCAACCTTTGAAATGATTTTAAATGCTTTTATGGGGGGGGGAATACAAGTTGAAATATTCTAGTTATTGCTTTAATCACATGTGATTAATGACTAGAACAAACAGAAAGATTTACTACTACTTTCAAGATACTATCCAATTTATGGTTTTCTAAGCGTTCCAAAACCCTTTTATTAAACTTTTAAATACTAAAACTATTTCCAAAACTCTTTTAAACTTGCATTGTTTTCAAACTCATATCTACACTAATATATTTATATAAGTAAGACTTGAAGGACTTAGGACTGATAGCTCACCTTATTTCCTGTTCCTTGTTTGGTTGTGGACTTAGGGTATCCTGTTATTTGTCCGAATGTCGTTGAAATATTAGTTATATATCATATATATATATATGTGTTGGATATAAAAGCTTTCACTTCAGTACAGTACCTTTGTGTAACAAAGGCATACAAACAACTCTACTATTTAACTATAATAGGTATAGTTAAAGGATTACTACTCACTATTACTATTACAACGACCCATACAAGAGTCAGTACATTTATGAGTCACTACATAAGTACTACATTGAGAAACAATACATGCTATACACTATACAAGAGAAAACACTATACAATATACAAGAGAACATACTATACACTATACAAAGGAACATACTATATACTAGAAAGGAGAAAACATCACTACATTATGAATTACTACACAAACATTTGAATACTATAACAGAATGTGACATACTACTTCTCGATACGACACTTCATCGTGGTATCACTTTGTAACCAGAGTCTCCTGGAGGGAGAGCGGGCATTGTGTGTATAGATCTATACGGGACAGACACTCCCACATCCCGACTGCTAGCTACAGTCCCAGCCGAAAGGCCAAGGGGTGACAAAATGTTACCTCACTACATATGACCTGGAGGGTCATCAGATATTCAGCCGTCGATCAGCATGGTTACATACGAGTTCACATTCACACCTTTAATTAACCAATTAAGAATTAGAGGCAAAAATAGACTTTTCGAGGCGTATTGTTCATTTAATACCACCTGGAGTCTACATGTTACTACTTTAGACTCTCCGAGGTGTACTATACATTTAGTACTACCTGGAGTCTGTATTTCATTACTTGTGATTCTGTCACATACTCGTTTAAGTAAACTATATTTTCATAATGATAGTTTCACTGGGGAAAACCCTTACATTTACGAAAGAACAAACATTCAAACAATTGGGTCTTGGTAGAAGACTACATTTTACTGGAAAATATAGGATTTTCTAGGGAGTATACTATTTACAAACAATTGAAATCAGTTACTACATTACATTGTTACAAACATTTTTATACAAAAAATGACACTAATTACTTATGAACTCACCAGCTTTATGCTGATAAACTCTTTCAAAATAACTTGTATTCTCAGGTCATGAGTAGATAGGTACAGATGAAGCTTTTGAGAAGATGGAGCACATACAAGACTCATCTTTTATTTTGATTATACTTTTGGTGTCTTACAAACTATACAGAACACGCTTGTATTACAATTATTATATTAATGCAATGGATGTTGTTGCTTGTCTTTACTATTATGCATTGTTATGATACTGTACATGACGTCCTCCACCCCAGAACTTTTCCGCCGTTCCGGTTTTGGGGTGTGATAGATTGGTATCAGAGCATTGTTTATAGTGAATCGAGTATATCAACCCATAAAAGATATACAAACTATAAACGCATCGGGATTAAAACACTCTGACCAAGAAGTTATACTTTTAAATAATAAAATATTTAACTAAGTATATATACATCTATTCATACCAAGGTCAGTATCATACTAGAACATAACAAAAATATTATGATTGTTGAACATCTCAATTAGGCTTAGAGACATATAGTCACACCTAGGGGGATATAGCCTGATCAACTATATTTTCTGAGGAGTGACTAGCATGTGCCTAAGAATGATTGTAGTGTTGCAACAAGTCTAAAAACTTACCAACACTACTACAATGGGAACATTAGAACAGAATACTATAGGAGTATTTTGTGTTACTATAAATTACATATGTGAGAACTAAAAAGGTCGTTACTAGTAGGGCAATAGTTGCTAAGTGGATACGCTAAGGTTACATGTGACTAAGGTGCTATAGACTTAGAATCTGTGATCTTTGCTTTATTTCCTGTTCCTTGTTTGGTTGTGGATTTAGAGTTAGGGTCACTTATTCGAAGGTCTACCCTGTCTTGGTTGCATGTAATTGGTATGCACTATGCAAGTATTGAATTAACTAATAACGATCATCTTATAATTATCTTAATTAGTGCGTCTATTAATTATTCTTTTCCTCCTGTTCTCGCGTAGATAGCATAGCTGGTTTCCATCTCCCCGGTGATCCGTATTACCCCAATCAAGACATTGGTGGATGGCTTGATGAGGAGCCAGAAGATGATCACCCAATCCCTTTGGATGATCACCTCGCAGAAGGCTTTTCGGATGGCTCCGACTCCGAACCAGAGGTCAACAACCTACCCCAAGAAGGTCAAGTTCCAAACCTCAACCCTCATCCGGCATTTCAAGGTCCCACTCCCTTGTGGGCAACAACCTTGAATCGATGGAGTGATGAGCAGGGTCAGCCCTTGCCTTACTATGGGAACCAGAGTTTTTACAATCTAAGAGAGGGAGGATCAGCTGACCGAGTCCTGCCCATCATGGTCCGTAGGATTGCTAGGAACGTCGAGCAAGGTCATGCAGCCATCGACCGAGTAGTGGAAATTGACACCAACTCTGGCCTTAACACGGTCCACATTCGCCAACTCGAAGAGGCTATGGAAAGGACCAGGAGAACCAATGAGACTCTACAGCAACAGCTAGCTGCATCCCAAGCCAAAGTCATGGAACTCCGAGTGCGTCAGAGGGCGCATGAGCGACATCTTCAGGAAGTCGTACGCCAACTGGTAGATTTGAGGGTTCGCCCGAGGGATACCCGTCGCCGGTAGAAGATATCGACTCATCTTTCTCTTTTGGTTAAGGAATAGCCTTTCTTTTCTGTGCCTTATGGAGCACTTGTCTGTAAACATTCTTAACTTTGAAAGTACTCTAACTAGACTTCTAAGCTGCCAACATTTTCCCTTATGGTTTGATGTAAGACCTACTGTTAGGTCACTTTTTCTGAACTCATTTTACATCATTAATACCAGTAATATTGGCAATTGTCTAATCTATGGGAAATTCTGTACTTTTGTATTTCCCTACCGTATTGTATTGACTCTATCTGATAGTTGGACTATGGCGATTTAGTCCATGAATCACGCTCATCATACTTACAATCGATTCTTACTATTATCATCACCTTTATGAACTTTCAGTAAAAGATGCCGCCTCGAAAGCGTCCGAACAGAAACACACCTGCAAATCAAACTCCACCACCACCACCCCCTCCGCAGTTCGATGCGGTGATGTTCCAGGCAGCTGTGACCGCAGCTATGGCCCAAGTAAACTCTGGTGGCGTTAGTGGAACGGGGACTGGCACAAACTCTAGCCATGGTGAAATCCACCCACGTGCACGGGAGTGTACCTATAAATATTTCATCAGCTGCAAACCTACATACTTCAATGGAACCGTAGGGATCATTGCACTGTCCCAATGGATCGAGAGAACAGAAGCAATCTTCGAGATGTGCTCATGCCCTGAAGGAAGCAAGATAAAGTTCGCTGCTTGCACCTTCACCCAAAGGGCCCTGACGTGGTGGAATGGCCATGTCAAATCACTCTCACTGGTAACAGCTAACGCCATGGGCTGGGATACACTGAAGGACCTTATGACAAGGGAGTACTGCCCGAGGGGCGAAATTCAGAAACTCGAGGAGGAACTGTGGAACCTCATAATGCAGGGTTCCGACATAGTGGCTTATGCAGCCAGGTTCTGCGACCTGGTGGCTCTATGTCCTAACATGGTCCCCACCGAAAACAAAAAGATCGAAAGATACATCTGGGGTCTGGTACCCCCATATCGAGGGAACGTTCTAGCATCACACCCTGCGACCTTCGATAGTGCCAAAGAATTGGCCCAAAGACTCATCGATCACGAGGTTCCTTCTACTCCAACAACAACTACAACGACTGCCCCCGCACCAATCAAAACCACTGACAACAAGAGGAAGCGTTGGGACCGAAAGAAGGGCAAGTCGCTCAACCCTCTTCCAAGAACCAACAGACGGTAGCTGTCTATGCTGCCACTAGTCCTCCTGCCCCTGTACCAGCCAAACCATATGCAGGGAGCCTACCCAAGTGCACCAAGTGCTCTTTCCATCATAACGACCCCTGCCGTGAAATGCACTGCACAAATTGCGACCGGAAGGGCCATACCGCCCGGTTTTGCAGAACACAACCCAAACCTATCAATCAGGTTCCCGGTGCAGGAGTGAGCCAGGCCTGCTACGGGTTCGGTGAGACAGGACACTTCAAAAGAAACTGCCCTAAAGTTGGGAATGCGGGAGGAGAAGGAAGACTACTTGCTATTGGCCACAATGAAGCCGTGGCAGACCCCACAGTAGTCACGGGTACGTTCCTTCTCGATAACTCTTATGCTTGTATCCTATTCGATAGTGGGGCAGAAAGGAGCTTCATAAACCAAAAATTTAAGCACTTACTTAAACAATCACCACAAACACTAAAAGAAACCTTCGTCGTAGAAATGGCTAACGGCAAGACAGAGAGTTCAAACGAGATTTACATAGGTTGTACCCTCACGCTAGATAACTATTCATTCCCAATCGACCTCATACCCGTATCGATCAAGAGTTTCGACGTCATTGTAGGCATGGACTGGTTGAGTCTCCATCGTACCGATATTCTGTGCTTCGAAAAGGCAGTCCGCCTGAACCTACCGAATAACGAAACCTTGTTGATCTACGGAGACAAACCCAGTACGAGCCTTCGTATCATCTTAAGTATTCAAGCCCAAAAGTACCTGCGTAAGGAATATCGTGCATTCCTGGCGCACGTTGTCGATACAAACCGGAAAACGAAAGACCTAAAAGACCTGCCCGTAGTACCCGATTTTCCCGACGTCTTTCTGGAAGAACTCCCAGGATTACCCCCGCAACGTTAAGTCGAGTTCCGAATCGACTTAATTCTAGGAGCGACCCCCGTAGCCAAATCGCCCTATCGTCTAGCACCTGCTGAGATGCAAGAACTGTCCGGTCAACTTAACGAACTGCTCAGTAAGGGATTTATAAGACCAAGCTTCTCACCCTAGGGAGCACCAGTCTTGTTCGTAAAGAAGAAAGACGGATCGTTCCGTATGTGCATCGATTACAAGGAACTCAACAAGCTTACAGTCAAAAATCGTTACCCTCTTCCTCGCATAGACGATTTATTCCACCAGCAGCAAGGGGCGAGCTACTTTTCCAAGATTGATCTGAGGTCCGGGTATCACCAGTTATGAGTGCTTGAGGAGGATGTTCCGAAGACAGCCTTCCGAACTCGTTACGGACACTACGAGTTCGTAGTGATACCATTCAGATTGACCAATGCGCCCGCAGTATTCATGGACTTAATGAATAGGGTATGCCGTCCTTACTTGGATCAGTTCGTCATCGTTTTCATCGATGACATACTTATCTACTCTCGAAGTAAGGAGGAAGATAGCGATCATTTACGACAAGTCCTAGGAACCTTACGATCAGAGAAGCTTTATGTGAAGTTCTCTAAATGCGAATTTTGGATCCGAAGAGTCGTATTCTTAGGACACGTGGTTAGCGAAGAGGGAATCCACGTGGACCCTTCCAAAATTAAAGCCATTGAGAACTGGTCAGCACCGAAGACGCCTACGGAAATCCGTCAATTTCTAGGCCTCGCTGGCTACTACCGCAGATTCATACAGAACTTCTCTCGAATTGCGAAACCTCTTACAACATTGACCCAGAAAGGCGTGGCCTTTGACTGGGAAGAGAAGCACGAGAAAGCGTTCCAAACGCTAAAGCGAGCCTTATGCACTGCACCAATACTATCCCTCCCCGAAGGGATAGAAGACTTCGTGGTATACTGCGATGCATTCAACCAGGGGCTCGGCTGTGTTCTGATGTAACGAGGTAAGGTCATCGCCTACGCCTCAAGACAGCTGAAGACACACGAGGTCAACTACACCACACACGACCTCGAATTAGGAGCAGTTGTGTTTGCCCTGAAGATCTGGAGACACTACCTGTATGGTACGAAGAGCACTATCTTTAAAGACCACAAAAGCCTACAACACATATTCAACTAGAAGGAGCTCAATATGAGACAACGACGGTGGGTCGAACTACTCAATGACTACGAATGCGAAATTCGTTATCATCCGGGTAAAGCGAACGTGGTAGCAGACGCCCTAAGTCGGAAAGAATATTTTGGTCGAAGAGTCAAGTCATTAACAATGACTATCCATTCGCATCTATCCGCACAAATTAAGGAGGCTCAGCTCGAAGCCTTAAAACCTGAAAATGTGGCGGGAGAATCCCTGCGTGGAATGGATAAGAACTTGGAAGTCAAGGGTGACGGAGCCTTATATCTCATGGACCGGATCTGGACACCGAGACACGGTGGCTTGAGAGACTTGGTCATGAAGGAAGCGCACATGTGACAACCTGAAATTTCAAGCCAATGTAACGAATTCCAATCGAACCTTGTAACCCGTTTTAAGTTAATAAAATATCTTCGAAAATAAAATGTTCAAAAAGTTTCAATTGGGTTTTCTAAATGATAGATATCGTTTCAAGGGTTTCGGAAATATAAAGAACACTAAAAACCGAGTTATAACGAAGAAGTTATGACCAATCTAAGATTCGCGGCAAAAACCGGCAATGCTGGTAAAAGTAAAACGCGAAGTTTCAATACAATAATTATTAGCCTTAGGTGTCTAAATGAAAGTTGTAGATATCATTAAACCATAAACATACATAAAAAGAACGCCCAAATCTGAGTTCGTATGAGGAAGTTATGATTTTTCTAAGTTCTGAAGTGGCAGTAGACAGCTAAAAACTCGAAACAGTGATCGAGTGATTTGTGGCCGACACAACCTAAACGAGAATCGAAGATCTCGTTAATGGTAGCATAACGGTAAAAAGTCTGACAGAAACGGACATCGGATGAAGAAGTTATGGATTTTAAACAGACTTTTCGTGTCCCGGCCTATTAAAAATATATAATTAAAAATAAAATCAAAATTTGCCAACGAAGTCTAAACGAGAGTCGTAGAGTACATTCTCACCTACGTGTGCATATAAAGAACGTTAAAAACGGAGCTCGTATGTGAAAGTTATGAATTTTACAAGTTCGAGGCACACACACCAAGACAATTTATGCCCTGCGTACCCTCGTACGCCCAGCGTACTCGGGTGCTAGGCCTCGGTTCGTCCACGTCGCTCTAATGCTCCGTCCGAGCATGCGGTAAGCCATGACGCATGCGAACGACCAGCGTAACCGAAGTACGCCCAGCATAACGAGTACGCCCAGCGTACTCCGAAATTACGCCCAGCGTAATCCCTCTTTCAGCACCCTATAAATAACATGCGAGGTTGCCCGGGTTTATTTGCTTCCTTACTCATTTCTTTCACCTTGGAACCCCTCTAAAGCCCCTCTAAACTATCTGAAAGTCCCGGTACACCCCTAGTACACGACGCAAGGCCCGACACCCCGAAGTTTCTGAGAAATAAAGCAGCTTTTCTAGTCGAAGTTCTGCTCGGTTTTCGTCTCACCTTCTTCAATCTATCAAGTGAGTTCATACCCCTACAAACACACTTTAAATACATTTTAAATGCTTTTTAAATACTTTTAAAGGGGGGAATACAAGTAAACACCCGGTTATTATCGTGTGAAAATATCTATCCTTTGCTATGTATTCTATATTGTTATTTAATCAATCTTATGTGATTTATAACTAGTATACAAATGGATTTACTACACGTTTAGCTGTTTCACCAAACATATTACTTCAAAGGACATTCTCAAACGTTTTTTTTACATGTTAAAACTCTTTATCAAACTGTCCTACATACTTTATGTTTCCTTTCAAACGTTGTTACAATCGCGTTTCAAACAAAGGTTTTCTTATACTTAAAACTGTTCTTATCAAACAAACTGCTTTCAAATCATCATTTCTTAGTTATTAAATTTTTCAAAGGTTTTACCAAAACTTCTTCTATACTTTTATATTGTCAAATGCATGCCTATATATATGTATAGTTATATAAGTAATGTTTAAAGGACTTAGGACAGCTAGCTCGCTTTATTTCCTTTTCCTCGTTGGGATGTGGCCTTAGGGCATCGGTTATTCGTCCGAATGTCGTCTAAATATTAGTTAAATATCATGTATATTTATATAGACATAAAAGTTACATCAGTTGGTTCAATATCTTTGGGTAGCAAAGACATACTTCGGTTATACACGTACATTACTAATAACTATAATAGGTATAGTTAGGAGATACTACTTACTATTCCAAGTACAAGGAATCACACAAGTGTCCATTCATTCATGAGTCTATACTAATACATTACATACTATATGAAATACGAACACATTACATACTATATGAAGAGATACGATTACATACAATTACAAGACATACAACTACAGGACATACAATTACAAGACATACAATTACAAGAGATACGATTACATAGATACGTTTACATAAATACGATTACATAGATACGTTTACATGGATACTATTACATAGATTCTATTACATGCGTTTCGGGACTGACCATTCCACACCCAAGGCTGTTAGCTACAGTAGGGAAAATGTACATCGACGGATGTCTACGGTTGTACTGTTCGGCGAGTTACCACGCCGTGAATATCCTAGTGCAAAAGGATACAATTTTAGTTATTATATTATTTCTCCTTCTTACCTTTACTTTGTGATACATACACATAAACGATGAGGTAGACGATAGTTTTATAATAATATTAGTTATACAAGGCAAAAACCGTCACATTTACAATAATGCATACTTTCAAAATAGTCGGGTCTTAGTAGAAGGCTAGTTTTTATACAAGTAGGAAATATGGGATTTTCTAGGGTTTTCAAACGTTTACAATTACTTACAAACATGTTCATTGATACAAATTTTTCTCCAAACATTTACAGGTCTTTCTTTACAGTTTTACAAACCAAAGTCACATAAATACTTATGAATTCACCAGCTTTATTACTGATACTCGCTTTCAAAATAACTTGTATTCTCAGGTCACAAATAGACAGGTACGACGACCAGGTTTTGTGGAGACGGAGCCGTCAAGACTCGTCTTTTATTTTGAATATTCATTATGTTGATTTATAATATTAAAGAACTCACATGTAATTAAAATTATACTATTAATGCAATGGATGATGTTGTTGCTTGTTTATTACCTTGCATTGTTGTGATACATTACATGACATCCTCCGCCCCAGAACGTTTCCGCCGTTCTCGGTTTTGGGGTGTGACAGCACAACACTCGATATTCCGTCCACCCGGGTTCAGATAAAATGTATCTGGATCTTAAAAAGTCATACTGGTGGCCTAAGATGAAAGCAGAGATTGCTACCTTCGTGAGTAAATGCCTTACTTGCGCAAAGGTTAAGGTCGAATACCAGAAACCATCAGGTCTACTTCAATAACCAGAGATACCTGAATGGAAGTGGGAGCGGATCACTATGGACTTCATAACCAAGATACCCAAGACAACGGGTGGGCTTGATACCATTTGGGTCATCGTCGACAGATTAACCAAGTCTGCACACTTCCTGCCCATCAAGGAAACTGACAAAATGGATAAGCTCACAAGAACATACATTAGAGAGATCGTACGACTGCATGGTGTTCCTATATCTATTATCTCCGATAGAGATAGTCGATTTACTTCGAGGTTCTGGTAGTCACTACAAAGCTCCTTAGGAACGAGGCTGGACATGAGTACAGCCTACCATCCACAGACCGACGGACAAAGTGAGAGAACTATCTAAACCTTGGAAGATATGCTGCGAACCTCTGTGATCGACTTTGGGAAGGCATGGGATACCCACTCACACGAGCATAAAGGCTGCTCCATTTGAAACCCTCTATGGCCGAAAGTGCAGATCCTCTCTGTGCTGGGCTGAGGTGGGTGACACCCAGTTAGCTAAAGGACGAGTTCCTGACAGCGCTCTCATAGGTCCGGAGATCATTCGGGAAATAACAGAGAAGATCGTTCAGATTCGTGAACGATTGAAAGCCTCTAGAGACCGACAGAAAAGCTACGCAGACAAACAGAGGAAACCTTTGGAATTCCAGGTGGGAGACCGAGTCCTTTTGAAAGTGTCACCCGGGAAGGGCTTGATACACTTCGGAAAGCGTGGAAACCTAAATCCAAGATACATAGGGCCTTTCGAGATTCTCGCTAGAATCGGCCCTGTAGCATACAAACTCAAGCTACCCCACGAGCTTAGTAATGTACATCCTACCTTCCACGTCTCGAACTTGAAAAAGTGCCTATCCGACGAGACTCTTGTAATCCCACTTGATGAGATCGAGATCAACGAGAGCCTCAAATTCGTGGAAGAACCTGTGGAGATCATGGACCGAGAGGTCAAACGAACGAAACAAAGCTGCATCCCAATCGTGAAGGTTTGCTGGAACGCCAAGCGAGGACTGGAGTTCACTTGGGAGCGCGAAGATCAAATGAAACTTAAATATCCTCATCTTTTTACTTAGTTATATTGTAATAAATTAGTTGCTTGAAATCTAATTTCGGGACGAAATTCCCTCTAACGGGGGGATGATGTGACAACCCGAAATTTTCATTTGTATAAGCTCTACAGTCAAACACTACAAATATTAGTCAAATTCATTTCAGTACATTTTTGGCCGGTTTAAAGCTTGTTCGGGTGTTTTTATTTAAAATTCGTCAAACGGACAAATAAAAGGAAGTATCTTCTAGGAGGAATGTGTAGAAAATAAACACTTCAACACCATAACAAGGTGTTTACGGCCAAACTTGGGGAGTTTGGGCCGTAAACTCCACTTGAACTTGAACTCATGCTTAAGGAATGAGTTTACTCCCCACTTCCTCACTTTACACTTCCAAACTCAAGAACACCCACAATTCTCTCTCAAGTATCATAACATATTTCTTCAAATCTTCCAAAAATGTAAGTTTTTCTTCACTTGATTTGTTGTTATAACCTTTCATCTAGGTGTTATACATCATTTCATCCATAAATTCTTCATTTTTACTTAGATCTTCAAGTGTTCTTCAAAACACCAAGAACACCAAGAACACACACTAGTGTTCTTGGACCTTAAACACCCAAACAAGCTTCTATATTGTAAGTACTCTTGTCCTAGCTTGTTATACAATAGAATGAACTTGTTAAACCATTGAAAAACATCAAGAACACCCAAGAACACATGGGTTTATGGTCAAGGCATCTCCTTGAACCGTAAACACCATCAAGTGGTGCATAAGTGCCACCATTACCATCTAGGGCTTGGATATTGTACTAGAACCTTGCATGCATGAGCTAAAGACCTTAAACCACGAAATGGTAGGAGTTACCATGGGTTTACGGCCGTAAACTCATGGGTTTACGACCGTAAACTCCATGGGAGTTGGTCCCAAAACCGTAAACTCCAATGAAGGGCCATTTTGAGCCCTAGTCCCTTCCTAAGCCTTGGATACAAGTATAGATCACTTCCTTGTGTGGTATAAGACCTTAAAACTCAAAATGTTACTAAGTACCATGAGTTTACGGCCGTAAACTCATGGGGGAAGTAAACTCATGTGTTGTTACCATATGGGAAGTAAACTCCAATGTGAGGCCATACTCTCTTTAGATACAACCCTTTAGTACTCCTAGCACTTGAATCAAAGTGTTATCCATGTATTAGGGTGTATTTACTTGATAAATTGGTTGTTAAATGACTAATTGGATACATATATGTATCATTACATGTTAAATAGGATCCGTGTGTGTGTTCAAGTCCTCACTTGACACTTAGCATCCTATCCGGCACTTCCATCCAAACCACTCACTGCAGGTGAGTTCATACCCCCTTAATCAACCTTTAAAATGATTTTAAATGCTTTTATGGGGGGGGGGAATACAAGTTGAAATATTCTAGTTATTGCTTTAATCACATGTGATTAATGACTAGAACAAACAGAAAGATTTACTACTACTTTCAAGATACTATCCAATTTATGGTTTTCTAAGCGTTCCAAAACCCTTTTATTAAACTTTTAAATACTAAAACTGTTTCCAAAACTCCTTTAAACTTGCATTGTTTTCAAACTCATATCTACACTAATATATTTATATAAGTAAGACTTGAAGGACTTAGGACTGATAGCTCACCTTATTTCTTGTTCCTTGCTTGGTTGTGGACTTAGGGTATCCTGTTATTTGTCCGAATGTCATTGAAATCTTAGTTATATATCATATATATATATATATATATATACATATATATATATATACATATATATACATATATATATATATATATATATATATATGTGTGTGTGTGTGTTGGATATAAAAGCTTTCACTTCAGTACAGTACCTTTGTGTAACAAAGGCATACAAACAACTCTACTATTTATATATATATATATATATATATATATATATATATATATATATATATATATATATATGTGTGTGTGTGTGTGTGTGTGTGTGTGTTGGATATAAAAGCTTTCACTTCAGTACAATACCTTTGTGTAACAAAGGCATACAAACAACTCTACTATTTAACTATAATAGGTATAGTTAAGGGATTACTACTCACTATTACTATTACAACGACCCATACAAGAGTCAGTACATTTATGAGTCACTACATAAGTACTACATTGAGAAACAATACATGCTATACACTATACAAGAGAACACACTATACACTATACAAGAGAACATACTATACACTATACAAAGGAACATACTATATAATAGAAAGGAGAAAACATCACTACACTATGAATTACTACACAAACATTTGAATACTATAACAGAATGTGACATACTACTTCTCAATACGACACTTCATCGTGGTATCACTTTGTAACGAGAGTCTCCTGGAGGGAGAGCGGGCATTGTGTGTATAGATCTATACGGGACAGACACTCCCACATCCCGACTGCTAGCTACAGTCCCAGCCGAAAGGCCAAGGGGTGACAGAATGTTACCTCACTACATATGACCTGGAGGGTCATCAGATATTCAGCCGTCGATCGGCATGGTTACATACGAGTTCACATTCACACCATTAATTAACCAATTAAGAATTAAAGGCAAAAATAGACTTTTCGAGGCGTATTGTTCATTTAATACCACCTGAAGTCTACATGTTACTACTTTAGACTCTCCGAGGTGTACTGTACATTTAGTACTACCTGGAGTCTGTATTTCATTACTTGTGATTCTGTCACATACTCGTTTAAGTAAACTATATTTTCATAATGATAGTTTCACTGGGGAAAACCCTTACATTTACGAAAGAACAAACATTCAAACAATTGGGTCTTGGTAGAAGACTACATTTTACTGGAAAATATAGGATTTTCTAGGGAGTATACTATTTACAAACAATTGAAATCAGTTACTACATTACATTGTTACAAACATTTTTATACAAAAAATAACACTAATTACTTATGAACTCACCAGCTTTATGCTGATAAACTCTTTCAAAATAACTTGTATTCTCAGGTCATCAGTAGACAGGTACAGATGAAGCTTTTGAGAAGATGGAGCACATACAAGACTCATCTTTTATTTTGATTATACTTTTGGTGTCTTACAAACTATACAGAACACGCTTGTATTAAAATTATTATATTAATGCAATGGATGTTGTTGCTTGTCTTTACTATTATGCATTGTTGTGATACTGTACATGACGTCCTCCACCCCAGAACGTTTCCGCCGTTCCGGTTTTGGGGTGTGACATTCTTGGTGTTCTTGAAGATCTAACCCAAAAGAGATGATTTCATGGATGAAATCAAAGGGTTGTACTAGATAAAGCTTTGTATCAACAAATTAGATGAAAGGAATTCTTACAATTTTGAAGATTGGAATGAAGAACTCGATGATACTTGAGAGAGAATGGAAGTTTTCTTGACTTCTAAAGGAAGGAATGATCAAAATGATCATGAAATATATATGTATAAGGGAGTTTTCGGTCACATTGACCGAAAACCCAAAGATCTTGACCGAAAACTCCTTTTTGAGGAGGTTTTCGGTTTGCTTCATGACTAGAACTTCAACCAATTCATCCTAACAGTGATTCCTTTGATGTACTAAGCTTAGAATACTCGAATAGACTCCAAATAGGGCTAAAAGTTAACAAACAAGACTAACTCTGATAAATTTGAATGTTTATACAAGCTAGAAATTTTGGATTGTCACATCATCCCCCCGTTAGAAGGAATTTCGTCCCGAAATTAGAGTTTAAGCAAATAAGTAGTTACAAATAACTAAGCGAAAAGATGAGGGTATTTCAATCTCATTTGATCCTCGCGCTCCCAAGTGAATTCCGGTCCTCGCTTGGCGTTCCAGCGAACCTTCACTATTGGGATACGGCTTTGCTTCGTTTGCTTGACCTCTCGGTCCATGATCTCTACAGGTTCTTCCACAAAATTGAGGCTCTCGTTGATCTCGATCTCGTCGCGTGGGATTACAAGAGTCTCGCCGGATAGGCACTTTTTCAAGTTTGAGACGTGGAAAATAGGATGTACGTTACTAAGCTCGTGGGGTAGGTTGAGTTTTTAAGCTACAAGGCCGATTCTAGCGAGAATCTCGAAGGGCCCTACGTATCTTGGATTTAGTTTTCCACGCTTTCTGAAGCGTATCAAGCCCTTCCAGGGTGAGACTTTCAAAGGAACTCGGTCTCCCACCTGGAATTTCAAAGGTCCGAAGGTCATTCGGGACCTTTGGAGCAATTACCACTGCCTCTAACTCCAGATCGTGTGTCGTATAGCTGGCTTCGAGTGACTTAAGTTGACGGGAGGCATAGGCAATGACCTTACCTTGTTGCATCAGAATACAACCGAGCCCTTGATTTGACGCATCGCAATCGACCACGAAGTCTTCTATCCCTTCGGGGAGGGATAGTATCGGTGCGGTGCATAAGGCTCGCTTCAGCGTTTGGAACGCTTTCTCTTGCTTCTCTTCCCAGTCAGATGCCACGTCCTTCTGGGTCAAAGTCGTAAGAGGTTTCACAATTTGGAGAGAAGTTCTGAATGAATCTACGATAGTAGCCAGCGAGGCCTAGAAATTGACGAATTTCTGTAGGCGTCTTCGGTGCTGACCAGTTCTCAATGGCTGACAACGTGACCCAGGAATTCGACTCTTCGAATCCAAAATTCGCATCTAGAGAACTTCGCGTAGAGCTTCTTTGATCGTAATGTTTCCAAGATATGACGAAGATGTTGACTATGCTCCTCCTTACTACGAGAGTAGATAAGTATGTCATCGATGAAGACGATGACGAACTGATCCAAGTAAGGACGACACACCCTATTCATTAAGTCCATGAATACTGCGGGCGCATATGGTCAATCTGAATGGCATCACTACAAACTCGTAGTGTCCATAACGAGTTCGGAAGGTTGTTTTCGGAACATTCTCCTCTAGCACTCGTAACTGGTGATATCCGGATCTCATATCTATTTTTGAAAAGAAGTTCGCCCCTTGAAGTTGGTCGAACAAATCATTTATGCGAGGCAGAGGGTAACGATTCTTAATGGTAAGCTTGTCGAGCTCCCTGTAGTCGATGCACATACGAAATGATCCGTCTTTCTTCTTAACGAACAAGACCGGAGCTCCCCAGGGTGAGAAGCTTGGCCTTATAAAGCCCTTGCTGAGCAGTTCGTTAAGTTGACCGGACAGTTCTTGCATCTCTGCAGGTGCTATGCGATAGGGCGATTTGGCTAATGGGGTAGCCCCTGGAATTAAGTCGATTCTGAACTCGACTTTGACGTTGAGGAGGTAATCCTGGAAGGTCTTCTGGAAAGATGTCGGAAAAGTCGTGTACTACTAGAATTTCCTTTTTTTCCTTCATCTCTTGGCGCATATCGACAACATGAGCAAGGAATGTGCGACATTCCTTCCGCAAGTATTTTTGGGCTTGAATACTCGAGATGATACGAAGGTCCATTCTTGATTGTCGCCGTAGATAACTAGAGTTTCGTTTTTAGGGAGGTTGAGACGAATTGCTTTCTCAAAGTACATGATGTCGGCTTGATGTTAGCCTCAATCAATTCGTACTGGTTATGACGTCAAAACCTTGTGGTGGATTAGATGTCGTGTAGATCTAAAAGAAAGTATGATTACTTCATAAATTAAGGAAAAGGATAGGTAATTCTGTTCCATCTGCATCTCTTGTCCCGATCGGCAGAAAGAGTATTTGTTTGGCTTCTAAGTTTATGCGCGTGGCAGCACGATCACTCGTAGTCTTGAGTAGTCTCCGTCCTGAAGTTCATATTTGGAAGTCATATTTGGTTCGTCAATCACAACTTCGCGTATACGAGTCGTATATAATTAAGATTGAAAAGGTCGTCGAATAAATGATTCTTCTCTAAGCTCACATCCAGACAAGGAAAAGAAGTTAAAGCTGAATCATCAATTCTAAGCCTGTAGAACCTTGATTATATACCACCCTTGCGTATACATTCCTCAACGATAGATTAACCGTATGGGTCTTCGGATTGAACTTGACGTACTGCACGAGCGGTATACCGGGGAGGTTTCTTCGGCAAGGATACGAAACATAAGATACCCTACGCATGAGTATCTCGGAGCTCTGGAATGACGGCTTCGCTAGAAATGCGATTACGGGGAAAAGAATTTTCGCACGAGACTGGCATTGTGAGGATCGAATTGACTCATGTTACTTGATAATGTCGGACTACTCGGAATAAAAGGCGTTAGACTAGATCATAAAGGTGTTACAAAAACATAATGGTGCAACTTTGACAGAGTTCCAGTACTTTAGTTTTATCTTACAAGACTACTGCTGCGAACAAGGTATACTACAAAAAGCAAATACAAGCAGCACGAGAGTCCCTTGACTGACGGGATCTCGCAAAAAGATATGACTCGAGTTGCACTAGTTTTTAACAGCTTATAAGTCTACTATAACGAAACGCCCTAGAATTTCAACGTGGGTCCGGAGTAGTCTCTCCTGTAGTAGTGATCCTTAGTATTTTTCCCGTCTACGCCAGAGTTCTTTGTTATTGGACAATCCTTCTTGAGATGTCCTATCTCACCGCATAAATGACATATCTGGCTTGTACCAGCATCGGTGGTGGAAGTGAAGTGTCGGGTCGGAGTTATGTGGATACGAGCACTTTCGTTGTTCCTCTCTTTTGGACAATTCCTTTTATAGTGTCCGGTTTCACCACAACCATAGCAAGTTGGGCTGACCCCGATGCTAGTGGCTTGGAAGACGGTTCGTGTCGGCGCCCTACAGACACGAGTAGTGTGCCCCATTCGATTGTAATTCATGCATTGCAAATCACGGCAAACTCCGTTATGATGAAAAGTACACTTTTCACACTTCGGGAGTGTTCCCTCATATGGTCTGATCGGTGTTGAAGTGGCAGGGGCCGCCACTTGTTGCTGTTGCGTGGAAAGTTTTTAAGATCGCTTGCGCTCCCTTTGGGCTTGACTCTTCCGTTTCTCATTCTCAGATTTGTGGCTTAGGGTGTTTGTAACAATTATCATTTGTTGATTTCCTTTATGGTGACAACAATTTGAATTGTCAACACCTTTTCCACCTTTGTTTGCGTTATTAGCGTTGAGTTGTGCTAGGACAGCTGCCACGGCAGCTGTTACCGCGGCTTGGAAGGTGGCGGCGTCTATATGAAGGATCGGGGTTTCGTCGTTCGGCTGACCATTTCTGGATGACGACATGATTCTGATATATGACAAGGAAAGGAGTTCGTGAGTGATTATGGTCGGTCCTAGATGTATTCTACTCATTCATGTAAATGTAAATTTCTCGTTTTGTTAAATTGTTCTCGATGGTTTGGCCTACATCCGTATGATGTAGTACTGGTAAAGAATAGAAGTAATTTCATAGAATAGTCACAAGACGTTTTTCATCCGAACTAGGCTATCATTGGTTGGTGGATAACGTAATCCAACTTCCGAAAAGAATTGGAAGTGATCCATGAGCTAAATCACCACAGCTCAATAATTTGACGAAAGTGAGTTTTAGATAGAATTCTATTGATAGCAGAATGAAAGAGTTTGGACAAGGATTGCCAAAGGGATTAGCCGACTGTTAATATCAGTGATATTTAAGATGTAATATGTTAGGGAAAAATTGACCTTTTGGAGTTGGTCTTACCTCATATCCTAAGTAGAAAAGTTTTGACAGAACTAAGGCCTACGAAAAGTACTTACAGTACAGGGGTAGTTACATAGGAAAGTGCTACTTAGAGCATAAATAGGAAGACCATTCCTTAGCCCAAAAAGTAAAGAAGGTAGAGCATCTCCTACTGACGACGAGTATCCCTCAGGTGAACCCTTAGTTCAGGCAGCTAACGCTCCACATCAAGTAGGTGTCTTTCGTATACTCTCTGGCGTACTCGGAGCTCTATGACTTCAGCTCGAGTCGCAGCAAGCTCATGCTGCTGGACCTCGTGGTCTCTCCTTGACCTCTCACTAGCATCTTCAAGATGAATGGTGTGGATGGTATGCATTCTCGCATTGGCATCAACTTCCGTGATTCGATGGAGAGTTGTCCTACCCTGAATTTCGTTTCGGGCAACTCTGCGGACCAGGATTGGCAAGACCCTGTCTACTGAGCCTCCTTTACTCAGCTCATAAAAGCTTTGGTCTCCATTGAATGGTATGGGCTGATTCTGCTCTTGGCTCCATGTTTCCAAGCTTTCCACCCACGGAGGCGTCGGGCCTTGAAAAGCCGGACGAGGGTTATGATTTGGGATTGGAGCCACTGGGGGTAGATTCTCCACTTCTAGCTCAGGATCAAGATCCTCCAGAAGGTCTTCTGCCAGATCATCATCTAAGTGGAGTCCAGGTTCTGCTTCTGGTTCTGCATTTAGCCCTCCTCCATTTTGTTGGCCGGGAAAGTAAGGGTTGCCGGGGAGGTGGAATTCAGCCATGTAATCTAAGCGAGAATAGGGGTAAGAGAAATAATTAATATACAAACTAATTAAGATAATTATAATATGATCCTTACTAGTTACTCCAACATTTACGTAGTGCATACCAGTCATATGTAACCAAAATAGGATAGACCTTCGAATAAGTGACCCTAAATCTAAGTCCACAACCAAACAAGAAACAGGAAGTAAAGCAAAGGTCATAGATTCTAAGTCTATAGCACCCTAGTTACATCTAACCTTAGCGTATCCACTCCTCAACTATTGACATATTACTAAAGACCTTTTTTAGTTCTCAAACAAGTAATTATAGTAACACAAAATACTCCTATAGTATTTTAGGTTTATGTTCTATTCTAATGTTCTCGTTGTAGTAGTGTTGGTAAGTTTTTAGACTTGTTGCAACAGCCCAACCATCCTTAGGCACATGCTAGTCACTCCTCGGAAAATATAGTTGATCAGGCTATATCCCCCCAGATTTGACTATATGTCTCTAAGCCTAATTGTGTTGTCCAACAATCGTAATACTTTTGTTCTGTCCTAATGACACTGATTTTAGTATGAATGTAGGTATGTATACTTAGTTAAATATTTTATTATTTAAAAGTATAAAGTCTTGGTCAGAGTATTTTAATCCGATGTGTTTTATAGTTTGTATATCTTTTATGGGTTGATATACTCGATTCACTATAAACAATGCTCTGATACCAATCTGTCACACCCTAAAACCGGAACGGCGGAAACATTCGGGGGTGGAGGACGTCATGTACAGTATCACAACAAGGCATAGTAGTAAACAAGAAACAACATCATCCATTGCATTAATAGTATAATTTAATACAAGTATGTTCTGTGAAAATTTATAAGACACCAAAAATGTAAATCAAAATAAGAGATGAGTCTTGAACGAGCTCCATCTTCTCAAATCCTGGCATCAGTACCTGTCTACTGATGACCTGAGAATACAAGTTATTTTGAAAGAGTTTATCAGCTTTAAAGCTGGTGAGTTCATAAGCATTTTAGTGTCATTATTTGTATGAATATGTTTGTGAGTGTTTGAATGCATAAGTTTGTAAATGTGGTAGTAAAGTTGTAAGTGTTTACTTGTAGTAAAATGTTCATTGTAAATGTTTGTAAACCGTTTGTAAAATGTTCGTATCATCCTAGAAAATCCCATATTTTCTACTAAACTGTAGTCTTCTACCAAGACCCAATGTTCGGTTTGTTTGTTTGTAAGAGTATGTATTTTTCCCAAGTTTAACTATCGTTATCAAAATATAGTTTGTACATTATCGTTTAAAGAGAAAACGTTACAGGGTAAATGTATTAGGGAAAATATTATAAAGCTTTAGTTTTGTATGTGAAAACTACCATAGTACTACTTACTTTAAAGCCAATGAATTATAAGGTAAGGTGAGATTTGTAACCATACTGATTGACGGCTGTAGGACACGACGATGAAAGACGTCGAAACAAATGTGACATTTGTCACCCCTTGGCTTGGTCGGCCGGGGACTGTAGCTAACAGGTATATGAATATGTTCTCTTCTCTGTACTAGTATATGTATATGTTCTGGTGTGTTCCTCATAATAGTAAGTTATGTTTGTTTCTTATCATAGTAAGTATTGACTCATGTATTATAACTGAAGGTATTGATCTGAGATAAAAGCTATTATGTCTTATACATATATACATAATATATAACTAAGGATCAAACGACACTCGGACAAACAACCGGGTACTCTAAGTCCACAACCAAACAAGGAGCAGGAAAATAAAGTGAGTTATCAGTCCTAAGTCCTTCAAACCTTATTTATATAACTATATATGCATTAGACATGGTTTTGACAATTTATATATATATATATGTATATATATATATATATATATATATATATATATATAAGTTTAAAAAGGAGTTTTGTAAAATCTCTTGAGGAGATTAATAACAAATATTGATAACTTGATGTCACTTTATAAAATGATTTAAAAAGCAGTTTGGCATTTAAGAACAAGATTGATAAAGAATGTAACATGTTAAAGAGTTTGATAAATAGTTTGAAGTAGTTTGTTTGATAAAACAGTTAAAAGTATAGCAAATCCATTTGTTTGATAGTTATAAATCACATGTGATTGATATTATAACTATAATGATTCAACTTGTATTCCCCCCCATAAAAGCATTTAAAAAAATTTAAAAGGTTGTTTAAGGGGTATGAACTCACCTGAAGTGAGTGATGCAAATGTAAGATCGGAAAAAGGATGCTAAGTGTCAAGTGAAGACTTGAGCACAGACGGATCCTATTTAGCATATAAAGACACATATATGAATACAATTAGTGTTTACTCAACTAATCAAGTAAAGAATAACACTTTAAGGACTAAGAAATCCTTAAATGGAAGTGTTACAATCACTTAGGATTGCATAAAAGGGTTGTATAGCAACTTAAAGGAGTTTTCGGTCCAATTAGTATGTTTCTTGAGGTTTTCGGCCCAAAGGGTTTTCGGTCCAAAGAGGTTTTCGGTCCAAAGAGGTTTTCGGTCCAAATGGTTGGCCGAAAACTCATGATGTTTGATGATTTTTAAGTGCTTTCCACAATCAATGAAGTGTTCTAGACTCAATACTAAGTATTAGGAAAGGCTTAAAGTCATTTTGCACCCTTCATAAGGGTTTTCGGTCTAAGGAGATGCACTAGACCGAAAACACCTTTTGTTCTTGGATAAATGATGATTTCAAGGCCCTAAATCAAGAGTTTCAACTAGATAACAAGTATAGGGAAGTAATACTTACGATTTACAGGCTAATAGAGTTGATTTTGGACCAAAACACTAGTGTGTGTTCTTGGTGTTCTTTTTGGTCTTGAAGATCTAACCCAAAAGAGATGATTTCATGGATGAAATCAAAGGGTTGTACTAGATAAAGCTTTGTATCAACAAATTAGATGAAAGGAATTCTTACAATTTTGAAGATTGGAATGAAGAACTCGATGATACTTGAGAGAGAATGGAAGTTTTCTTGACTTGTAAAGGAAGGAATGATCAAAATGATCATGAAATATATATGTATAAAGGAGTTTTCGGTCACCTTGACCAAAAACCCAAAGATCTTGACCGAAAACTCCTTTTTGAGGAGGTTTTCGGTTTGCTTCATGACTAGAACTTCAACCAATTCATCCTAACACTGATTCCTTTGATGTACTAAGTTTAGAATACTCAAATAGACTCCAAATAGGGCTAAAAGTTAACAAACAAGACTAACTCTGATAAATTTGAATGTTTATACAAGCTAGAAATTTCGGATTGTCACAAAACACCCCTTATAGACCAGCTTCGTGAATGAGGCCTACTAATGGTAAGACTGACTTTTAACGTATACATATATAATATATATTAGACTTTTAATTTTATATAGTATAAGGGTGTATTTTACACATTTAAAATACTTGGTGGTTTAATCTATTAATAAATTAGACTTTTAATTTAATTAAATTTAAATCATATGATTATGGATTTATTAATTTTCTCTTTTAATTAAACATTTAATTAATTTAATAAAATCCATAAAGGTGTAATTTGAACTATTCAAAACATCAAGGTTCTAAATATGAAAAATTCAAAATTAAAACTATTTAATTAATTTTTTAAGTTACGAAACCAATAGTTGCACCTTTTGAAACCTTTTCAATTTCTAGCATTCTGGAATTTAATGTTTCATAAGTGAGATTTTTCAAATTCCAAAACTTGAGGGCAAGTTTTTAAACTCTTCAAAACCTTTTGAATTTTAGAATTTTAATGTTTCATAAATGAGAACTTTTAAATTCCAAAACATGAGGGCAAGTTTTAAAACTTGTAACACTGTAAAATTTCAAACAAAATTTTCATTTAAAAACCCAATTATCTCATTTCACAATCACAAAGTTCCACAAACATCAAGTTATAAAAACACATGTCTCAAAACTATTCATAACACAAATCCAGGATCCTCCAAAAAAATATATTTCCAACTCGGGTGTGTGAGCAATCAAGTCGGTGCCTTCCCGTGATCCTGAGAGGTACCTAAAACACATAACACATAACATGGTAAGCACGAAGCTTAGTGAGTTCCCCAAAATACTACACACATCACATTAGCCACTCGAGGCTAGCTCAATACGACCCTCCGGTCAATGTGTCTCAGTGGAGGGTTAATACTCAGCATAAATCACAAAGACATAATACAGGATATCACAATACATAAGTAAGCACATAAGGCACCTCGGTCACACAAAGATACCACTCATAGTAAGTATAGTGAGAAGACTCACCTCGTACGAAAGCTAAGAAATACGTACTCCTCGAACACGAATCACCGAAACTAGCCTCCGCCTAGTCACATTTGTTGATTATTTCTAATTAACACTTAAATCACAAATATTTAGAAAACTAAGTTATTTTCCCTTTCTAACTCTTGGATTGGGGAAAAAGACCATTTTACCCCTCCATGGTCACCATGACTCATGATTGATCAACCCTAAAGTCAACAGAAGTCAAACTCGAGTCAACAGTCCATGTTGACCCAACTCGCCGAGTGTACCTACGTGACTCGCCGAGTCCCCACTGATTCTCAGAACATCGCGAAAACCCAACTTAACTCGTCGATTTGCTCCGTCAACTCGCCGAGTTACCCATGTCCAGACTCAACGGGGGAAAACCCTAGCCGACTCGTCGTGTCAGCTCTTTGACTCGTCGAGTCCCCTAAGTCAAGTTCTCATCCAGATGTTTTAAGGCAGATCTATCACTCCAAACTCTAGATCTAGCCTCTCAAGGGCGGAATATCACGTAAACCTTCGATCTTTACGTTCATGCATGGCACGTTTGCTCCTTAATGCCAAATGAAAGCTCTAACTAAGGTGTTTAAGCACCATAACTCTTTATGGATGGATAAAGCTGGAACCTTTGGACACTATAAACCTCACAAGGTCCAGATCTGATGTGTTAATGCTTGGCAAGCACAAGTCATACCAAATCTCAAAGGAATAAGGAAAAAGGCCCAAAAGTTTCTCTTTAACAAGATCTAAACAACATGATGAGCAAGGTGACGACTTTTACCTTCCAACAGAAGCTCCAAGTGAATAAATACTGGATCTCACAGCCCTTTCTTGTTCCTTTCTTGAATCTCGCTTCTTCTTCTTCCAATGCTTCACCAAAACACTCAAATGTTAGCTCAAACACTCTCTCTTAGCTTAGTGGCCGATTAGGGTTTCTCTCAGGGGAGTAGGGTAGCCGGTGAGGCGGAAATGAGGACATAAGTTTCCTTAAATAGGCCCCAAACCCTGGGATTTAGTGTTTCCTCACACAGCGCCAACTCGACGAGTCGGCATTTCTGACTCTTCGAGTTGGTTACTTAATCCCCATGGCCAATCACGACTCTACTCGACGAGTTGAGGCACCAACTCGCCGAGTTACCCAATAAAAACCAAAAATAAATATATAAATAATATACCTGGGAGTCCGGATGTTACAAGTCTCCCCCACTAGAATCAGACGTCGCCCTCGAAGTCATGCTCTGGGAATAACTCTGGGTACTGCTCGCGCATCTTTGACTCCGACTCCCACGTCCACTTGGATCCCTTCCAATGTTGACATTGGACCTGAACCAAGGGAACCTCCTTGTTCCTCAGCACCTTCACCTTCCAGTCTAAAATCGCTATCAGTCTCTCAATGTAATTCAGGCTCGCATCCACCTGAATGTCCTCTAGGGGTACCACTCCCATCTCATCGGCTACACACTTCCTCAACTGAGACACGTGGAAGGTGTTATGTATCTGGCTCAACTCTACACCTAGCTCCAACTGGTATGCTACCTTACCCACTCTAGCGGTCACTCTGAAAGGACAGATGTATCGGGGCCTCAGCTTGCCCCGTTTCCTGAATCGGATCACCACTTTCCATGGGGATACCTTCAGGAGGACAAAATCTGCAACCCGAAACTCAAGCTCGGATCGTCACCGATCTGCGTAACGCTTATGGCGACTCTGGGCTGTCAGTAACCTCTGTCTGACCTGCTGAATCTGCTCAGTCGTCTTGAGCACTATCTCAGTGCTACCTATCACTCTCTGCCCCACCTCTCCCCAACAGATGGGAGTCCGACACCTCCTCCCGTATAGAAGCTCGAATGGAGGCATACCAATACTGGAATGGTGGTTGTTGTATAAAAACTCAGCCAAGGGAAAATAAGTGTCCCAACTTCCACCGAAGTCCATAACACATGCATGAAGCATGTCCTCGAGCATCTGAGTCGTCCGCTCACTCTGCCCGTCTGTTTGTGGGTGGTAGGTTGTACTGAAATGCAGCCATGTACCCAACTCCTCATGAAACTTCTTCCAGAACCTGGAAGTGAAACGCACACCCTGATCTGACACTATCGATATCGGCACTCCATGTCGTGCCACTACCTCTCTCACATAAATCTCGGCCAACTTCTCTGCGGAAGAGCTCTCACTGATAGCAAGGAAGTGAGCACTCTTCGTCAGCCGGTCCACAATCACCCATATCGCGTCGACCCCTCGCGCGGTCCTCGGTAATTTGGTAATAAAATCCATAGAAATCTATTCCCACTTCAACTGGGGAGCCTCTAGTGGCTGCAACTTTCCATGAGGGCGCTGGTGCTCGGCCTTAACCCCATAACAGGTCAAGCACCTCTCAACTACCCATGCCATATCTCTCTTCATACAGGGCCACCAGTAATCCTTCTTCGGATCCAAATACATCTTAGTGGCTCCCGGATGGATCGAGAACCTCGATTTATGCGCCTCCTCCATCAGAATATGGCGAGCTCCACCGGTATAGGGCACCCAAATCCGCCATCGGAAAGTCATAAGCCCCCGACCGTCCGTCACAAACTCGTAAACCTGCCCAATCACCCGCTCTCTCTTGTGGTTCTCCGGTCTCACGGCCTTCACCTGGGCCTCTCGAATGGTGTCCAAGACTGGAGTCATCACTGTCATCCTCACGCACATATATCCGATATAAGCACTCGCTTCTCTATGGCTCAGGGGGTCGGCTACCACATTAGCCTTGCCCAGATGATATAAGATTTCGCAGTCATAATCTTTCACTACATCCAACCATCTCCTCTGCCTCATATTCAGGTTGGGCTGATCCATCAACTACTTCAGGCTCTTATGGTCCATGTATATGGTACACCGGACACCATAAAGATAGTGGCGCCAAATCTTGAAGGCGAACACCACCCCCCCCCCCCCCCCAACTACAAATCGTGGGTGGGATACCTCGTCTCATGAGGCTTCAGCTGCCTCGATGCATACGCTATCACGTGACCCCTCTGCATCAATACTGCACCCATCCCTGAAGTAGATGCATCACAATAGACTACGAAGTCCTCCGCTCCCTCCGGAAGGGCTAACACCGGAGCTTCGCACAACCTCTGGCGAGGGGTCTCGAATGATGCTTGCTGCTCAGGCCTCCAAAAAAAGTAACGCCCTTTCGGGTCAATCTGTTGAGAGGAACTGCAATCTTGGAGAAATCCTTGATAAACCTCCGATAGTAGCCGTCTAATCCTAGAAAGCTCCTGATCTCGGATGGCGACCTCGGCACCTCCCATCGCATAAATGCCTCAATCTTGGGCGGATCGACCATTATCCCGTTCTGATTAATGAGGTGTCCCAGGAACTAGACCTCTCGTAACCAGAAATCACCCTTGGAGAATTTGGCATTCAGCCTCTCCGACCTCAATACCCCAAGAACCTCTCGCATATTCTCCTCATGCTGCTCCCTATACCTCAAATACACTAAGATGTCATCGATGAACATGATCACTGAGCGGTCCAACATAGGCTTGCACACCCAGTTCATGAGATCCATGAACACTGCCGGTGCGTTGGTGAGCTGGAAAGGCATCACCACAAACTCGTAATGCCCATAACGAGTTTTAAAGGCCGTCTCCTGAATATCCTCCTCGCATAATCTCATATGGTGATATCCGGATCTTAAATCAATCTTGGAAAACGAAGATGCCCCCTGTAACTTATCGAATAAATCATCAATCCTCAGAAGTGGATACCGGTTCTTGACCGTTATCTTGTTCAACTCCTGGTAATCAATACACATCCGGTGTGAACCATCCTTTTTCTTGACAAAAAGGATCAGCGCCCCCAACTGTGAGCTACTCGGTCTGATAAAACCCTTTCCCAGCAGCTCCTGGAGCTGTGAGGATAGCTCCTGCATCTCTGGTGGCGCAAGGTGATAAGGTGCCTTGGCAATAGGTGCCACCCCCGGAACCAAATCAATCTGGAACTCCACCTGCCTCTGGGGAGGCACACCCGGCAACGCCTTGGGAAAAACATCCGGAAACTCGCACACTATCGGAACCTCGGCGGTAGAACTCAGCCTCTCTGTGGCAACCCGTGAATCCATCACATACGCCAAAAAGCCCATACACCCATGCTGTAGACTCTGTCTCGCTCTGGCAGCAGAGCAAAAAGCTGATCCAGATCTAGTACCCTCGCCATACACTGTAAGCACTCCCCCACTAAGGTCTTGTATAGTCACCAACTGACGCTCAGAGTCGATCACTGCCCCAAAACGACTCAACCAATCCATGCCCACGATGACACGGACATCACCCATCGCTATCGGCAACAAATCTAACGAGAACTCGACACCAAAAATCTCCAGCACACATCCTCTGAATACCTCAGTAGGAAAAACCACATGCTCGTCGGCTATGGAAACCCTCATAGGTCGACTCAACGCCTCACATCAGATACTGATGTGACGACTAAAAGCTAAAGACACAAAGGATCGACTCGCACCCAAGTCAAATAACACCAAAGCAGGTACAGAACTCACAAGGAATGTACCTAAATATAGCACAAAATAACCACAACAAATCTCAAATAAATAATTAAGGAAATACGTACCAGCCATGACATCAGGTGCTGCGCGGACCTCCTCCGCTGTCAGCTGAAATGCTCTCCCACGAGCCCTCGGAGTCTCGGCCTTCACCGGCCGACTATCTATAGCACGCAAATCAGCAGGAGTGGAACCCTGGGCTGACCCGTGAACAAGCTGAGGGCACTCGGCCTTCCGATGGCCGGTCTGGTTGTAGTGAAAGCAAACTGCAAATCCCTTGAGGCAATCCTTTGTCATATACCCCTCCTTGCCACATTTGTAGCAAATCCCTGCCCGACAAGAACCCTCATGACTCTTGCCGCACTTGCCACAAGTGTGGACCTTCTGGCCTCCTGATCTCAAATCAGTGGGCATAGCCCGCTTCGCTGCTGGCCGCGACGGCGCCGGCCTCCGGTCCCTCCCCTGAGACTCCGCCACCTCCCTGGCCTGAGTCTCCAGCTCGATCTCCCTCCTCCTGGCATTTTCCTGAAACTCGGCAAATGTTCGATAAGACGAGTTCGCCATGAACTATCGAATATTCCTCCTCAGAATGCTCAAATAACAGCTTATGTGTGCCTGATCGGTAACCACGTGCTCAGGGCAGAACAATGCCCGCTCGTGAAACATCCTCGTAATCTCTATCACTGACTCTGTCTTCTACTTGAGAGACAGAAACTCCATGGCCAACCTCTCCCTCTCCATTGGGGGAACATACTCATCTCGGAACATCAACGTAAACCTCTCCCATGTCACTGCAGTATGCTCTGCAGGAGTAAAACTGGCTGTCACAAACTTCCACCACTCCTTCAGTCCCAAGCGAAGCTGGTTCAGTGCGAACCGGACTCTCAGATGCTCTGGGCACGAACAAGTGTAAAAACATCCCTCAATATCAAAGATCCACCTCATAGCAGCAATCGGATCATGTGTCCCATCAAACTCTGGTGGCTTCGTGTTGCTGAACTCCCGAAATAGCAACGAGTCACCTCCATGTGGTCTGGCAGCAGCGACAACTGCGGTGGCTGCAGCAGTAGTGGCCTCAGTAACAGCGGCATACCGCTCATCAAAAGTCTCAATCAAGGTGGTCTTAATAGACCCAAACATCTTAGGAATCTCCGCTCTAATGGTTGTGGCCACCTCCTCGTGAATCATCCTGCGAATCTCATCATCACTAGTCCCACTGCGCACTGGGTTGTGGCGTGTACCCACCAAGATGTCTCTGAAACACAACACAAAATCATCAGAGACTCGCTCAAGCATACTCACACTCGATCACTCATCCCTACTCGTTCCTTAGCATCCTAAGGATTCTTACTTGGGTTGTATATTGATCCAGTGATTTCAGTAGTATGGGCCCAATACTACCTTCCACACCACCCTGTAGTTACCCCAAGTCCTCTTCCTAGGACCCCAGTTCACAAGTACTCTATCTCTCACGAATAACAGACTACCCTCTCAGTAGATCTCTCATATGCTCAGCTAGGTATCTCTCATAGATTATCCCTCGACTCAATACCTTCTCTCTCTAAGTGATACTGCTATATACTCTCACTCAGCACATACTCGAAGCACATAACAGATAGCAACGACTCCTAAGCTAAGGCTTCATAAACCAAGCAACTCTAGCCCTAAAATATGAAATACCTAACTTATCCTCTAGCATGAATTACTAACGTCTCATAAATATCTCATAACACAAATAAGTAAGGGTATTTTGGGAAATCACCATTCGGGGTCTGGATGTAACACCAGTAAAAATAGGTCAATAACAATCACATGTGATTATGCCAATCATGTAATGTGATTTTGTTAAACTAGTAAAGTGACAAACTTACTATGTAATTCGTGATAAATTCTAATACAAGTATGAACTTTAATGATACAATTCAAAGTATACGTCCATACGATTCCAAAAATATAGAGAACGTCTAAATCTGACTTCGCGTGAAGAAGTTATGATAAACCGAACACTATAAATCTCTATAATAAGAGGAATTTAGAATAGACTTAGAATTAGCTATTAGAGTCTAAAATAGAGTTGTAGTACTTGTAAATACCTATGCGTGGATATACAGAACGACAAAAACGGAGTTCGTATGCAAAAGTTATGGCCTTCCGAAGATGTCGCTATCAGAAACCCTAATTTGACTGAACTCATGACGTGAGCATAAAAACTCACGACGTGAGGAGTCAAACCGCCACATTTTGAAGCTAGAAGTCTACAAAACGATAACCCAAAAGCTCACGACGTGAGCAAGGTTTTCTCACGACGTGAGGACGCTGCAGGACACGAATCGGGGCTAGAAAACACGCGTTAAAGCTACGAGATGACTCTTGCCATAAATCACGATGTGAACCTATCATGTTCACGACGTGAATGGGCCAAAATCAGCCTATAATTAGCGATCAAAGCTCATTCATTCCTTACACCTTTTTCCTTTCACTCTCTCTCATTTCCGAAGGGCGTTTTCCTTCACGAGCATGACTACGACGAGCCTCTGACCGCTTAGATTCTATAGATCACGCTACTAGGGTGAGTTTCACGGCCCCACTTTCTAATATTTCGGGGGAAAACGCATGCTAAATATTGTATATACGTTACTATTATGTCTATGTGATAGTATATTAGTATCAACGTAGATAGTTATAATAACCGGGATATAGTTATTTTGTATCTGAAAGTATACAACTATCGTAAAGTTGTTAGCATGTTATTGTTATAGTAGTATACTAATGTAGATCTTGAGTTATACTTAGGATTCTATATATATGTTGTGTGTGATATAGTTCCGAAGTTATATTCGGAAGTTTTATATGTTAATTTATAAAGTATGTTGTTATTGTTAGTTTTATGTCAAGATAAAACTTGGTATGTTATATGTTGTTGTTATTGGTTTAATGTCAAGATAAAACCTGCTTTTACTTTAAGTTATAGCTGTTATACTGCCTAAATGTTATGAAGTTAGGACTGTTGTTTAAAAGCATAGTCTAGTAACTTAGGGTTTGAGACATGAAGATGCTTTTGTTGTTAGGACTATAGAACGCCGTCAAAGTCTACATGAGCTACCTCACTCATCAACTAAAATACGGGTTGGCGGCCCCACTCGTGGTTGTTAATTACAACCCAAGACAAGCGAGTGACGATCCGTTCCTTTTATTTGTTATTCCGGCGTCGATGAAGCGCGCGGTGTTGTTGCTCATGGTAAATCATGAGTGTGTTTTTGTCAGAGGTTTTGTTGTCAAGCAGCGGTTACAGACTCATGGTAGCAACTTGTTGGAAACATTATACTTTGTCGTATACAAGTATTAATGTTAAGTATAAGTTTCCCCCTACTTATACCTTAGGTACTACTTGTATATTAAGTAGATGATTTTACCTAACACACATACTCGTATAGAATTGAAATAAGATTTATACGTAGCAACTTTCGTTTGTATGGAATTACAAACACTTATATTCATAGTATATGAGACTTATAGGTAAACTACTTATTTGGTAAGTAAAATTTTATACCTAGGATATATATACTAAACGTTGGAGAGTCAAAATGATACTTTCAAAACTATACTTTTGAACTTGGAAAATGTATTATTTTTATATGGAGTCAAAACCTGTGGACTCACCAACTTTATGTTGACGTATTTTAAAATGCATGTGTTTTCAGGAAGTTGATAACTATGATACGAGAAATGATGTTACACCGCCCGGTGTTTCCGCCGACCGCACGGGGTGTGACAGATTGGTATCAGAGCTATTAAATATAGTGAATTAGTACTTTCTTAGGAAAGCACGACTATAGTTTAGGGCTTACTCTTTTAGGTTTAGGTATATCCCTTAACCTACAATAAAAAGTATAATTAATTATTCTACTGAAGGACTACTTACGGGAGCGGTGACAAGCATAGACATGTCGATTTGGGTTGCTGGATTTCAGAACGGCTATATGCTAAAATGATCCTGCCCACTGACTGTCCTGACTGGCCGGTGCCTTATCAGCTAGACCTGAAGTAACAAAAAATAATTAATAATACTCGTGAATACAACAAACACAAAGATATAGAGTTATGTATGAACTCAGTCTCGCGATGAGAACACATGTATATAACCCAAAAATATAGAAAACCCAAACCCTCGATAAGAATTCAACGCAAGGTTTTAGGTCAAACTACTTAGTCGAGTTTTATTGTACATGGTACGAACCACAACTAAACGTAGACTGATCACCTATGTTTCATTATGGTCAGGCCGATGCACAACTAAACTTAGATACGATGGTTGATAGACTAAAACACTTGAAGATTTTAGAAGATTCAAGATAGATCTCAGATCAGGATACCATCAACTCGGAGTACAAGAAGACGATGTTCCGAAGACAACATTTAGGACTCGGTATGGTCATTAAGAGTTTTTAGTTATGCCTTTAGATTGACCAACACTCCAACAATGTTCAAGGACCTCATGAATAGTGTTTTCAAACCATACTTGGATAAATTCGTGATAGTAGTTATCGATGATATATTGATATATTCACGAACCAAAGAAGAACACAGTCAATACTTGCAAATGAACTTGGAACTACTGAGGAAAGAAAAGTTGCACGCCAAATTCTCCATATGTGAGTTTTGGATTAGAGAAGTACAATTTTTAGAACATGTAGTTAGTAACAAAGGGATTCATGTCCAACCCTCCAAGATTGAAGCGATTAAGAATTTGGAAGCACCAAAGACGCCAATAGAAGTGCGTCAATTCTTAGGACTTGCTGGCTATTACCGTAGATTCATAGAGAATTTCTCCAAAATAGCCAAGCCGCTTACAACACTAAACCAGAAGGATATGAAGTTCAACTGGGAAGACAAACAAGAAGCTGCTTTTCAGAAACTAAAGCAAATGTTGTGTAGTGCACCAATCGTATCCCTTCCAGATGGGACAGATGATTTCGTCGTATACTGTGACGCATCAAATCAAGGATTGGGATGTGTGTTGATGCAAAGAGGAAAGGTTGTCGCCTACGCATCACGACAACTTAAGGTGCATGAGAATAATTACACTACCCATGATCTTGAATTGGGAGCTGTAGTTTTTGCACTAAAAATCTGGAGACATTGAACTACTAAAAGATTGCAACAATAAAGTCCTTGTTAAAGTGCAACAATTTTATAAGATTACGAATGTGAGATTCGTTTTCATCCCGGAAAGGCAAACGTGGTAGCAGATGCCTTGAGCCAGAAAGAATATATTAAACCCCATCAGGTACGAGCATTAACCATAACTATCCATTCTAACTTTGCCACACAAATTAGAGAAGCTCAACTTGAGGCTCTAAAAGAAGATAACATCAATAACGAAGCTTTGCGAGGAATGGAAAAGCAACTTATACAAAAAGATGATGGAACTCGACACTTTATGAACCGAATTTGGAGGCCTAAGTTCGGTGGAGTCAGGGACTTGGTCTTAGAAGAAGCCCACAAGTCCAGATATTTCGTACATCCAGACTCTGACAAAATGCACTTAGATTTAAAAGTATATTATTGGTGGCCAAACATGAAGGCTGAAATTGCTACTTATGTGAGCAAATGCTTGACTTGTTATAGAGTAAAGGCAGAAAATCAAAAGCCTTCAGTTTTACTTCAACAACCGGAACTACCTGAATGGAAATGGGAGTAGATATCAATGGACTTCATCACTAAGTTACCCAAAACTCCTAGTGGGTTCGACACTATTTGGGTAATAGTCGATAGATTGACTAAGTCCGCCTATTTCTTACCAATTAAGGATAACGACAAGATGGAGAAGCTGACTAGAGTTTATCTTAAGGAAATTGTCAGATTGCATGGAGTTCCAAATTCTATTATTTCTGACCTAGATAGTAGATTCACTTCACGATTTTGGCAATCTCTACAAAAATCCTTAGGGATACGTCTAGATATGAGTACAGCTTACCATCCACAGACTGATGGTCAGAGTGAGAGAACCATTCAGACTTTAGAAGATATGCTCCGAGCCTGTGTTATTGACTTTGGAAATGCATGGGATACTCATTTACCGTTAATTGAGTTTTCCTACAACAATAGTCATCACACCAGCATCAAGACTGCACCGTTTGAGGCTCTTTATGGACGAAAATGTCGTTCTGCAGTATGTTGGGCAGAAGTTTGAGATACGCAGATGGCCAGAGAACGTACAGGCGATACCTTACGTACTGGACCAGAAATAATCCATGAAACAACTGAAAAGATCGTGCAAATTAAGGATCGATTAAAGGCAGCACGTGATCGTCAGAAGAGTTATGCTGACGTAAGACGTAAGCCTTTAGAATTCCAAGTTGGAGATAAAGTAATGCTGAAGGTCTCTCCTTGTAAAGGCATGATTCAATTCAGGAAACGAGGCAAACTAAACCCGCGATATATAGAACCTTTTGAAATTCTAACAAGAATTGGTTCTGTCGCATATCAACTTTAGTTACATCAACAGCTAAGCAATATCCACAAATTTTTCCCCAACTAATTAACAGTTCCTCGTCCACAAGATAAATTTCGGGACGAAATTATTCTAACGGGGGGAGAATGTAACACCAGGAAAAATAGGTCAATAACAATCACATGTGATTATGCCAATCATATAATGTGATTTTGTTAAACTAGTAAAGTGACAAACTTACTATGTAATTCGTGATAAATTCTAATACAAGTATGAACTTTAACGATACAACTCAAAGTATACGTCCATACGATTCCAAAAATATAGAGAACGTCTAAATCTGACTTCGCGTGAAGAAGTTATGATAAACCGAACACTATAAATCTCTATAATAAGAGGAATTTAGAATAGACTTAGAATTAGCTATTAGAGTCTAAAATAGAGTTGTAGTACTTGTAAATACCTATGCGTGGATATAAAGAACATCAAAAACGGATTTCGTATGCAAAAGTTATGGCCTTCCGAAGATGTCGCTGTCAGAAACCCTAATTTGACTGAACTCACGACGTGAGCATAAAAACTCACGACATGAGGACTCAAACCGCCACATTTTGAAGCTAGAAGTCTACGGAACGATAAACCAAAAGCTCACGACGTGAGCAAGGTTTTCTCACGACGTGAGGACGCTGCAGGACACGAATCGGGGCTAGAAAACACGCGTTAAAGCTACGGGATGACTCTTGCCATAACTAACGATGTGAACCTATCATGTTCACGACGTGAATGGCCCAAAATCAGCCTATAAATAGCGATCAAAGCTCATTCATTCCTTACACCTTTTTCCTTTCACTCTCTCTCGTTTCCGAAGGGCATTTTCCTTCCCGAGCCTGACTACGACGAGCCTCTGACCGCTTAGATTCTATAGATCACGCTACTAGGGTGAGTTTCATGGCCCCACTTTCTAATATTTCGGGGGAAAACGCATGCTAAATATTGTATATACGTTACTATTATGTCTATATGATAGTATATTAGTATCAACGTAGATAGTTATAATAACCGGGATATAGTTATTTTGTATCTGAAAGTATACAACTATCGTAAAGTTGTTAGCATGTTATTGTTATAGTAGTATACTAATGTAGATCTTGAGTTATACTTAGGATTCTATATATATGTTGTGTGTGATATAGTTCCAAAGTTATATTCGGAAGTTCTATATGTTAATTTATAAAGTATGTTGTTATTGTTAGTTTTATGTCAAGATAAAACTTGGTATGTTATATGTTGTTGTTATTGGTTTAATGTCAAGATAAAACCTGGTTTTACTTTAAGTTATAGCTGTTATACTGCCTAAATGTTATGAAGTTAGGAGTGTTGTTTAAAAGCATAGTCTAGTAACTTAGGGTTTTAGACATGAAGATGCTTTTGTTGTTAGGACTATAGAACGTCGTCAAAGTCTACATGAGCTACCTCACTCATCAACTAAGATTGGGGATCTTAGTGGAAGTCCTCTGACCTGTAACCGTTAATCCCGTGTGAGCGAGGAAGTCGTGTATGAATAAAATACGGGTTGACGACCCCATTCGTGGTTGTTAATTACAACCCAAGACAAGCGAGTCACGATCCGTTCCTTTTATTTGTTATTTCGGCGTCAATGAAGTGTGCGGTGTTGTTTCTCATGGTAAAGCATGAGTGTGTTTTTTTCAGAGGTTTTGTTTTCAAGCAGCGGTTACAGACTCATGGTAGCAACTTGTTGGAAACATTATACTTTGTCGTATACAAGTATTAATGTTAAGTATAAGTTTCCCCCTACTTATACCTTAGGTACTACTTGTATATTAAGTAGATGATTTTACCTAACACACATACTCGTATAGAATTGAAATAAGATTTATACGTAGCAACTTTCGTTTGTATGGAATTACAAACACTTATATTCATAGTATATGAGACTTATAGGTAAACTACTTATTTGGTAAGTAAAATTTTATACCTAGGATATATATACTAAACGTTGGAGAGTCAAAATGATACTTTCAAAACTATACTTTTGAACTTGGAAAATGTATAATTTTTATATGGAGTCAAAACCTGTGGACTCACCAACTTTATGTTGATGTATTTTTAAATTCATGTGTTTTCAGGAAGTTGATAACTATGATACGAGAAATGACGTTACACCGCCCGGTGTTTCCGCCGACGGCCAGGGTGTGACACTGGATGATTGTACACACTGCTCCAACTCGATTTCTCTTAAAACTCCTTCTCATTTTAGAAAAATTTATTTCTTTTAAAAATCTATCTCAAATCCTCAGTTTGAGTTCAGACATACCCGAAAGTACACCCGAATCCCTCAAACCAAGGCTCTGATACCAACTTGTAACACCGTAAATTTTCAAACAAAATATTCATTTAAAAACCCAATTATCTCATTTTAAAATCACAAAATTCCACAAACATCAAGTTATCAAAACACATGTCTCAAACAATTTATAACACAAATCCAGGATCCTCCAAAAAAACATATTTCCAACTCAGGTGTGTGTGCAAAATACTACACACATCACATTAGCCTTCCCGTGATCCTGAGAGGTACCTGAAACACATAACACATAACACGGTAAGAACGAAGCTTAGTGAGTTCCCCAAAATACTACACACATCACATTATCCACTCGAGGCTAGCTCAATACGACCATCCGGTCAATGTGTCTCAGTGGAGACCCTCCTGTCCCACAACTCAATAAGCTCATAGTAATAATACCCAGCATAAATCACAAAGACATAATGCATGATATCACAATACATAAGTAATCACATAAGGCACCTCGGTCACACAAAGATACCAATCATAGTAAGTATAGTGAAAAGGCTTACCTCGTACAAAAGCTAAGAAATACGTACTCCTCGAACACGAATCACCGAACCTAGCCTCCGCCTAGTCATATTTGATGATTATTTCTAACTAACACTTAAATCACAAATATTTAGCAAACTAAGTTATTTTCCCTTTCTAACTCATCGATTGGGGAAAAGACCATTTTACCCCTCCATGGTCACCATGACTCATGATTGATCAACCCTAATGTCAACAGAAGTCAAACTCGAGTCAACAGTCCATGTTGACCCAACTCGCCGAGTGCACCTATGTGAATCGCCGAGTCCCCACTGATTCTCAGAACGTCGTGAGCCATCTTTTGGCTTCCTAGTTTAATGGTGCCAAATCAAAATAACGGTGTGGCTTTCTTAGGATCATGCTAGTGAGTTGTACTTGCTGGGAAAGGACATTTAAACCCAACTTAACTCGTCGATTTGCCCCGTCAACTCGCCGAGTTACCCATGTCCAGACTCAACGGGGGAAAACCCTAGCCGACTCATGGAGTCAACTCTTTGACTCGTCGAGTCCCCTAAGTTAAATTCTCATCCAGACGTTTTAAGGCAGATCTATCACTCTGAAATCTAGATCTAGCCTCTCAAGGGTCGAATGTCACGTAAAGCTTCGATCTTTACGTTCATGCATGGCATGTTTGCTCCTTAATGCCAAATGAAAGCTCTAACCAAGGTGTTTAAGCACCATAACTCTTTATGGATGGATAAAGTTGGAACCTTTGGACACTATGGACCTCACAAGGTCCAGATCTGATGTCTTAATGCTTGGCAAGCACACTTCATACCAAATCTCAAAGGAATAAGGAAAAAGGCCCAAAAGTTTCTCTTTAACAAGATCTAAACAAAATGATGAGCAAGGTGACGACTTTTACCTTCCAACAGAAGCTCCAAGTGAATAAATATTGGATCTGTCACACCCCCGAACCAGACGGCGGAAACGTCCGAGGGCTCGCGTGACTTAAATTGAAATATCATCACAATGAATATACATGAAACACAACACATTCATCACCAAACATTACATAGTACAACTGGCATTGTTTACATCAAGTACATGGTTTGCATTACATGATCCCAAAATATAAAGTGTTTGGTGATTAGCAACTACAAAAGAAACTTTCAACACACTGGATGCTTCCTCGTTCTAACGATTACCTGAGAATACAAGTTCTTTTGAAAACGGTCAACATATATAATGTTGGTGAGTTTATAAGTATGTTTGATGTAAAATAGTTTATGTCGTTCGTAAAACCCAGTAAATCCGATATTTTCTGTAATAAGACTTTTCATGAAAATTTTGTGATGATCCTGTAAGTATATGCGTGAATGATTTCAAAACGTGTATAAATGAGTAGTTTTGCATTATAGTTTTTGAAAGTACAAGTGAGTAAGATTGGTTTCCCCGGAAAACCCGATGTTTTCCGATAAAAAGTTATGATTGTTTTGTATTATTGTATCGTCACAGCGAATGAATATGATTTCCCCTGATTACTTAAATGGTATCGTATTTCTATGTGAGTCGTTATAACCATGCATGATAATGAATAGTTCGTCTGTCTTGGCATTCTAATGAACACCGGAATTGATCTTAAGATTTTGTCACCCTAGACTGGCCGAGTCTAACTGTAGCGAACAGCTTAGGTGTGGGGGGAGTCACCCCCGTATAGATCTATACACAAACTCTCGCTCTCCCTCCAGGAGACTTTGATTACAACTACAGACTACGACCGATACTTATTGGTGTCACCCGTTGTTACTCACTTAATCCACATGAATCCACATGAAGTTGTTACTCACGTATGTTATTTAAGGCTGTCGAGTATACGAAAGGCGCGTTGGCCCATTTCGCATAAGATTTATTTGGACCTTACTAGCAATGCTAATGGGCCACTGAGACCCAATAGCATGTAAAAGCCATTGAGGGTCCCTTAAGCATGTAATTGGGTTACAGGAGGCCCAATAACATGTATTATTTAGGTTAGGCCCAAAAGTCTTGTTAATGGGTCACAAAGGCCCAATAAGCATGATTAGAATCTCTCAAGCCCAACAATTAGAATGTTTACTTGTTTTGTATAATATTAGTGTTGCGAAATTGTTTAATCGATATGTCGTAATAATCACCAATTTGTTTTATAACGATTCATAGATTTATAAAAATAGTCATTTTTCTATTTAAAACCCATAAGTTATAAAGTTTTGTATATTTTGACCCAATTATTTTATTATTAACATAATTGACCAAAAATATTAGTTTGACCTATTCAGCCCCTGATTTTGGTAAAGTTGGCAATTTTTAGCCCTTTTTATGAAAATGACATATTAGGTCCTTGAACTATTTTCTTGACATTTTTGGCCTAAACACTTAATTAAATAATGTTTTAAGCCCAAAATTTTATTTTGGACAGTTTCAGCCCCTTAGTTAAAAGATTTGCATTTAAATCCACACTTTTCGCAATTTTTACAATTTTTACCCAAAATCCAAAATCTTTGCATTTTTAGTCCCTTTTGATAAATAAGGCCATTTTAACCCCTGAAATAGGTTTATTTGCTTTTATAGCCCCTGTTTTGAGAAAACGTTCCATTTCAGGCCCTTTGAAGTTGATTTTTCGCATTTTGGGCCTAAATAGCCGAAAAGCCCAAATTTTAGCCCATTAGGCTAAAATTTACATTTTTAGTCCTTTAAAAAGCCTAATATTTATAAAAACTCTTATTTTGGCTGTTTTGACCTTTTGATCCTTGTAGAAACCGTGAATGACATCTTTTTCCCCATCTTTTGTTTATTTATCAAAAATAGTCCAATAACAAATTTTTATGTTGTAGTGTGTTATTTTAAAGCTTGTATAGTAGTTTATCTTGACATGTTAAGTGAAATATGACCTAGATCACATATTTTTCCTTCTTGAACTATAGATCTCAAAATATCTTTCCTTTTTAGCACATATTTACCACAAAAACACAAGAAATCACACATAACTTACAAATACACATAGATCTTCACATTTTACTTGTATTCTCCCCCATAAATCATATGGAAACCGAAAATAGAGGGGTATGAACTCACCTTTGCTTGCTGTTATCGGTTTTGAAGAAAGAAATGGAAGAGTTTTGGTCCTAGTAAGCCTTCTTGGGTGGATCTCGAACTTAGAGTTTTCTAGGATGATGATCATGAGTTTGTGTGAGTTTAGAAGAGATTCTTGATGAAATAAAGAGACTATATTATGGATCCAAGCATCAACTTACCTAGGATGATGATTTTTGTGGAAGAACCTCCTTGAAATGTTCCAAGATCTCGAAAATTTGAATGGAGAAGATGAAGCTTTTCTAGAGAGAGTGTGTTTGAAAGAGGTTGATGAAATATGTGTGTATGTGTGTTGTGATCTTCGGTCGTGAGTAATAAGAAGAGGGAGAAGAGAGATATAATGAGTTCACATGCATGGAAGTATGGGAAATTATAACATTATTACATGTTGAATAATAGGAATGTGGCATCTCCTAGTTAATTCTCCCGACCATTCTTCTTATTTTAATTTTTTTTTGTTTTCTACTTAGGCCAAGAGAGAGAGAGAGAGAAGGAAGAGAATGGCTTGGGCCTTTTGTGCTTGACTCCATAATATAAGGCCCTATTTGATAATTTTCGGCCCATTAGGCCTTTAGAGTAGTTCACGGCCCAATTTAGCATAAAGGAATGGATTTGAGTCTATTAAAGCTATTTGGATTTGTTATGGCCCAATAAGGCCCATTAAAGGTAAACTAGTCCATTTTAGGCTTATAAGGCCCAAAAAGGTTAAGTCTGATGAGAGTGGGTCTAATGAGAGCCCATTTAAGAGTTCTAAGCCCAAAATAGTCACATTGGAAGTTTATTGGCCCATTAGGCCCAATAAGGAAATCCTTGTCCATAATGGACTTAAACCGGGATTTCTAGGGTTTCCAACCTTTTGTAGACTATTTGAGCGTTTGTATGGAGTGTTTGATGGAATTTTGTTGTCATTGAATAAGCATCATACATGCTGTCAAGTTTTAGTTACAATGTTATCCTTGTTAATTGTTTACAAAGCATCAGAATTCCTAGTTGTGTCATCATCCCCCCGTTAGAGGGAATTTAGTCCCGAAATTCTTTTTGAAGCTAGATTTGAGAATGCGAGAATAGGTGAGGGTACTTCTGCTTCATCTGGTCTTCGTGTTCCCATGTGAATTCCGGTCCATGTTTCGTGTTCCACCAAACTTTCACAATCGGAATGCGACTTTGCTTAGTACGCTTCACTTCCCTATCCATGATTTCAACTGGTTCCTCGATGAACAGGAGATTCTCATTGATTTCGATTTCTTCCAATGGAATGACGAGAGTTTCGTCAGATAGGCACTTCTTCAAATTGGAAACATGGAACACGGGGTGTACACTGCTGAGTTCAGCAGGTAGTTGTAGTCTATAAGCCACCAGACCGATTCGGGCAAGAATCTCGAATGGCCCAATGTACCGTGGGTTTAGTTTTCTCCATTTCCAAAAACGAATCATCCCTTTCTAGGGAGAGACTTTTAACAACACCTGATCCCCGACTTGAAATTCCAAGGGCTTTCGCCGTTTATCAGCTTAGCTTTTCTGTCGGTCTCGTGATGCTTGAAGTCGAGCTTTGATTTGAACTATCTTCTCCGTTGCTTCACGTATGATTTTTGGTCCTGTTAATGCATTGCTTGGTGTCTGTTCTCTTTCTAGCTGAGTGTCACCTACCTCAGCCCAACACAATGGTGATCTACATTTACATCCATATAAGGCTTCAAAAGGAGCAACTTTGATGCTTGAGTGATAGCTGTTGTTGTACGAAAACTCAATTAAAGGCAAGTGGGTATCCCACGACCTTCCAAAGTCTATCACATATGCTCAAAGCATATCCTCAAGCGTTTGAATGGTTCGCTCACTTTGACCATCCGTCTGTGGGTGGTAAGCAATGCTCATGTCGAGTTGTGTCCCCATTGCCTTCAGAAGCGATTTCCAAAAGCGTGAAGTGAACCTACTATCTCGATCTGAGATGATAGATATTGGTACTCCATGGAGTCTCACGATTTCCTTGATGTAGATTCTTGTCAATCGTTCCATCTTGTATGACTCCTTTATTGGCAGGAAATGAGCGGATTTTGTCAACCTGCCGACTATTACCCATATGGTATCCAATCCATCTGTTGACTTGGGTAATTTGGTCACAAAGTCCATAGTAATCCTTTCCCATTGGTATTACCGGTTTTTGTAATAGTCCCGAGGGCTTCTGATATTCTACCTTCACTTTAGCACAAGTGAGGCACTTGCTAACGTATGTGGTAATTTCTGGCTTCATGTTAGGCCACCAATACTGTTGCTTGATATCCAAGTACATTTTATCTGAACCCGGATGGACGGAGTATCGTGTCTTATGAGCCTCATTCATGACTACTTCTCTGAATCCCCCAAGTTTAGGGATCCAAATTCGGTTGATGAAGTAATATGCTCCGTCCTTCTTGACTTCAAAGTTTTTTTCCATTCCACGTAACGCTTCGCTTGTTCTGTTTTCTATCTTTATGGCATCGAACTGGGCTGCTTTGATTTGTGAGGACAGATGGGATTGAATGGTTATTGAAAGAGTCTTCATACGACGACTTGAGTATTCTTTCCGACTCAAGGCATCATCTACCACGTTAGCCTTGCCTGGGTGGTACTTGATTTCGCACTTATAATCGTTCAACAGCTCAACCCATCTTCGATGCCTCATGTTTAACTCCTTTTGATTTAAAATGTGTTGGAGACTCTTGTGGTCGGTGAAAATGGTGCACTTCGTACCATAAAGGTAGTGCCTCCAAATCTTCAAAGCGAAAACCACAGCTCCTAATTCGAGATCATGGGTGGAGTAATTCACCTCATATGTCTTTAGTTGTCGGGATGAATAAGCTATCACCTTTCCACGCTGCATGAGTACACAGCCTAAACCCTGATTCGAAGCATCGCAGTAAACTACGAATTCCTCCGTTCCCTCTGGTAGTGATAGTACTGGTGCACTACAGAGAGCTCGCTTCAGAGTTCGGAAGGCAACCTCCTGCTTTTCTGTCCATTCAAATGGCACGCCCTTTTGTGTAAGCATGGTAAGTGGCTTGGCTGTTTTGGAGAAGTTCTGAATGAATCTCCTGTAATAGCATGCGAGACCTAAAAATTGACGAATTTATGTGGGTGTCGTTGGGACCGCCCATCCTTCTATGGCTTTGACCTTAGAAGGGTCTACATGTATTCCTTCTTGACTGACAACATGACCCAAAAAGCTCACGCTACCGAGCCAGAACTCACACTTAGAGATTTTTGCATATAACTTTTCAGTCCGTAAGGTTTCCAAGATTTGCCGGAGATGTCGGCCATGCTCCTCTTCGCTTCGAGAATAGACTAGGATATCGTCGATGAAAACAATGACAGAATTGTCGAGGAATGGTCGGCAGATTCGATTCATTAGGTCCATGAATGCGGAAGGGGCATTCGTTAGACCGAAGGGCATTACAACAAATTCATAATGTCCATAGCGAGTTCGGAAAGCGTTTTTGGGGATATCCTCTTCCCAGACTTTGAGTTGGTGGTATCCGGATCGCAGATCTATCTTAGAGAAGTAACTTGCTCCTTGGAGCTGGTCGAATAGATCGTCGATTCGCGGAAGTGGGTAGCGATTTTTGATAGTGAGCTTGTTTAGTTCTCTGTAATCAATACACATTCTAAAGGATCCGTCCTTTTTCTTAACAAATAGGATCGGAGCTCCCCTGGGTGAGAAGCTAGGTCGGATGAATCCTTTGCTCAAGAGTTCTCTAAGTTGGCTTGACAGTTCTTGCATCTCCGCGGGAGCCAACCTATAGGGTGATTTGGCAATGGGCGTGGCTCCGGGCACCAGGTCAATTCGGAACTCGACTTGTCTTTCTAGGGGTATCCCCGGAAGGTCTTCAGGCAAAACATTCGGGAAGTCGCAAGCCACTGGGATGTCTCGAATATTGACCTCTTCCTTGGACTTATCCACTATGTGTGCCAGAAACACCAAGTCCTTCTTTTGTAGATACTTTTGTGCCTTAATGCACGAGATAAGACGAAGGTTCGTACTGGGTTTGTTCCCGTACATAATTAGGGTTTCGTGGTGAGGGAGATGAAGGCGAACGGCCTTCTCGCAACACATAATTTCGGCATGATGGGGGCTCAACCAGTCCATGCCGACAATCACATCAAAACTCCTAATAGTTACAGGCATCAAGTTTATTTGAAAGGCATGTTGATTTAAAGTTAGGGTACATCCTACATATATTTCCCCAGCTGATTCTGTTTTCCCATTAGCCATTTCCACCGCAAAGGTTTCATTAAGCTTTTGGGGTTGTTGTTTTAGCAAGTGTTTGAATTTGTTACTCACAAAGCTTCGCTCTACCCCGGTATCAAACAGGATGCATGCATATGAGTGGTTAAGGAGAAACGTACCGGTGACGACAGCGGGATCCTGAACCGCTTCTCCTTGACCCATAGTCAGCATTCTTCCTACTGCTCCTGTTGCCTGGTTGTTTGCATTGGGACGATTCCGCTTGAAATTTCCGGTCTTCCCGCACCCATAACAGGTATAATTGGCCCCATCCTTTGTGTTCTTGTTGTTGTTGTTGTTGTTGGGCATCTGGTTTTGTGGAAGCTGGGTCCTACAATACTTTGCTGTATGGCCCTTCCGGTTGCATCTTGTGCACATCATCTCTCTGCATTCCCCGTGGTGATGGTAGTTACATTTGTTACACTTGGGAAGATTCCCTGTGTACTGTTTCGGAGCATTCGACATGGATAAGGCTGGAGCATGTGGTGCTGTGGTAGCTTGGGTTGCTGCATGGACAGTTACTGTCTGTTGCTTCTTAGATGATTTTGAGTTCTGTTTACCTCTTCTCTTGTTGTTCTTCCCTTTCTTATTCTCTTCTTCCTTCTTAACATCCGCTTCCACAATCTTAACACTCTTCTTGTTGCCATGATCATACAGTTTCTTGGCCAATCTTTTGGCGCTATCAAATGTCTCAGGGTTTGCCGCAATGACATTCCCTTGGATAGGTGCAGTCAATCCCCAGATGAACCTCTCAATCTTTTTCCCTTCTGAGGTGATCATACCCGGACACAGAAGGAATATCTCACTAAACCTAGATACGTATGCGTCGATATTGGAGTTCTGAACTGTCAAGTTCCACAATTCTTGTTCCATCTTTTGTATCTCGCCTCTAGGGCAGTACTCTGCCAACATCATTTCCTTCAGTTCTTCCCAGGGCATCGCGTTTGCCACTGGAAGGGACATGGCTTCGATGTGACCGTTCCACCATGAAAGAGCTTGATCAACAAAGGTACATGCTGCGAACTTGACCTTGCACCCATCTGGACACCCGCAAATTTCAAAGACGAATTCAATTTTCTCAATCCACCTCTTTAGGGCTATGACACCTCCTGTTCCATTAAAGGTTCGTGGTTTGGCGTTGGTAAAGTCTTTGTAAGAGCATGTCTTGGTAGGTCCCTGATTTATTCCGTTGTTTGAACTTCCAGCCCCCTGCCCGTTCCCTCCGCCATTGTTCCCTTGGTGGATTTTCGCCATGGCTATTGTGACCGCAGCAGATACAGCTGCTTGAAACGCAACTGAGTTGACTTCCGGTGGTGTCGGTGGTTGGTTATTTCTGCGGTTTGGTCTCTGCGGCATCTTGCTGTTACGGAACAGAAAGATGTTGAGTATGTATTGTTTTTAAGTTGAGAATTTTCGTGAATCGATTTTTGTATCTAATTGTTTCCATATATTCACACCAAACAATAATAGTATAAAACACATAGCAGGTCACAACATCACCATAAAACACATAATATTTTTCACTAATAATATTCGTACTTTGATACATGAAAATTTGCTCGAAAGAGCATAGATAGAGGTACAAAGTTCGACAGCATAACGACTCTATGAGTAGTGTAATCACTTAAACATGGAGTCGGTAGTACATAATATAGCGAACATAAGAGAACATAGCACTAGTAGGGTAAAGCTGGTCCTAACACACTAGGAAGCGCCCAACGGTGGCAGCGAGATCATATACCGAAGTGTTGTGCCAACAACTGGGCCATCTCAGTCATCTCTCCAATGACTTCATCTCTTTCCTGTTCGGCCAACACCGCTCGTGCTTCCATGGCGAATAGCTGTTGTCGTAGTGCGGCAGCCTCAGTCTCCGGAGAACGATTCTCTCTCACAGGATTTCCTGGTGAGGCAGGGTGGTTTTGCTGTGTCTCGCCACTAGGTGGTGTGACGGAGGCTTCGTCTGTGCCTCGTTCTTCCTCCATATCGTCATCGGTCCCATCAAACTCGTAGTCTGTGTCCGTGTACTCGTCGGGTCCAACGTCGTGTGCTCCCCCTTGTTCTTCCTCAGGGTCGTCCTCAATCATTCCGTGGGCCACTAAGACCTGATGAAACTGAATACCCTGATGCTCCTCTTCCATGGTCACTGTGAGGGGGAACACGTAAGGAGGTATATAAATAAACTATTATTACTCCTAAGATTTGTTATTTATATATAAAAAGTTGGGTTGATGCGCTCTTCTTGTTTAACAAGGGGGTATGCCTTTGGATTACTGACCCTCGTGATTGCCCCAGGGCATGTGATAGTTGTACTACGAAGAAATGTAGTTGATCAGGCTACATTCATCCCTAATACAACTGTGAACAATCCTGACTTAACCGGGATGTCAGGTTCTCCCAATCATCTTCTTTGATTTGTTATTATGTTCATTTTTCTAAGTCGCACAAGTAAGAGTGTTTATTAGCACATTTTATTTGTTTTGTTCAGAGTTATTTAGTCCCTTGCTGGGTTTATAGTTGCATATCAATGTGTGGTTAGATATGTCAGTTCACTATAAACAGAGCTCTGATACCAACCTGTCACACCCCCGAACCAGACGGCGGAAACGTCCGAGGGCTCACGTAACTTAAATTGAAATATCATCACAATCAATATACGTGAAACACAACACATTCATCACCAAACATTACATAGTACAAATGGCATTGTTTACATCAAGTACATGGTTTACATTACATGATCCCAAAATATAAAGTGTTTGGTGATTAGCAACTACAAAAGAAACTTTCAACACACTGGATGCTTCCTCGTTCTAACGATTACCTGAGAATACAAGTTATTTTGAAAACGGTCAACATATATAATGTTGGTGAGTTCATAAGTATGTTTGATGTAAAATAGTTTATGTCGTTCGTAAAACCCATAAAATCCGATATTTTCTGTAATAAGACTTTTCATGAAAATTTTGTGATGATCCTGTATGTATATGCGTGAATGATTTCAAAACGTGTATAAATGAGTAGTTTTGCATTATAGTTTTTGAAAGTACAAGTGAGTAAGATTGGTTTCCCCGGAAAACCCGATGTTTTCCGATAAAAAGTTATGATTGTTTTGTATTATTGTATCGTCACAGTGAATGAATATGATTTCCCCTGATTACTTAAATGGTATCGGATTTGTATGTGAGTCGTTATAACCATGCATGATAATGAATAGTTCGTTTGTCTTCGCATTCTAATGAACACCAGAATTGATCTTAAGATTTTGTCACCCTAGACTGGCCGAGTCTAACTGTAGCGAACAACTTAGGTGTGGGGGAGTCACCCCCGTATAGATCTATACACAAACTCTCGCTCTCCCTCCAGGAGACTTTGATTACAACTACAGACTACGACCGACACTTATTGGTGTCACCCGTTGTTACTCACTTAATCCACATTAATTTGATTAACCTTGATTAATGACCTGACTTTAGTTTACTTGGAGAGAAGGTAAGCCTAACAGACGAGGAGAAGAGGACTACTAGGCCCTACTAATTACGTATGTTATTTAAGGCTGTCGAGTATACGAAAGGCGCGTTGGCCCATTTCGCATAAGATTTATTTGGACCTTACTAGCAATGCTAATGGGCCACTGAGGCCTAATAGCATGTAAAAGCCATTGAGGGTCCCTTAAGCATGTAATTGGGTCACAGGAGGCCCAATAACATGTATTATTTAGGTTGGGCCCAAAAGTCATGTTAATGGGTCACGAAGGCCCAATAAGCATGATTAGAATCTCTCAAGCCCAACAATTAGAATGTTTACTTGTTTTGTATAGTAATAGTGTTGCGAAGTTGTTTAATCGATATGTCGTAATAATCACCAATTTGTTTTATAACGATTCATAGATTTATAAAAATAGTTATTTTTCTATTTAAAACCCATAAGTTATAAAGTTTTGTATATTTTGACCCAATTATTTTATTATTAACATAATTGACCAAAAATATTAGTTTGACCTATTCAGCCCCTTATTTTGGTAAAGTTGGCAATTTTTAGCCCTTTTTATGAAAAATGACATATTAGGTCCTTGAACTATTTTCTTGACATTTTTGGCCTAAACACTTAACTAAATAATGTTTTAAGCCCAAAGTTTTATTTTGGACAGTTTCAGCCCCTTAGTTAAAAGATTTGCATTTAAATCCACACTTTTCGCAATTTTTACAATTTTTACCCAAAATCCAAAATCTTTGCATTTTTGGTCCCTTTTGATAAATAAGTCCATTTTAACCCCTGAAACAGGTTTATTTACATTTATAGCCCCTTTTTTGAGAAAACTTTCCAATTCAGCCCCTTGAAGTTGATTTTTCGCATTTTGTGGGCCTAAATAGCCGAAAAGCCCAAATTTTAGCCCATTAGGCTAAAATTTACATTTTTAGTCCTTTAAAAAGCCTAATATTTATAAAAACTCTTATTATAGAAACCGTGAATGACATCTTTTTCCCCATCTTTTGTTTATTTATCAAAAATAGTCCAATAACAATGTTTTATGTTGTAGTGTGTTATTTTAAAGCTTGTATAGTAGTTTATCTTGACATGTTAAGTGAAATATGACCTAGATCACATATTTTTCCTTCTTGAATTATAGATCTCGAAATATCTTTCATTTTTAGCACATATTTACCACAAAAACACAAGAAATCACACATAACATACAAATACACATAGATCTTCACATTTTACTTGTATTCTCCCCCATAAATCATATGAAAACCGAAAATAGATGGGTATGAACTCACCTTTGCTTGTTGTTGTCGGTTTTGAAGAAAGAAATGGAAGAGTTTTGGTCATAGTAAGCCTTCTTGGGTGGATCTCGAACTTAGAGTTTTCTAGGATGATGATCATGAGTTTGTATGAGTTTAGAAGAGATTCTTGATGAAATAAAGAGACTAGATTATGGATCCAAGCATCAACTTACCTAGGATGATGATTTTTGTGGAAGAACCTCCTTGAAATGTTCCAAGATCTCAAAATTTTGAATGGAGAAGATGAAGCTTTTCTAGAGAGAGTGTGTTTGAAAGAGGTTGATGAAATGTGTGTGTGTGTGTGTGTGTGTTGTGATCTTCGGTCGTGAGTAATAAGAAGAGGGAGAAGAGAGATATAATGAGTTGACATGCATGGACGTATGGGAAATTATAGCATTGTTACATGTTGAATAATAGGAAGGTGGCATCTCCTAGTTAATTCTCCCCACCATTCTTCTCATTTTCATTTTTTTTTTGTTTTCTACTTGGGCCGAGAGAGAGAGAGAGAGAAGGAAGAGAATGGCGTGGGCCTTTTGTGCTTGAGTCCATAATATGAGGCCCTATTTGATAATTTTGGCCCATTGGGCCTTTAGAGTAGTTCACGGCCCAATTTAGCATAAAGGAATGGATTTGAGTCTATTAAAGCTATTTGGATTTGTTATGGCCCAATAAGGCCCATTAAAGGTAAACTAGTCCATTTTAGGCTTATAAGGCCCAAAAAGGTTAAGTCTTATGAGAGTGGGTCCAATGAGAGCCCATTTAATAGTTCTAAGCCCAAAATAGTTACATTGGAAGTTTATTGGCCCATTAGGCCCAATAAGTAAATCCTAGTCCATAATGGACTTAAACCGGGATTTCTAGGGTTTCCAACCTTTTGTAGACTATTTGAGCGTTTGTATGGAGTGTTTGATGGAATTTTGTTGTCATTGAATAAGCATCATACATGATTTCAAGTTTTAGTTACAATGTTATCCTTGTTAATTGTTTACAAAGCATCAGAATTCCTAGTTGTAACAGGATCTCACAGCCCTTCCTCGTTCCTTTCTTGAATCTCACTTCTTCTTCTGCCAATGCTTCACCAAAACACTCAAATGTTATCTCAAACACTCTCTCTTAGCTCAATGGCCGATTAGGGTTTCTCTCAGGGGAGTAGGGTAGGTGGTGAGGCGGAAATGAGGACATAAGTTTCCTTAAATAGGCCCCAAACCCGGGGATTTAGGGTTTCCTCACACAGCGCCAACTCGACGAATCGGCATCTCTGACTCGTCGAGTTGGTCACTTAACCCCCGTGGCCAATCACGACTCTACTCGACGAGTTGAGGCAACAACTCGCCGATTTACCCAATAAAACCCAAAAATAAATATATGAATAATATACCTGGGAGTCCGGATGTTACAAAACTCTTCAAAACCTTTTGGATTCCAAAACTTGATGGCAAGTTTTGTAACTTTTCAAGACCTTTTGAATTCCAAAACATGATGGCAAGTTTTGTAACTCTTCAAAGCCATTTATATCAAATTTTAAACAAGTAAAATAATCACATATTTTTATCATTTACCAATTTGATCTAATTCAACTCATATAGCAAGATAATTTCAAATCAAATAATACAAATAATTAGCTTATCATATCAACTAGCAATTATCTTAAAATTTTGACAATTATCTTTTAATTTGGATGAAGATAATCGTTACCTTATTATAAAAAAACGATTTTTTAGTAGTCAAAACAGTTTGTGGTAATGATTCTAATCCAAAACTTGGCCAAAAAACTGAAAATCTACCCACTGAACAATCACCACGTCGTGGTAACTATGACTATGTCGTGGTCATCAGGCAGATTCCCAAAAAAAACGATTTCCTTGCTTTGAACAATTACCAATGCATCAATATAACAGAAAACACCCTCGTCTCTGATACCACTGATGGGTTTTGAGCACTATAATATCCATATGATGCACATACAACCCTAATGCTTTGGATCTAAGTTTTCTCTAGTTATACATGCAATTTTCATTTTCCAAAGCATGAAGCCTAACTAGCATACAACATTGATATTTGAAACATAAAATTGAGTTAGATGATTACCTCTTTGTTGTAGCTTGTAGAACTTGGCCTTACAAGAGCTTAGCACCTCAAATGTGATGCCTCAAATAAGTCACAAAACACCAAGAACAAATGGAGGATTATGAGAGAGAGCTTGGAGGCACCAAAACCACCTAGCTTCTTCTTAGAATACTTGTATCAATTTTAGGGGCTTAGGGTTACATATATAGTGTAGAATTATAAGGGTCACTTGTAAAACCTACTCCATTCACTTAGGCTTTTGATCCAATAATTCATTTTGACAAACACTTCATGGACTCTCACATAAGCTTAGTCCATCACTCATCAATCATGGATCATTAGCCCAAACTATATGTATCATTGATTTACATAATCAACCCCTGTTAATTTAATCATTCTCTTTTGATTTTTAAGTTAATTTCAAATTATTTCTTGATCAATACCAATTCAATAATATGATTTATCAATTAATATATTATTCTTATAATACATTAATAAATCACAAATAACCTCTTTCTCAAATATCGTTCCTATCAAATTGCTCCAGTGAATGCAACCCTAATAGACCTTGCTACTATCGGGTCAAATACATACCAATTATAGTTATGGGCTTAGACACCTAACCCATCACTTGACTCCATTTCTTTTGCTTTAGCAACTGGAGAAGTCATTGACACTGAGGAGTCTCAATCGTATAAAGAGGTTGTGGCGAGTAAAGAAGCAAATAACTAGTTGATGGTCATGAATGAAGAAATGCAATTTTTAGAGAAGAATGAAACATGTGATCTTGTTCCATTAGCAAAGGGAGCAAAGCCAGTGGGATGCAAATGGATCATTAAGAAGAAGGAAAGTTTACCAGGAGTTGAACCAGCTAAGTTCAAGGGAAGCTTGGTGGAAAAAGTGTTTTCTCAGAAAGAAGGAATAGATATCACGAGGTGTTCTCACCAGTCATGAAGCACAAGGCAATTCAGGTTTTTTTGGCCATGGTGAGTGCATTTGATCTGGAGCTTGAACAACTTGATGTGAAAAGTGCATTTCTTCATGGGAACTTAGAAGAGAAGATTTATATGTCCCAGCCAGAAGGGTTCCTTGGTTCTACGAAGGATCATGTATGTTTGCAGAAGAAATCCTTGTATGGTTTAAAGTAGTCTCCAAGACAATGGTACAAGATACTTGATTCATTCATGATCTCGAATGGCTACACTCGGAACCAATTTGACAATTGCGTTTACTCAAAAGAATAGTCACCAGATTCCTACATATATTTGTTGCTATATGTTGATTATATGCTCATCGCAACCAAGGACATGACTGGAATAGTTGAATTGAAGGCGACCCTGAAGAGTGAGTTTGCAATGAAGGATTTGGGAGCAGCAAAGAAGATACTTGGAATGGAGATACAAAGGGATAGAAAAGCTGGGCGGTTATGTATTTCTCAACAGAAGTACATTGAGAAAGTTCCGCAATCCTTCAACTGTGATCAGTCCAAGCCAGTTGGAACTCCTTTGGCAACTTACTTTAAACTTGGTCCAAACATTATACCCACTAGTAATGAAGAAAGGAAGTACATGAGCAGGGTTCCATACTCAAGTGCTATTGGAAGTCTCATGTATGCTATGATCTGTACCAGACCTGATTTGGCTCATGTAGTTAGTGTGGTTAGCAGGTTTATGAGTAATCTAGGGAAGATTCATTGGGAAGCTATAAAGTGGATCTTATGATACTTTAAGGGAACGGTTGATGTTTTCTTGGTGTATGGAGCTAATACAAAGAGTAACTTGGTGGGATATGCTGACTCTGATTATGGTGGTGATTTGTTGAAGCGCAGGTCACGGACGTGCTATATATTCACTTTATTTGAATGTGCCATCAGCTGGAAGTCAACGTTGCAAGATACCGTTGGTTTGTCTAAGACTGAATCCGAGTACATGTCTATCACAGAACGAATAAATGAGGAGATATGGTTGCAAGGGCTTATTCAGAGTCTTGTTCTGAAGGTGGAGAAGCTTGTCTTATATTGTGATAGTCAAAGTTCATTGAGTCTTGCTAAGAACCCTGTGTATCACGAGAAGACAAAGCACATTGATGTCATGCTGAATTTTATTCAGGATATTCTGGAAGGACACAAGTTTTCAATACCGAAGATTGATACCATGGTCAAACCACTAGATATGTTGAAAAATTCATTTCCCATAGAGAAGTTCAAGCTTTGCTTGGACTTGGTTGATGTTCGCAGGAGGTAGGTCCCTTCGGGGACGAATGGCAGGAAGGAAGAGGAAGTTCTTTTTCGAGGTGGAGTTCAGAGGATGCTCAAGTAAAGGTGGAGATTCTTAAATGTAACTGGCGCATTTGGATCATGTTCATCGAGCATTTGGATCACTTGGAACTCAATGGAGCACTTGCGGTTCATGGAGCATTTGACAAAGAAACGGATCATCTGAGAAAGGAATGGATCGTCTGACAAAGGAACAGATCAAGTGCCAAAGAAACGGATCACATAGAAGGGGTTCGGAGCACATGGAAGAGGTTTGTATCACTTGGGAGTAATATGGAGCAACATCGGGACCTTGTTGCTCCATATGTTAAAGGGATGGGCCAAGAAGGATGTTCTTGGACTATGGCATCTCTTCTTGTGCCATGATACTCCCTCTTGCGCCATGAGGATCCCTCTTGCTCCAAGGGGTACTCCCCTTGTGCCATGAGGATTTCTCTTGTGCAATGCATGTCCCTGTTGAGCCATGCATGTTACTGTTACACCATGGTGGTGTTTTTGCTCAAATCTTGATGTTCTTGTGCCACACTTGAAGTCACTTGCCTCATCCATATTATTGTTGCGCCATGATGGCGCAAGATGGACCATCTTGGTCCTTGATGATCCAAGTATGATATGAAGTCCTCTATGATGCTCAAGATCGTTCAAAGATGCTCAGAAGTTGGTATTGCTCGAGGATTACACCATGTTGTGTCACCATGATCGATGTTGGGCCATTAGTGTTCATGATGCGCCACTTGTACATCATGATGGTGCACTATAGCACAAGGTGCTCCATCACGGGTGTTGCTAATACTCATGGGTTGTATGACATGGATGGAAGTTCGAGAAGATGCTGCAGGGCAGATTATGATTGGTTGACACCTTTCATGGGCCTATGGTCCAATGCGCTTAGCCCATTAGGCTTTTAGGTCTAATCCCTCAAGAATAAATAGGGATGCATGCTAGGTCATTTTTTATCTTGAATTCTAGAGTGAAAACCGAATCTCTGTGTAATTGTACTTGTAACCTCTGTTTGAGAGCTCCGAAATAAAGATTTCTCCCCTCCTCTTCGTGGACGTAGGTCACTTATACCGAACCCCGTAAATATTGTGTCTTGTGTGCTTATAGTTTTGCTAGTTATCCGCTTTACTTCCTAACAAAAAACGACCTTTTCAAACCTCAAATCTATGCAATCCATTTTGAATAATACTCGCACATCCCTTCTATGCACTAGTGGGATAAAGGATACCTAACCCTTAGTGTTATCTTTTGATAGTCGAGGTGTCTTTGTGATTTCTATAACCAAGTTATAACCCGACTACACCAGTTTTTCAAATTGGATGATTTTATTGAAAATCTTTTGTGATAAAGGATACTTAAGCAAGAGAGTTTTGAGGCATAGATGGGATCAAACATGTCTAATTAAATTTGTTATTAGTGATTCCATAAATCTATGAATTATATAGTAAAATATAATTGATAATCAATATCTACTAGGTTAGATTGAAATGAATGGGTTAAGGATCACCTAACCATTTTTTTTGGCAACTTGGGTCATAGACTTTGATAATTAATTTTTTTGGAAACTAAAAGGGTGTAAACTATTAATGGTTTAAATATTAAAAATACTAAATGAATTTTGTAGATAAACAATCCATTCTCGTAACCATGAATTGTCATATTCTTTAATGACTTAATAGAAACAATAACATTCGATAGATACAACTTTAATTAATGGGTTCATGTCTTAAGAGACAATCTTGTGAGAGATACGAAATTGTATAAACTTAAAGGTCCTAGTCCTAAACAACTTGCTTTGAGCAATAAACCTAAACATAACACCTAGTAAAGGCATCATTGTGATGCTATATCTTCTTCTAACATCAAAATAAGAATAGTTATTCCTGACTTCCTGGAAGTCTTGAAATATATATATATATATATATATATATATATATATATATATATATATATATATATATATATATATATATATATATAACATGGGTAAACAATATTCCAATAAATACAATGATATTTTGTTTTAAACTAGTTCAAACATTGGAATAGTGCAGGTTAGACGGGGTTACTTGACAAGTTATGGTTAGCTTTGTGTTCCTATGCTGGAGGTAACAAACATATATCTACGCTAGTGAGGTTGTAGCTAGGCACATACTGCTAGTTTTTATGGTCTCTAATAAGGACGTATAGTTCATATCTCGCTTTTTGCAAAAGATTTCACGAGGAAATGGGTACTCAGTTGCGAATTTAACACAAATGCCAATCCTATATTGAAATATTGTCTCTCGTTCTGTGGTGTGGCAAGAAGCGTAGGACACCTACGTGTTGGGCGAGTTTAGTCATTGAGTGCTAAGGAGTTCGGACATCTTGCGTACGGCGAATGAGTCGAGTCAAATTTTATGGAGGTGGTTCATAACTCTGTAGAGTCGATAGAAGGGCTACGTTGTCATGAGACGTTCAAAATTGGAATTTTAGGTGGGAGATTATAACCTGTTGGTAATTTCACCTTGGTAAGAGTTGATGAGGTTGCATAAGAGAGGAACTCAGGACCTCTGTGCATAGGTCCATATAAAATCATTGTTTGAGTGAGGAATGTACTATATCATTTGGAATTGGCAGATGAGATGTGATTAACCCTCAACACTTTCCATGTATTTTAACATCCGTGATTTTTAGTGGGGGGCATACGAGTCAGTGATTGGTTCAATCACGTTGACAAGTTGACTGCTATACTAGTGAGAAAGACAAATACCTTGTGCAACGAGGTCCGATAGTAGCATCAGAAGCGTCCTGAATGGACCTGGGAGCCGGAGACAGAGATATAGGGATGTTATCAGATTTCTTTTATAATTGGGAGTTTAAGAACAAAGTCTGATTCAAGTGGGGGATAGTTGTAAAGCATCGTTTTCGTTTCATTATATAATAAAAGAATAGTAGTTATAAATACAAACAAATAAATAAGATTAATAATAAGTAAAAATAAAAATAATTAAAAGATGAATTTTGAGGGTCCTTGTACTTATATTCTAAAGGAAGGACCAAAACTATCGACTCAAGAAATTATGGATGCAAAGAAATTTGTTTTAGGGAGTTGTTTTGTCATTATGAGGTAAATTTAGGAGCCCAAATATTGTGTTGTGTGGTTTTCATTCTGTGTAATCGGACACAAGAAGAAGAGTGAAAGAGAGAGAAAGAGAGAGAGAGAGAGAGAGAGAGAGAGAGAGACAATTCGTGGCAAACGATTGAAGAGAGAGAATCAGTGGCCGCAAGAAGAAGAGAATCTATCGATCATGTGCTGGAATCCATAGGTTAGGATGTGGCTAGCAAGACCAATCAAGTAAACATTCAGAACCTTCATCTTTGTGACTCGAAAATCTCTCCCTTTTCTCTTCATTCGAAACCACCACCACCACCTTGTTGGTGGAAGTGGGTGGTGGTGCTCCAAGTGTATTAGGGGTTTAAGTGGTTCTAGGGGCTTCTTTGGTGTGAAAAAGCCCTAACCCTAGTTGATAGTTTATTATTATAACGTTATACTTTGTCTAGCCTTAAAGAGCAATGTATTCTGAGCTAGGGTTTGAGACCCATATTAGTTTTTGTCTTAACAAGTCATCGCTCCTATAAATGGTTTTGTTTCCAGAAAATAAGTCATGTTGGTTAGGTATTTATGGATTAAGAAGATAGTTAACCCTAAATAACTAAAGTTGGAAATATTGAAAATTTGGCAAATCTGTCCCTATATTGTAAAAATTATAGAAAACTCATGGAGGATCATTTTAAGTCGGGACCTATTCTCAAAGTTGATTATGCCAGTCTTCTTCATTTCTATAGTTTTACTAAAATCTCGAATTGACTCTAACTAGGGTGAAAATTTCCACTTTCACAGACTGGTCCGAAATGAGCTACTAGGAGATGCAGTTTTGTAAAAATCATAACAAATTGTAGAAAAATCTTATGAATGTGTGTAAGTACTCCTTGAAAAGGTATTGACCTGAACTACTTGCATGTCGTGCAAGTTTTCTAAATATGTGGTTTAAGGAGGATAAAACAGGTCCCGAACAGACTGTAATTTTGATGTAAAAATCTAAAATTTAACCTATAAGCCCATTTGAATATTTGGGGTATCAAAGGGAGTCGCAGGCTACTTTGGAGGGTAATTTTGTTGTTGGAGGTGAGTTCCTCACTTCATAACTTTAGGGTGTTGTATGCTTACTGTTAGGTCGGGTGAGACTAGGAACTTTGTGGCTGATAGTTGATGTGATAATTTTTGTATGAATTATATTTGATGTGTTCATTGTTGTATGTATTATATTTGATGTGTTTGGGTTCTGAGGCCAAAAGGCCAAGCCGATTGATCGAAGGCCTTGTGCCGAATCAGACTGACCGAAGGCCATTGTGCCAAGTCAGGGGGACCGAAGGTGGTAACGCCACGTCCGTGGACCGAAGGCATTAATGCCAAGTCATAATTTGGGTTTTGTTTAGGATGTGTTCCTGAATAGGCAAGAATTATGTGATTTTAATGTTGATGCTATATATATGATTGTATGATTCATAATGGCATGCTAAGTAAGAGAAGGGTATAATGCTTTTAATGTTATGATGTGTTGGAATTCACTAAGCTTCATGCTTACCCTTTCCACTATAAATGACTATTACATATACATCAGGTACAAACAAGGGTAAGACAAAACATTGATTGTACACTAGCATAGTTTGAAGATTGGGTCCTTGTCACAGACACTAGACATGCGATTTATCATTATTAGTTTTCCATTGTTCTTTTGATTTACAAATGGATTAATATTGTTAAAAGTATGTTTTGAAATGTTATTGAGTATTTGAAACTTAACGATTTTGGTTAAGTAACGGATTTAATGGCATTTATAATAAATGTAAATGTTTTAAAAATTTTAAATTTATAGTAATTTTTGGGACGTTAAAAAGTGCCACTTTATATTAAGCTCCGGAAAATTCTTAGGTTATATGGTAAATAAAAGGGGAATAAAAGCAAGCCTGAAAAAAATAAAAGCGATCATCAATCTAAAATCCCCGACATGCACCAAATATATTCCTAGGATGCCAGGAAGAGTGGCTGCCCTCAACAGATTCATCTTAAAATCTTTTGAAAGATGCATGCCTTTTTATGAAATCTTGAAAAAAAAATAAAAGAATTGACTGGACCAACAAACATGAAGAGGAATTCCAAGGATTGAAGAAGTGCCTATCTCTTCCTCATTGTTGGTCAAACTAATAAATGGAGAAACCTAATATTTATACCTGGAAGTCTCAATAAACGTGGTAAGTGCAGTACTAGTAAAGGAGGAAGTTGGCATCCAGCATTCAATCTATTATGTAAGTAAAGCCTATTAAATGCCAAAAGAAGGTATTCACACTTGGAAAAAGTCATCCTAGCACTTGTCACAACCTCAATTAAACTTAGACAGCATTTTGAAATTCATCTTATATGTGTTAAGACTAACTTTCCCATTAAGTGTGTTATGAGGAAGCTGGAAATGTCATGCATGATGTAGAAATGGGCGGTAAAGGTAAGTACCTTTGATATAAGATACGAGCGAATATACGTAATAAAATTTATAGCATTGGCAGATTTTATGGCAGATTTCAACACATATATCCAACCAGAAGAATAAATAGAACTTAAGAAACTTCAAGATGAAGATGGACTAAAAAAGTGGATACTATATACCGATGTAGCCTCAAATTCCAAAAGGGCATGGTTAGGAATCGTTCTCAAATAACCATAAGGGGACATAATGCCCCAAGCAGTGATTTTCATATTCTTAATGCCACAAAACTAAACTGAGGCAAAACAAATTCACACTTCCATATTATCGACAATATACTCTTTAAAAAATACCTAGTAGGTCCTTACCTAAGATGCTTAGAGGTTGCTGAAGCAAAACAAATTCTTGAAGAAATTCATGAAAGCGACTGTGGAAGTCACACCAGGTGTGACACATGTTTTTCATAACAGATATTAATGAGTAAGAATAGGTAAAAGAAAGTAATAGTTCACTCTAAGATGATTCTGTGGATTTAAAGTTTGTCAAAAATAGATTTCGTATGAGAAAGTGGCAAATTTACAGGATTAGTTGAGGTATCTTTTATCCCATTATTACATAATTTCGTTTATATGATATTTCGTAGACGGTTGTTAGACCCGGGAATGTGTTACACGATTTCGTGATATGGTGCTATTATGAACCCGATGATTTGTTAAATGTTAATTCGATCATTATAGGTTAAATACCCTAATTTACCAAGATTTGTCGATTGGGTTAACGACTTGTAGGGTTAAGTCGTTAGGTGATTGTAATTGAAAACTTCACTAGTTTGGTAAGAAATGGTTATCGAGTTTGGATAGTGATCAGATAATTGATCATTGTGGTTGATATAATGATGAGATTATATAAGTTCTAATGAACTTGACATATTGTCCAAATAGGGTTGGAAAAGTGGTGAATTAGAAAGCAACGCATATCTGGAGGCCAGAATAATAGTTAGACTTCACTAACTAACCAAGTGAGAAACATTATCTTTCTCTAGATAACTATTATCTAGATATATGATAATTATTGTGTATATTCAGAGTAGAGTATAATATTTGAATTGTTATTTATTAACATCGTTTGAGTTGAGTAATTGTGATAAATGTGAATGATATCTGTCTAATGCTATACGAGTCATTAAATAGAGTAATTGGAAGTTATAGTATTTTATTACTATTTGAGTAACCAGACGAGTATAACTTAGATATATAGCGAAGTATAATATTTTTTAACGAGTACAATCAAAATATAAAATAGAGTATTAAAAGATGCATTAAATCGTTGAGATATATAATTGTATATTACTATAGGAGTTAAGGAGTGAATATTCCCTAACAAGTATATTACAGTATTGTTATATGAATTGAACAGTTAGTACAGTTGAGAATTAAAGAAATAGAGGGAGTATGAGAGTAAAGAGAGTTAAGGAATGTAAAGAGAAAGTGTAAGTATAGAGTAAATAGAAGGTATAGAGGTAGAGAGTGTGAGCAAAATAGGTAGAGAGTGTGTGTATAGAAAGAAAGAGAGTGTGAGTGTAAAGGGAGAGAGAGAGAGAGAGAGAGAGAGAGAGAGAGAGAGAGAGAGAGTGTAGAGAGAGTATGAAAGTATAGATAGAGAGAAAATAAGATAATGAAAGTATAGAGAAAGAGAGATATCGAGAGTAATGTAGAGAGACAAAGTGAGATAGAGTATGAGTATAGAGACGGAGATAAGGAGATAGAGTATTAGTATAAATACATAAAGAGATAGAATATGTTTATAAAGACACGAAGAGATAAAGTATGCATATATCGATAAAGATAGAGATAGAGAGAGAGAGAGAGAGAGAGAGAAAGAGAGAGACAGAAGAGAAAAAGAATAAGAATAAGTATAGAAGAGTAGAAAGTGAAAATGAGAAAGAGAATGAGTAGAGAAACTGTAGAGAAAGAGAGCAAGTGTAGAAAAAGCATATGATGTGGTGAGTAATGAGTAATGTAAACTTTAATTGATAAACAAGTTTCGAGAACTATACATCGATGAGTGGTGTACTTATATGTCATAATTATTATGTATATCATTGTTAATGATTACTCACTAATCTCTTTGTAGCTTATTCCTTTGTTAATATGTGTTTTGCAGGTAACTTTATTAAAAAAGTAAAGATCAAAGAAGATAGATAGTGATATCGGGCTTGGATCATTGTACTTTATTTCTTTGAACCAATCAATTTGATAACTACTTGTTATGGATTTTAAATGTAAGTGTACACCAATATGTTTTATAAATAATAAGTGAAATTTTTTCGGTGTACCTTGAGTTAAAAAAACCTTGTGATACAAGTTGGTATCAGAGTCGTGGTTTGAGTGAATTAAGTATCTATTGTTAGATCCCTAAACTTAAACCAATGAGGAGAGAAGAATAGTATAAGTGAACTTAACTATACAAGTATAAGTTAGTTAACTATTATATACGACTAGAGAATATTGTTGTGTTCATTACTATAATAAAGAGTACGTTGAGTTACAATACCAATTATTTGTGACAATACCCGACAAGTAGAGAGAATGAGTATGGTAAACCACATAATGAACATTTTGTAGCAAAATATTTTAAACAAGTGTGATATAACTATATTATAGCTATATAGTGTAAAGAGTTGAGTATAACTCTTGTATGTATTGAGAATAGAGAGTCGAGATTGTGTATAGTGGTGTAGAGTTATTAGATAAAATATATCACATGTCGAGTTTATTGTGATTTCGAGTAACACAAGAATTGAGGTCACATAGTGAGTATCATGTGATGATTGTAGTGGCAGCTGGCATAGCTCTAAATCCATTACTGAGAATTGTTAGTTCGAAGGATGGATTGAGTAGCCACAAAGCTATTATTATTATAAATGATTTTTTGGCATCATAGATTTGTTGCCTATAATTGTGTGAAATTTATGTGTTAGTGACATTGAGAGATTAACTAAACCATAAATGTGATTTAGTCAATTCCGTGAATGTGTAAATAAATTTCAATATCTTTAAAACTATCATTAGGCAGAATATGTTATAAATATATGACATTGTTTTAATAACGAGATTAAGTGGTAAAGAGTACAATTATAATAGTAGAATAAAAAGCAGCAATGCACTTTGGTATATCACGGTGCGAATAGAGTAGGCTTGCGACACATCCAATATGTGTGAATGAGTGAAATGACTTATCATTTCTATAATTCCCAAGCGTTTTCTAATTTCGATATCTACGGGTCATATATGAGGTAACTTGTTTAGGGTTCGTATAACTGATAAATTTATTATGTTTAATAGGGTTGAGAATCATACGTTAAATGTGCTTAAATGGAGGTGAGATGAGAAATTTTGGTTGTTAGAGTTAAAACTACCAAAAGAAGAAGTGAATATATTTGAGTTAGAGTTATCGAACGAATAGAGATATTGAACTAGAGTTCTTGAGGGGTATATTGAGAATGATGTATTTTATTGCAATAGTCGGGATCATTTTCCCTATGGATTAAATTCAACCTTCGCCAAAGATTCAGAGTAATACTTTAAGAAAAAGATGACAATGTACGTTAGGTTCATGAAACAGTTGAGGATAGACTGCGACACGGTTAAGAAGTAGGTTGCTATATTCAAAATACTCATTAGAAAATGTGACACGCTTTTGAGAGGTCGCGACTCGGTTTTTGAAAAGATGAGCTAAAGCTATTAATAAACATACGAGAAATATGTGAGTTGTTTAAACCTAGAGAAAATGTAAGAAGTTTTTGAAAAAGAATAAGTGGCATATTGTGTAAGTAATGCAAATAGAGTAGTAAATGAGAAGAGCATACTGTTATGGGAAAACAAGAATGAAGAGAGAGCAATGGACATAGGAAGAAGACGAGCATCTGGTTGAATACATCAAGAAGAATGACCATGAGAATTTGAGATGAGGTGTCAATGAAGGTTAAAATATGATATCATTAAAGGATTGATATCATTATTAGAAATTGAAACGTTCTTCGAATATCATATAATACATTATTTCTTGTAGACATAATTGACTTAAGAGTTGAGAGTATAAATAGTTAAAATAGTGAAGCGAGATAATTCAAAATTCTTTTGAAGTTATTATGAGTATTATAAAGAGATGGTGTATTGAGTTCTGATAGAGTGAAAGTTGAATTATGTTTTAGATGAGAATCAGATGACGAGCTGAGATGAGTGAGTAATCATAACTGAAGTTATGGCTATTAATAAGAGAAACACTATTAGTTGAGAATTTCCAAATACTATCCGTAAGGATGATTAGATTCAGAGAGAGAACATACATTGAGAATGTCTGATCATAATAGAGAATAAAATGTGAAGCCGTTAGTTGCATGTAGGGTGATGTAGGAAATTGTATTGAGGGTGAGGTGAGAATAAAGTAATTTCCTTGAAATGGTATTTATGGTGAGTTTTAAGTATTGAGGAGGCTCATGTAGATCTCATGTTGTGCGAATCCAATTGGAGCGGATATGTTTGTTTGTGAGTTTGTTGTTGGTGGAGGAGCGTTTGGGTTTTGCTTCAAAATTTGGTTGAAAAAAGAATTGATTTTTGAATATATATATATATATATATATATATATATATATATATATATATATATATATATATATATATATATATATATATATATATATATATATATATATATATATATATATATATATATAGACACACACACATTGAGAGAAAGAAAAGAATGGTATAGGTAAAATGTTATGTAAATGTAGTATTTAATATGTAAAAAAAGAAAAAAAAAATTTTGACCGTTCCAATTGAAAAATGCGTGTTATAACTCGTTTACACAACAAAAGGTAACATAACGGGTTGGGGCGGTGTTCCTCCCATTATCATGCCGGTGAGGATACTCCACATCGACAGTTACGGCTGATAACAGGCCCGTACCCGATGGTCTAATAGATATGAATATGATCCTTTACTTAACATAATAAATGGTTTTTTATCTAAGCGTATAAGATGTTGAAAAATATATCATTCTTTAAAACCTTAAAGGTTTAAGTTATTCTATAATATATATATATATATATATATATATATATATATATATATATATATATATATATATATATATATATATAGAGAGAGAGAGAGAGAAAGAGAGAGAGAGAGTTCAATTTAGAATCTGGGTCACTCATTCCGAATCTACCGCTTTAAGCGCTCCAGTGTACCAGGCCGACAGAGTAGGTCATATTTATATATGAATACTTATATGGATATGTTTATTCATATATGAATAAGTGAATTCATATATGAATACGTATATTCATATATGAATAAGTATAATGGAAGTGGTTATTCATAGATGAATATGGTTGTGGTGGCTGGTGGCGGAGGTGGAAGTGGTTGGTTGCGGAGTTGGTGGTGGTGGCGGTGATGGTCGATTGCGTTGGTTGGCGGCGGAGGGGACGTTGTCGATTCATATATGAATACACTTATATTTATATTCATATATGAATATTATTCGTCTTCCTTTGGCCCGGTACGTCGGAGTGTTTTGCGGCAAAAATAAATGATTGGCTGAGAATGATTCTCTTATTCTCAACCTTTTTTATTTTCTCAATTGAACTTGTCTCTCTCTTTCTCTCTCTCTCTCTCTCTCTCTCTCTCTCTATATATATATATATATATATATATATATATATATATATATATATATATATATCCAAGGAAAAAAATATTTTTTCAAGTTTTAAAGCTTATTCTTTTTCAAAAAAAACTAAAAATATCTAAATTCATAACTTAGCATTGTGAATGCTAATATATTTTTCGGATTCACTGTGTGTATTCAGATTCACGTTGGGAATCTGTATAGATTCACACTGTGCATTTGACAAAAAAAAGTAAATTTTTTTATCAAATTTAATATCATTGGGAAAATGATAAATGTTATGAGTTTCTGTATATTTGGTTTTTTTGTTGATAAAAATAATGAAACACCCGGTTCCTGGTATGTATTATAAATAAGACTTATTCGTTTTTGTTTGAGAACTCGACGAGTTGGAGGCCCGAAACTCGTCGAGTAGGAATTATTATGGGATGCGGGTTAAGAAACCTACTCGACAAGTTGAGAGCCCCAACTCAACGAGTAGGGCTGGCAGAGTGAAATCCTAATTTCAGGGTTTTGCACCCTATTTAAACACATTAATCCCTAAAGGTTGGCCTCATTTACAGCCCCCAAGTCCCAAAACCCTAGCCACGAAACCCTAGAGCCTTGTGTGAGCTTGTAAGACCTTTTTGAGAGAAAACTTGTGCTTTTGAAGCTTGAGGAAGAACAGGAAGCTAGAGGACTTAAGAAGAGGAGGGTCGATCCATAAACTTCACTTCATTTGCAGCATTTTCGGGTTAGCAAGTCTCAAACTTGCTCAATGATTTCTTAGATCTCTTCATTTCACTTTTATGGGGTTTTTGGTCCAAGAATATTAGCTTTTGAGACTTAGACGTCCCAAGTGATTACTCTTTCAGATCTGGAGTCTAAGAGGGATTTCATGGCATAAAGAAGCAAACTTTATGGTCATGGAAGCCCCATGCAAGCTTTAAGGTGTCATTTTAGCCTTTTAAGCTCCAAAAGGCCATGCGTGGAGGGAAAGTCAGGGACTTTACGTATTCATATGGCGTCTAGGGTCTAGATCTCAATTTGTATGCCTTAGTTCGAAGTATTATGGCTTTTGGGTGAAGATTTAGATCTTGAAGAGCTAGGGTTTGAGATAAATCCATTAAAGGAAGCTATTAACGGGTAAAGTTGGAAACTTTACCCTTAAAAGGACATTTCTAGTGTGTAGAAGAAGTGTGGAGTCCAGATCTGAAGGATAGGAGCTTAATCTATTAAGATGGCTCAACAGACTGAAGAACTCGTCGAGTCCATAGAGGAACTCGACGAGTTGGGTCGAAGAATCCCGAGTCTATAAGGGTGAAACTCGACGAGTTCAAGGATGACTCGACGAGTTGATTGAAGAAGTCCTGATTCTATGGATAAGGAGGAACTCGGTGAGTTGTGAAAGAACTCGAAGAGTTGGATCGCGATTAAGGGTTTCTGATTCATGGAACTCAACGAGATGATGGACCAACTCGGCGAGTTGAGTCAACCAGAATGTTGACTTTGACCAGAATGTTGAATTTCACTAGGATGTTGACTTTGACTATGAATTTGACCAAGGTTGACCGTTAAGGGGGTTATGAATATGAAAAGTGTAATTAAAGGAAATGTTTATGTGTAGGAGTATGATAGGGGTTGATTTTAGAGCAGGAGTTTCTACAGCTCTTTACAGTGATCGAGGTGATTTAACTTCCAGTAGAAGTGGGTCGAAGGCACCAATGTCGGCCCACTAGTAATTGTTTGTAGTTGAGACGATTGTCTTTGTGATAATTGTCTGGTATGCCACAATCTGTTTTGATTTATGTGATAGAATGTTATGATCTTATGTGATAGTGGTAGGAGGGGTGAAATAGTCCCCGGTTACCGGTTGAAAGAGACCGTAGGGGTAGATAGTACCCATTTATGCCTAGCAGTATGTTTATGATATGTTATTATGTGGTAGTGGTAGGGGTGAAATAGTCCCCGTAACCGGTTGAGATAAACCGGAGGGTAGGTCGGGCAGCCAGATATGCCTGATATGGGTAGGTCAGACACCCTGGTATGTCTGACAGGGGTAGGTTGAGCACCCCGGTATGCTCAGCAGGGTAGGTCGGGCACCCAGATATGCCTGACAATATGTTTATTGTATGATATGTGGTATGATGGGGGAACTCACTAAGCTTTGTGCTTACGGTTTTCAGTTTTTGTTTCAGGTCCTTCTTCTTCGAGGGGAAAGGAGCCGACACGATAGCAGTGCATTATACACACGATTTTCCGCACATGAGATTCTTGGGATTTCTACTCTAACATTATTTTCCTATGATATGTTTTTGAGATAGTTGACTTACGGTTTTCATGATATGAGATAACGTTGATGGCATTTTCAGTAATCTGATTTATGAATCCCGCAAATTAAAAATGAAATTTTTGGTCTTGAATTTTGGGATGTTACAAGTTGGTATCAGTGTTGGGTTTTGAGTATAACATCATTCCTATGGTATACATGCAACCCTAATTGCTTTGATCTAGGTTTTTCTAATTTGAACATACAACTATGAATACCAAAGCAATAAACCCTAATCTAGCGTATAACAATCAAAAAGACATATAAACTAGGGTTTAGATCTTACCACACTTGTTATGTAGCAATAACAAGTTCACCTTGAATATTCTTGACATTTGAAAGCTTAGTGCCTCAAATGTTGCACCTATAATAGAGTCACAAACACCACTAGCAACAAGGAAGAACAAGAGAGAGGAGGAGGAAGCTTCAAAAGACGGCTAGGGTTCCTTCTGAAGGCATAAGCTGATTTTCGGAGCCATTGGGGTTCCTTTTATAGTTGAGGCTTCTAGGGTTATCAACTTGGAAACCCTAATTCCCTTGCTTAGGCCCTAAGCAACATATGGACTCCCATTGGACAAGCCTTGGACGAAATCTTTATGGACTCTCATAGAGATTTCGTCCACCCTATACCAATAAGGTCCATGAGCCTAAAATATAAATATTACTGATTTACAGAATCAGTCCCTGCTAATTTAATTACTCTCTTTTGATCACTAAATTATTTTCTGATCAATACTAATTAAATAATATGAGTTCTCAATATATTATTCTTATAATATATTAATAAATCATAATTAATCCTCTTTCTCCATAATTCATCATATCAGTTGCTATGGTGAAGGCAACCCAAAAGGACCATGCTCATAATCAAATCAAGTACATACCAAAAAATAGTTATGGGCTTAGACACATAATCCAACAGTCTTCCACTTGGATAAGTCTAATAACTATTATTGCGTACGACTTCAGAATCTGATTAGCAATCGTAGCTTTCAAAAGCTGCTGGCGAACTCCGATCTTATCAGCATCGTGTCCTTTAGATAAGGGATCATATATTCCTCCATTCTAGATATCGTATGAACTGAGACATGGATTTTAATCATACTCTCTGTTCATGTGTTGTTTCCCGATTTCAGATTTATGACGACTGACAACATACTACAATTGAACACATCAACTTAGTCCAGGATTGGCCAAGCGCTTAGGATGTCATCACTAAATCATCGAGGGGCCCACAGATATCACTTTTATCCCACTTTGGGTAAAAGGAACGGATAAACATCAAGTCATATGCTTACTCTATTTACTCATGAAATCACACACAACAATATGTTTATAACACCAAGTTACTGGTGCGTTTACGTATTATCAATGTGCAACCGACTTGTAAACTGCAACTCATATCTCTCCGTTTCAATAATATAAGATATTATCGTCTCACTAATCACTCGTGATAAAATCCATGAAGTGATTCAAGTGAGCGTGAGTTTAATCCAATAATCAAATCTTATTTCAGGAGCATTCATGAACACTATAGAAGACTTTTGCTATGTCTAAACACTTTAGACAATCTACAGTTAGATTCATGACAGTCTTACCTCATTACCTACTTCCAAAGTGTGATTGACTGTGGATGTTTGAATAAGCTAGTTATTCAGGAAGTCAAAACATGCGAAGTGAAACACAAGAACAATCGAATCCAATATAGACTTAAAACTTTTGAGTATAAATAAAACACTTATTATTTAATCACCATATCGATTACACATTATTCATTGTATAATGTTTCGGATAATCAACTTAATACATGAATTGAAACAATAGTCATCCCATGCTCCAAGCATGCACACTATGTTTACCTATGTTCCTTACTTTGTGAAATAGATCAATTGAAAACATTACCAATGATTCTCATTTCACAATTCCTAATCCTTATCACAAGTGTAAGAATACCAAATTCTTGCCATTATTAGAATATGTTAGATTCTAACATTTTATGCAATGATCCTTTTGTAATGTCATAGCACTAAACTCACCAAGACATTACCAATGAAATTACAAAGTGCTCTATTGGAGATTGTTACAAGAAAACTCCATAGATATGAAGTCTCACATTCAAAGTACATTCCTTTGAACATCCTTCTTGTATAAAAGTTTCTAATCTACATAGATTCTCAATGTCCAACTCCCATTATAGAAACATTTCCATATTTCCCATATGACAACTCGTTCTTAATAGAGTGCTATCTATTCATAATAATGTCAATATGGTCCATTCATTACTATACTTCCAACTACCCACAAGCGATCAATCCTTAGAGAACCTTAGATTATCCTTGACAGTTGGTTAATTATTTATTTTAGTTATATCCGGTTCTAGTCCTTTTTCCCTCTTAATGCCCTAGGCATTTGGAAAATCAGAACGGATGAATATTACAACATATGCAATCGATCCTATACCCGAAGCGTATGGGATACGATACTCAATGGAAATGTGATACTTTACCAGTCTCTTGCCATAATATTGTCATATAAAGAATTCCCTTATGTTGAATCTTTTCAACATATCATTTATATATGTCCTTTGACTAAATTTGATTAAAATTTCTCGATCTAAGCTTTTAGATTTGAAATGAAGTATAATATTATCTCCCTTAATTATAGCAAAACAAGTTTTCAACCTCTGCAAAATTGCGAATTTAAACTTTTGTTTTTTATAATTAATATTGCTATCTCGCAATATTTAACATAATAATCATGCTCCCACTTACATGATAATTATTTCCTTATCAGCATAACACTTATGCTCCCACTAGCGTTGACATGTATTCAGAAATCAGATGGATTTCTAGAAATCAATACTTATTGACTTCCTTAACCAAAGTTCATATTTCTGATATGAGATGCTTCTGAAACTCATACACCTTTCCTTAGATAGCTCATATGTGTGTCTAAACAATTCTAGAACTTATAGCAATAAGTCCTAAATGTTCAGACTGATTGCCAAATCTCACAATTCGAACTATTAAGAGGGATGCTATAATCATAATCGAATTTGAGAATGAAGTTTGCACAATCGTTATCTCATTAAAATCTACTTAGTGAAAGCGTTTCCTCACAATCATTTTCATGAAGGAGAGAAACCTTATGCCACTTAGATTTTGTGGTGTACGTGTTCCTATCCATGTGAATTTGTCATAACCATAATCACAAGGCAAGTTTGTGACAAATCCAAACTCATACAGACTGAACTTGTTTATTCTTAATTTCTTGCCACTTGGCAGCACAAGGGCCTACCATGTCTTTCAAGTTGTTCAGCAGCTCACCTATACTCATCAATGTACTTTCACTGATCATGGTGCTTTGCCTTATACATTCAAATGAGTACTCATAGAACTCACATGCATGCTCAACTTTAACTGGAATGGGAACATAAACAAGGATATGTCAACACGATAGGTTATAAACCTCAAGTCGTGTGCTAGTGATTAATAATAGGTTTACTCTTGATTAGCTCTTGAAACCTTTCAAGATCATTAAGACTCCCACTGATCTCTTGACATATAAGATTCTCTTTGTCAAGAAACATTCCTTGACAAACAAATATTCAAGAGTTAGTGCGGATTCTTATCAAGACAAACACTTCACACAATTGGTCTCAGTTGGTCTTTGTCTTATCCAAGACATCACAATTTACCAATTTCAAACGTGCAGGAGTAGGAAACGTTTCTACTCCACATTGGATGAGTGTTATAAACCTTCTTAAGATGATGTCACTCAAGTCACAATCTTGGAGTATGACTCTAAGACTCCATTTTGGAACGAAGTATGATTCACCTTTTGATTTAACCATTTCAACAATTCCTGATTCCTCTTTTTAGCCATACTAGTGCACTAAGGTGTCCTTAGAGGATCAATTGTGATATGGTTCTATAATCACTAAGGCGATCATAAGACACGATACAAAAGTACTCTCCCTTCTTTTCAGATTGGAGAAACTTTTTATCTCTCTGCCTAGTTGATTCTTCTTATTCGTTCTGCCATTCATTGAAACTTTTCCAATGTTTTAGAATTATACCTAATCTTGTAAGCATAACCATATTTACTAAACCTCTAGTAAAACATGGCGAATAGCCTTCACTGTTATTTGTGGTGGACCTGACCAATACACAACAATGTGCACTAGATCTCCTAGTCCTTCACTTGACTCTTTGTTAAGGAATTAGTCTTAATTTTCCAAATACAAAGGTTCTCATTCATCACACAAAACAAGTTGTATGATTCCAAGTTTCTGTCCAATTGAAACTTGGACGACGAGAATCTTTCCTTATTTAGTAAATTCCCGACACTATCATAAATAACATAATAAAGAATCACATCCATATCAATATTGCTAATAATAGAAACATATAAACATCAATTTTCACAAAAGTCATTGCAAGGAAATATAAATAAGATAAAAATCAAAATTTATTTTATTCATGAAAACGCGGAAAATCTTGTCCTTACAACGCAATTACAAATGAAAACTATGTTACTAAATGTTCCTAAGCAATCTATCATAACTCCTAAGTAGTATCTCAAAAATTTGATCATCGAACCATGCGATCGAAATCCATTTCTTCGCGATCAGACTTAGCATGCTTCTTCCTTTAAGCTTCCTTTCTTTTCTTCGATCCTACAAAACATCAAAATGAAATATTATCACATCATGTATTAAGAATCTACAAACATAAACTTAATAGAGTTAGATAGTGGATTTTACCTGAATCAGAGTCATACAACTTGACTCTCCCATCTTTGCGATCTCTCAGGTAAGTACGGCAGCTTCGTAACCAATGCCCCTTCTCTTGGCAGTAGAAACAAATGGACTCTTTTGGAACAGCACATAGGACAATTTCAGATTCAGTGTTTCTCTTTACCATCCGGTCAAACGGTTTGACCTTGGCCGATCCCTTTTCATTGGGAAGAGAAGACTTTTCTGGACTTCCAATGTTGCCATTATCAATGTCCATGGAAGTTTGGGAGGTTGATCTGCCAGTCAAAGTTGCTTTACCAGTGTGCCAAATCATTGTTGATTCAGCAGCAATAAGCAACTAGGCAAGATCACTGAGGGTCACGTCGTGGTCCATCATATAATACTCTCTAATGAACTCACTATATGAGTTAGGAAGCGATTGAAGAACCAAGTCAACAGCCAGCTTCCTTGAGACATCGACACCCAACATTCCCAACTTGTCAATATGCAACTTCATCTCCAAGACGTGAGCACATATAGACTTTTCATCTTCATGTTTGGTTTCCAATAGAGCTTGAGTGACCTTGAACTTTTCAAGTCTTTGAACACGTGGGTCAGGGAGAATTATTGGAGGAGGTGGAGGAAGTGAAACATGATTTCCATTTCCACGATCCAACCGTGGTACATCATCTTCTTGTGGAAAGCTTTTTCCAAAGGGTTCAGGAAGACCATAGTTGTTAGAGTTTGACATCTACAAAAGGGAGAAATTCAAGTTAGTTGATTGGATCCTTAATATAACACCCAAATGAAATATCAAGGCTAGGACCCAACACAATAATTTACAATTCGGAAGAAGGATGTCGTAATCCAATTGCAAACTATTTGTTGGTAGGTAATGACGATTTACCAATTCCACCACGCAAAACGAAAAAGAATATTAAGTGTTAAATGAATTGAAACTCCTAGATATTTTGAGATTCATTGAACTTTTCAATGGCATGTTGAATCTCGATTATGCCCTTTAAGTTTGTGATTGGGATGCCTAGGATCACAAACAAGGTGTGAATAACCATGCTAATTAGCTTGGTACTCTCGATGTTAATTACCATCCAACCAATGTGCCGGTTAACCACACACGCTCCATTGATCAATGATAATCTTACGAGAAACCCATTGCCATCCTTCATTAGTCCCATATTAGTGTGTCGGTTAACCACACACGCTCCACTAACGACCAACAAGGTGCAATGTGCAATTTCATGGATTAGCACCAAATTCACATTTTTCCTAAAGTAACTAAGATTTTAGGAATTTATAAAAGTGTTTAGTTACTTCGTATTTCATTATACTTATAATGGAAGGTTGCGTCCTATCCTACCCGTTCGGCTAACAACCCTCCACTAGTAAAGGGTGTGGTGGGTAAGAGTGGATACCCAATGACGGTTATTTTACAGGCCGCTTGTTGTAAGTCCCCAAATATGCTTGTGTATCGATCAGATCCAATTGATGGTGCGGAATCCCAATCAATTGGATGATGTCAGATCAAATAGAAGAGAAGGAGAAGAAGAAGATGATGAATCTTGTATTATTTGATGATTAGAATGTAGATCCAAATACAAGATTCACACACACTAACACACACTCTTCTTCTCTCTAGTTTCTCTCTCCACAATATGCTCTCTTCTCTCTTCTAGCCGTACACTCCTCTACCCATTACATCTATTTATATGGACCTCCAGCCGTACACGTGTGTACAGCCGCACACCCTGTGTACGGCCGTTGTGTACGGCCGTACACAGGGTGTGCGGCCGTACACGTGTGTACGGCCGTACACAGCCACAAAATTACGGAAAAATACATTTTCTAAGAAAAGCAATGTATAAACCATAATTTGACCCAACAATCTCCCCCTTGGTTTATAGCTTTCTTTTCTAATTGACCCAACAAGCTCCCCCTAAAAAGTAGCTGGCTTTTCTTGTCGATCTTCAATGGGAGCTTGGCTTCAGCTTTTAATCTTCAATTTCTTCACAGCATCAGGATGAACATATGAATCTTCTATGAATGACTTCATCTTGAGCAGTTGGGCATTTCTTCAAAAATTGACATTAAACGCACATTGGGTGAGGAGGCTTCTTGAAAAGATTCTTGAAAGATACCGCTTTCAGCTTGAGAATCTTCAGAGAGAATAGAGAACGAAACTTCTGGATCACTTCAGCAGGTTCAAGAATAGAAACAAATTGATTGATGAGGCTTCAATGCAATTTGTCACATAATCTTCAAGTCAGCTTCACCTTGCTTCTGGGGTTGAAGGATTGAATGTCGAAAGAATAATCTTCATTTCTTGCTCCTTCGAATGAGAATTCTTCGATGATCACGGATGAAGCTTTGGCTCAAAAATCTCGATACAGTCTCCACGACTCTCATCTACGCCTGAAATCACTTTTCAAGACAAAACAAAACTAAAAGAAAAATTAGCACACAAAAAATATTTTTGGATTTTTGATTTTCTGATTTTTGTTTGATTTTTGAATTTTTCTGATTTTTTTTTGTTTGATTTTTTTTAATTTTTTAATTTTAATTCTCCCCCTAAATTAGTGCATAGAGGAAAACTATGAACAAATTTAACAAATAACAAAAATATTTGGGATCAAAGTTGTGAGACAGCCTGAACTTGTTTATCAGTACCTTCACCTTTATGAATAGATCTGGTCAATTGCCGGTATTGTGGTCCACTTAAACACGAAGGATATTGACAAAATTTTCCAAATACACCATTTAGCTGACGACGACCACGGGTATTGTTGTCCACTTAAATTAAGCAACGAGATCTACAGACAACCTCTAAATGATTCAATTGTAGTTGCACTAGAACGTGTTCCCCACTTCCCGATATACCCTGGTTATCAAGAACTTCCTAAGGACTCCTTACTTTAGGTGAGTAAACAATTATTAAGGAGGAAGTTAGATTTAGAAATAGGTGCATATGTTGTGTCCCAGGTCAGATCTCTTTCAATCACGCAGAGGGGACAACATATGGCTAACTAGGATAGAGGGATTTAGAGGTAGAATATTGCATATGCTGTGTCCCAGGTCGGATCTTCCGATCACGCAGAGGGGACAGCATATGGCTAACAGATAGAAATAGTTTCATAGATAAGAAGGTGTGTAGAAATAGAGTTGCATATGTTGCATTCCAGGTCGGATCTTCCAATCACGCAGAGGAAGCAACATATGACTGACAGATAGAAAGCAAGAAAATAATTTCCAACAGACCTACTTTATCAGAACCCCCCCAGTCGCCCTATCAGAACCAGAATTAAGGACATAAGTCCGTACATCAAGGAAAATTCAAACCACTGTTCTAGATGCGTATTAATTTAGTGTATCCCATAGGTTCCCGTGTTTATCTCACTGCTCAATCTACCCGAGCATCGTATGGTCAGTCCAAACAATTCTATCTAAATCCACACTGTCAAATCCTTCGTGCCTACCAGCACATTGAAAACAGAGTCTAGACAATTCAGATTCAGTCCCTTACACATGTTTTAGACTGCCCGTTATCACTTTATCTTTATATCACTTCCCAAAACAACCTATTAAAGAAAAAATGTCTTTGAAATGAAACAGTGTAAGATAAACTCAGGAGTATAGAGAAGAAAACTCAAATCGTAAGTCACCGATTGAATTTGAATCCAGAAGGTCTGAGAAAAGCACGCATAATCTCAGAACAGATCCGAAAATTCTTCACATCGTTAAGCACAAACCCCATGAGTGATCCCTTCCTTTCTTCCTTTCCCGCAAAGGACACATTCTCTCAAACAAAGTTCTGAGTGTTGCAAAGTTGAGAGATGTCCCCTATCATGTGCCAGGAGCAGCCACTACCAACAAACCGAAGTCTGATGATATGCCTCCATAGCTGCTCTGACACAGAGCGGGATTAGTTGGTCTTTGGAACCCAGTCCATTTTGAAACTGGGTTGACCTTTTTCATCCTTGCACAGTACTCTCTCCCATGACATATCATGTTTATCACAAACAGAAGATGAAGAAATATTAGAATTGTTAGAAGATTTGAGAGAGTGAGCCTTTGGAACCCATTTGTTGTTCGGTTTAACCCATTTCTTTTTCGATCCGATGGGTGGCTCAGTACTTGCTTTTGATCTTGATGACGGCCGTTGAGATGACTTTGACCTAACCGGTCTTTGTTTCACTGGAGCATCTCTTGGATTGGGCTTCTTGGCCGACATTCCCTTCTTTCCCTTGAGATTCAGATTCTTGGCCTTGTCGGTTTGATTCTTGGCCTTTTGCGTGTTCCAGTCGCCATTGTCTAAACGCGACCTTGAGGGGTTTCTTTTGAAAAATCTCCCTCTTGGCGCGTTATGCCACCCTTGTGCATAGTAGGGAACGTATGCGCGATTAAGACAATTTCTGGCAATGTGTCCAGGTGTTCCACAGTGAAAACATGTCTTTTTCTTCACTGTGAAATTGTTTCTTCCTGCCCCTGGTGGCATATCTTTACCTTGTCTCTTATTGTTCCCACAAGCACAAATACAACAGGCACTCTGTTTCACTGGAATTGGTGGCCTGTATTTCTCAACAGCAGGTTGATCAAAAGCAGCTGAGTTCGAAGCAACAAATTCAGAGCTCAAGGAGATGTTGGTTTGTTCAATGGTGTTCTCCTTGTTCTCATCTTCTGCTACTTTACCTGCATATAAGGTAGAAACATTAGTATTTTCAACCTGAATACCTCCTGACACAAATCCAGCTGGTTTTCCATATTGAAGATGTGCCTCCCCGTCAATTTCTTCCTGTGTCGTAGGGATGGATGTGTAGTTATGATTGAAAGGTGGAGGAACACTATCATACCCTAGACCCTTGTTTTGATTATCTTTGAATTTTAATTGGTTTTCAAATAAGGACTCGACTGTCCTACTTGACGCAGTATAATTTTTGAAACTAACATCTGTTTTTCCACACTTAATTTTCAAAGCGTCAAGTTCTTCAGTTACAGCAACAAGTTTTTTCTTAATGTGATCGTAATTTTCACACTTGTTGCTGTAATCTTCTTGTAATTTCCTAAAGTCCTTAGTCTTGGCCTCTAATTGAGCTTTTAGAGGTTTCTGACCTTTCCTAAGAGTATAGCCTTCGTCTTTGAGGTCCTCATTTTCTCTTTTTAATAAATCGATTTGATCTCGGAGAAATTTAATAGTAGTTTCACAAGATGGAGTACATGAAACTTCATTTACCGGAATTGATGCGGAACTCATTCTTTTTTTTTTTTAGTTGCCCTTTGACTTAAAAACCGAGAAAGTCAACCTTCAAATTCAAATTTAAAAGTCAAACTTAAAAAGTCAAACTTAAAAGTCAAACCGAAAGGCTAAATTTGAAAATTTAAAAGTTAACGAAAAAGTCAAAGTTTAAAGTCAAAGGTCAAACTTGAAAGTCAAAAACCAAATTTTAAAGTCAAAAGTCAAAAATAAAAATAAAAAATTGAAAACTAATTTTTTTTTTTTGGTTGAAAATTGAATTTAAAAATAGAAGAAATTGAATTTTGGGTTAAATGTGTCAAGTTTTCGAAATTAGGTGCGAGTGGGAGTGTTTTTTAATTAAAATCGGAAGGCTTGAATCAACAGTCAGCCTAGCTGTGTTGGTAAGGCGCGTTGGTGATGAACTAGAGGTCGCAGCTTCGATCCCCGGCTCCCCCAAATCCGTTTCCCCTTTTTTAATATGCGAAGGAAGATGCTGCTGCGAACTTCGGATCCTATGCGAGGCTGAGAAGCGATGCGAGGATGCTTGGATGCGAGGACGAGGTGGGAAGCGAGGATCGGACCGTACACGAGACCGAGCCGCACACCGAGACCGCACACGTCCGATCCGAACACGTCCGAACCGCACACTCCGAGCAGCACACCGAGCCGTACACTCCGAAGCAGCACACTCCGAGCCGTACACCTTCAACTGGCCGCACACCTTCAATCAGATCGCGAAAAAAACGACGTTTTTCACCATTTTTGCTCCAAAACTTGATCAAAAACTCGTTTTTATGAAAAAACACGAAGACCAAACCCCCCCTAATTTTCAGAGATCTATTTAAAAACGCAAAAATCTTTTCAAAATAAGATCAGATAATCTTCAGATCTGACAAAATTGATTGATACAATCCAAGCTCTGATACTAATTGTAAGTCCCCAAATATGCTTGTGTATCGATCAGATCCAATTGATGGTGCGGAATCCCAATCAATTGGATGATGTCAGATCAAATAGAAGAGAAGGAGAAGAAGAAGATAATGAATCTTGTATTATTTGATGATTAGAATGTAGATCCAAAATACAAGATTCACACACACTAACACGCACTCTTCTTCTCTCTAGTTTCTCTCTCTACAATATGCTCTCTTCTCTCTTCTAGCCGTACACTCCTCTACCCATTACATCTAAGTTTTTCTAATTTGAACATACAACTATGAATACCAAAGCAATAAACCCTAATCTAGCATATAACAATCAAAAAGACATATAAACTAGGGTTTAGATCTTACCTCACTTGTTATGTAGCAATAATAAGTTCACCTTGAATATCCTTGACCTTTGAAAGCTTAGTGCCTCAAATGTTGCACCTTTAATAGAGTCACAAACACCACTAGCAACAATGAAGATCAAGAGAGAGAGAGAGGAGGAGACTTCGAAAGTCTGCTAGGGTTCCTTCTAAAGGCATAAGCCGATTTTGGGAGCCATTGGGGTTCCTTTTATAGTTGAGGCTTCTAGGGTTATCAACTTGGAAACCCTAATTCCCTTGCTTAGGCCCTAAGCAACATATGGACTCCCATTGGATAAGCCTTGGACGAAATCTTTATGCACTCTCATAGGGATTTCGTCCACCCTATACCAATAAGGTCCATGAACCCAAACTATAAATATTACCGAGTTATAGAATTAGTCCCCGCAAATTTAATCAGTCTCTTTTGATCACCAAATTAATTCGATATTAATTTCTGATCAATACTAATTAAATAATATGATTTCTCAATATATTATTCTTATAATATATTAATAAATCATAATTAATCATCTTTCTCCATAATTCATCCTATCAGTTGATATGGTGAAGGCAACCAAAAAGGACCATGCTCATAATCAAATCAAGTACATACCAAAAAATAGTTATGGGCTTAGACACTTAATCCAACAATCAGAGCCTTGGTTTGAGGGATTCGAACACACCTTCGGGGGTGTCCGGAATTAAATCAAGGGTTTGAAAGATTTTTACAAGAAAATAATTTTTCTAAAAATTAAATAACGAGTTTCGAGAAAGAACAAGGCGTGTGATGCGTGCAATCGGCTGAGCTCAAGTAAGTTTTCCCCAGGATACCCATACATGTTTGTTATGATATATGATATGATTATGAGAACTAAATGCTAGATTAGGGCTGAGGATCTAGGAAGGATGCATTATATGCCTACTGTATGATTATGAGAACTGCATGCTAGATTAGGGTTAAGGATCTAGGAAGATGCCTTACGTGCCTGATGTATGTGTTTATTGAATTACATGCTAGAACTAATTAGTCAGTGATATGATGGCCTTATTAGGATAAGCTTGGTTTGGTTACTCAAAGCCCAAATGTTGCTTTCTTTGTGCTTTTATGGTTCTAGTTATCTTTAACTAACTAGTAAACAAATATGTGAAGTTACATATTACGAGAACTAAATAATTTCAGAAGGTTAGGTCTAGCCCTATTTCGCAGCTCTTGTTTGAGTCCAACCGTTGTAGGGTAGGACCTCTCATTCAAAGAATTATCTGGTCTTAGTGATATGTAATGGTATTCGCGAGCTAGTTAAGTAAAGGTAGCAGGGATTTCTTATGCAGCTGATGGCGGAGAGTAGGTTGGAGGTTACCCTAGGGTAAGCCTAGGATAAGATTAGTGCAACGAGCAATAGTAGTGAAAGGGACTTGGTGAAGTCAAGGCAATCCTTGAGGAAAGTACGGATAGATGTGGAAGGTAGTATAGGCCCGTACTACTGAAAGCAGAGGATCCGTACTCGAGTCAAGGAGGGTTGAGATAGAACCACGAAACTTGTAGAGTGTGTGAGACCTCTCGAGGTTATATATGACCCTGATGACTTTGTGTTTTGTTTCAGAATGGTGGTGACACGTCACGAAGCAGGAGGTTTAAGGTCTGGATTAGATTCAGGTTCGGGTTCGGGTTTCGAGCCAGTTGATGATGGATTATGCAAGTTCATTGCGTATGAGATTACGATAGGCATCTTTGAGGCGACCCCAGTGATTTTCGGGTCATTCAAGGAAGGGATCATTGAGCTGATGGAGGATCGCCTCAGGGCGTTCACGAGTGACATGGCACCAATCCAGTCCAGCACACACACTCTCCTTCAAGGATTTCAGGGGATGCGTTGCGCCAGACTTTCACGGGGTGAAGGACCCCATTGTGGCCAGGAGTTGGATTGCAGAGATCGAGTCTGCACAGTTGACGAGCTTCTGCCCTGAGGATTCGAAGGTTCGGTATGCTGCGGGATTTTTGAGAGATAGAGCTAGAGACTGGTGGGAGGCAGTCAGTGATTCGTTGGGATCCCCTGCCATTGAGGCTATGACCTGGTCGCACTTTGTGACCAGGTTTAGGGCTGAGTTTGCGCCAGCTGTGGAGCTTCAGCAGCTGGCCAAGGAGTTTCTGGATTTGAGGCAGACTACTGAGTCGGTGGCGGAGATTACCGCCAAGTTCAGGGAGAGGGCTTTATTGGTGCCTCAGTACGCGGGGGATGAGGAGATGAGGAAGACCCGGTACCACGACATGTTGACGGCTGACATTCGGAAACATGTCAGCTACTCGGCATGCCCGACTTTGGATGACATGATTGCGAGGGCGAGGGAGAGGGAGATTGATATAGAGCACATCAGGAAGAGGAAGGCGGAGACTGGGCAGGCGGCTGGGGTTTTCGGGAAGAAACCTAAGGGATTCGACTCGAGGTCAAAGGGCCACCAGGGCCGCAGCCGCTACGGGAAGTGCAGCAAGCTACACCAGTGGATTTGCAGAGCTGGGGGATCGGGCTGCTATAAGTGCGGCAAGACTGGGCCCTTTGGCAAGGATTGTACTGCCCCTACCCCCACCTTTCAGACATCAGACCTGATTTTCTTTCATTGCAATCATAAGGGAAATAAAAAGGCCAACTACCCTAGACTGACATCAGGAGCGCCAGTGGCGGCGCCAGCTCCAGCGACCCTGCGGATCACGGATGGCCGACAAGGCAAGAAAAAGTCTCCAGTGGTGAGGAGCCGATCCATCCAGCTGACCGCCGAGGAGGCGCGTGTCGTACCAGATGTGGTGACGGGTATGTTTTCTTCTCATCTCCATTATTACATGTCGGTTATGATATTCATGTTTTATGTTTTATGAGTTTTGTTTAGGATCGTTCCATGTGAACGGTATTCCATTATAGGTGTTATTTGACTTGGGGGCTACCCGGTCATTCGTATCTCTTGCGCTCAGCAAGAGGTTTGCTGAGTCTTCAGGCATGTTGGATTGTCCTCTAGAGGTCGATATTGCTGACGACCAATCTGTCCGGGTATCGAAGGTCTACAGAGATTTTGTTTTGAGGATGTATGACGAGCATTACCTCGTGGATTTGGTTCCCATCTTTGCGTGGGAACAAGGTCATCATAGGCATGGATTGGTTGAGCTCTAATGGGGCAGTGATCGACTGTGCGTAGCAGTTGGTACGTGTCAGGACCCCAAATAAGGGAGATTTGGTGATTCAGGGTGAGAGGCCGCATCGTGGGCCAACTTTGTGTTCAGCAGCGAGGGCTAGACACTACCTTCAGCAGGTTTGCGCAGGTTATGTCGCCTACGTCATGGATACTCGGGAGGCGGGTAAGACGACTGCGAGCGATGTGCCAGTTATGAGGGAGTATTTGGATGTGTTCCTGGAGGAGTTGCCTGTGATACTTCCAGAGAGACAGGTGGAGTTCAGGATCGACCTAGTCCTTGGTGCGGCTTCGATAGCCAAAGCACCGTACCGGTTGGCTCCTCCTGAGATGCAAGAGTTGTCTACACAGCTGCAGGAGCTGTTAGACAAAGGATTTATCAGGCCGAGCAGTTCTCCTTGGGGAGCCCTGATCTTGTTTGTGAAGAAGAAGGACGGGTCGCATCGGATGTGTATAGATTACCGGGAGCTGAACAAGGCAACAGTGAAGAACCGTTACCCACTCCCGAGGATTGATGATCTCTTCGACCAGCTACAGGGGGCATCTTGGTTTTCCAAGATAGATTTGCGTTCAGGCTACCACCAGATGCGAGTCAGAGATGAGGATGTAGAGAAGAGTGATTTTCAGACTCGCTTTGGCCACTACAGGTTCGTAGTGATGCCCTTTGGGCTCACCAATGCCCCTGCCGTGTTCATGGACCTCATGAACCGCGTATGCAGACCGATGTTGGATCGGTCTGTGATAATCTTTATTGATGACATCTTGGTTTACTCTAAGACGTATGACTAGCACGAGGAGCACTTGCGGGAGGTGTTGGATACCATGAGGAGGGAGAGATTGTACGCCAAGTTCTCCAAGTGCGAGTTCTGGTTGCGCGAGGTGTAGTTTCTGGGACGCCTTGTCAACCAGAACGATATATTGGTCGACCCGGCCAAAGTGGAGGTCGTGATGAGATGGGAGGTTCGGAAATCTCCATCTTAGATTCGGAGTTTCCTCGGGTTAGTAGGCTATTACCGGAGATTTATACACGATTTTTCCAAGATAGCAGTACCCTTCACCCGGCTGACGAAGAAGGCTGTTGTATTTTGTTGGGGCCGGAGCAGCAGGCAGCGTTCGAGACATTGAGACAGAGGTTGTGTAAGGTGCCGATATTAGCCCTGCCAGAGGGCGTGGAGGATTTTGTAGTATACTGGGAAGCGTTCATTTCGGGTTTGGGCGCAATGTTAATGTATAAAGGACACGTCATCGCCTACGCCTCGAGGCAGCTGAAGTCTTACGAGGCGAACTACCCGACGCGCGATCTGGAGTTGGGGGCGGTTGTTTTCGCCCTCAAGATTTGGCGACACTACCTCTATGGGGTCCGTTGTACCATTTACAAGGACCACAAGAGCTTGAGGCACTTCATGGATCAGCCGAACCTGAACATGAGGCACCGTCGGTGGTTAGCTGTGGTGAAGGATTATGAGTGTGAGATCCTCTACCACCCGGGGAAGGTCAATGTTGTGGCCGATGCACTTAGCCGCAAGGCATTTGCAGCCCTGATCAGAGACATCTGTCTGAGGATGACAGTAGTGACTCCGCTACTAGAGAAGATTTGGGAGGCCCATCAGGAGGCCATGAAGGAGGAACACCGGAAGAGTGAGTGTATAGTGGGCCAGATTTCCTCCTTCGACTATGATGGCCGTAGGCTGTTGACACTTCACCACAGAGTGTGGGTTCCGTACGAGGGCGGTGTGCGCCAGATCCTAATGGAGGAGGCGCACAAGTATAGATTTTTCATCCATCTCGGGGCTACGAAGATGTATACAGATCTTCGTCCTGATTACTGGTGGCCATGCATGAAGCGGGATGTAGCCTGGTACGTTGAGAGGTACTTAACCTACAGGAAGGTCAAGGCCGGGCACCAGAGGCCTCATGGCAAGACGCAGCCGTTGGATATCCCTATGTGGAAATGGGAGGATATTACTTTGGATTTCATCACAAAGCTTCCCAGGACCGCACGGGGAGTGGATTCCATTTGGGTCATCGTGGATCGGTTGACCAAGAGTACCCATTTCATACCGATTCAGGAGAGCATTTCGGCCGAGCAGCTGGCCGACATCTACATCAGAGAGGTAGTAGCTCGACATGGAGTGCCAGTTTCCGTGATTTCTGACCGAGATGTACGATTTACTTCCAGATTCTGGAAGAAATTTCATGACGAGTTGGGTACTCGTCTGCACTTTAGCACGACTTTTCACCCGCAGACGGATGGTTAGAATGAGCGGATCATCTAGACTTTGGAGGATATGATGCGGTCGTGTGTCTTAGACTTTGGTGGTAGCTGGGATACCTACCTTCCCTTGGCAGAGTTTTCTTATAATAATAGCTACCATGCCAGCATCGACCGTCCTCCCTTCGAGATGTTATATGGGTGGAAGTGCAGAACCCCAATATGTTGGGTGAGGTAGGACAGACATTCATGGGGAGTAACGAAGTGGTACTCAAGACGACCGAGAGGATCTAGCAGGTCCGAAGTAGATTCCAGACGGTCCAGAGTCGGCAGAAGAGTTACGCTGACAGACGACGAATAGACCTGGAGTTTCAGGTAGGAGATATTATCCTCTTAAAGGTGTCACTTTGGAAAGGTATCATACGGTTCAAGAAGCAGGGCAAGTTGGGCCCCGGATACATCGGACTGTTCAGGGTTATAGCCCGGGTGGGCAAGGTTGCATATCGGCTGGATCTTCCAGCTGAGCTTAGTCAGATCCACATCACTTTTCATGTCTCCCTGCTGCGGAAGTGCTTGGTAGACGAATCTGCAGTGGTGCCCCTAGAGGAAATTCAGATGGATGACAACCTGAACTACATCGAGCGATCAATAGCCTGAAGGGTTTTGAACACTCTAACAACCTTATGGTGCACATGCAACCCTAGATGCTTTGGATCTAACTTTTATCTAATTATACATGCAATTTGTTTCTCCAAAGCATTCATCCTAACTAGCATATAAATTGACAATTGAACAATATAACTAGTTAGATAACTTACCTCTTAGTAGGACTTGTAGTTCTTGACCTTCAAAAGCTTTAACACCTCAAATGTGATGCCTCTAATGTGTCAGAAACACCAAATGCAAGAGGAGGCTAATGAGAAGGGACTAGCTATCACAAAAATCGGTTATGAATCTTCCAAAGAACACATAGGCCGATTTTAGAGACTAAGGTACTCCTTTTATAGTGTGGCAAAGACTAGGGTTACATCCATGCAAACCCTAATGCACCATGACCTTTCATATTACTTAGGCTCCATCGGTTAAACCTCCATGGACTATCATATTGGTTTAGCCCATCCTAAATAACCATGGATCATTAGCCCACCCTATAGGAATCATTGATTTACTTAATCAGTCCCCGTATATATTTAATTAGTCTCTTTCGATCACTCAATTAATTCCAAATTAATTCTTGATCAATACTAATTAAATAATATGATTTCATATTAATATATTATACTTGTAATATATTAATAAATCATAAATAACCTCTTCTCAAAAGTCCGTCCTATCAAATTGCACTTGTGAAGGCAACCCAAAAGGAACATGCTAGTCTCGAGTCAAGTACATACCAATTATAGTTATGGGCTTAGACACCTAATCCACCAGTCTCCCACTTGGATAAGTCTAATAACTATAACTGCAAGTACGACTTAGAAACCGACTAGCAATCGTAGCTCTTAAAAGCCGCTGTTGAACTCTGACCCAGTCAGTGACGCGTCCTTTAGATAAGGGATCATCTCTGTTCTTCAAGATATCAGCCAGACAAATACATGGAACAATGTCATACTTATTGTCCAACAGTTTTTTTCCCGATTTCCGATTTGTTTGACAGAGAAATTAATTGAACACATCAATTTAGTCCTGACCGGGCCCGACACATAAGTCAAAACAAAATCATCGAGGGGCCCAAGATATCGCTTTTAATCCTCCAGGAATTAAAAGGAACAGATAAACTTCGACATTATATGCTTGCACTAGTTATTCGTTAAATCATACACAACCGTGCGTTTTATAACATCAAGTTACTGATGCGTTTTCACACTATCAATGTACAACCAACTCATAGTGAACAACTCATATATATTTCTTTGAAGACTTATATGATATTATCGTCTCACGATCACTCATGATAAATTCTATGAGGTGATTCAAGTGAGCGTGGGTTTAATCCAATACTCAGACCTTATGAGCACGTGAATGTTGTAGCAAACTTTTGCTATGTCTAAACACTCTAGACAATCTATAAGCCAAATTCATGACAGTCTTGCCTTAATACCTACTTCCAAAGTATGATCGACTGTGGATAGTTTGAATAATTTAATTATTTTAGAAGTCAAATCATGCAAAAAGAAACAATACTAAACAATTTACACAAGATAGTAACTTTACTCATAAATAAAACACCTTTTATTTAATCATCAAATGTCAATTACATTTTATCTATTACAAGTTTCTAAATAGCTATCTAATCATTAAAACTAATATCATCCTTCAGCCCAGTGCTCCTCGCCTGCTGCAAATTCTTAACCCTACTCAGTCCCTTCGTGAGGGGATCTGTTGGGTTCTCATATGATGATACCCTCTTTACCACGAGGAGTCCTTCTTCTACCCGATGTCTTATGAAGTGATATTTCCTGTCGATGTGCCTGGATCTGCCATGATCCCTTGGTTCCTTGGTTAAAGCAACCGTACTCTCATTGTCATAGAAAATCTCCATAGGCTCTTTTATAGCTTGTACAACTCCAAGGTCTCCGATGAAGTTCTTCAGCCATATCGCCTCCTTCGACGCTTCGCTTGCTACTATGTACTCTGATTCGCACATTGAATCTGCTACAGTCTCCTGTTTGGAACTTTTCCATGTTATTGCTCCTCCATTCAGGGTAAAAACCCAGCCCAACTGAGAGCGGAAATTATCTCTGTCGGTCTGAAAGCTGGTGTCACTATACCATGTGACCCTTAAGTCATCACTCCCACCAAGAGTAAGGACCCAATCCTTAGTCCTGCGTAGGTACTTAAGAATATTATTTACCGCAGTCTAGTGAGCTTTACCAGGATTCCCTTGACATCTGCTGACCATGCTCAAAGCAAAGGCCACATCAGGGAGAGTACAAGTCATAGCACACATGAGCGAGCCAACTGCGGAAGCATATGGTACTCGACTCATCTCAGCTATTTCAGCCTCTGTACTCGGACTCTGAGTCTTACTCATTTTGGTATTGCCTTGGATGGGTAAGTCACCTTTCTTGGAATTCTCCATGCTGAACCATTTCAACACCTTGTCCAAGTAGGTACTTTGACTAAGTCCAATTAGTCTTTTACTCCTGTTTCTCAATATCCTTATCCCTAGGATGTAAGCAACTTCTTCAAGGTCCTTCATAGCGAAACACTTCCCAAGCCAGGACTTAACCTCCTGCAAGGTTGGAATGTCATTTCCTATGAGTAGTATGTCATCCACATACAACACCAGGAAGCTAACTATACTCCCACTAGCCTTGACATACACACATGACTCATCATCGCTTCTCGAAAATCCAAACACTTTGACTTTCTCATCGAAACAAAGATTCCATCCTCGAGATGCTTGTTTCAATCCATAAATGGATTTCTCAAGCTTACACACTCTATTAGGGTACTTTGCATTGACAAAACCCTCTGGCTGACTCATGTAAACATCTTCAGCCAACTTCCCATTAAGGAAAGCGGTTTTGACATCTATTTGCCATATTTCATAGTCATGAAATGCAGCTATGGCTAACATAACCCTAATAGATTTAATCTTCGCTACTGGTGAGAAGGTATCATCATAGTCAACTCCATGAGTTTGAGTAAAGCCCTTTGCAATCAGTCGCGCCTTATATGTATGTACTTTCCCATCCATGTTGGTCTTCTTCTTGAAGATCCACTTGCACCCGACTGTCTTACGACCCGGTACATTGTCAACCAAGTTCCAAACTTGATTGTCATACATGGAGTAAATCTCTATGTCCATAGCCTCTTTCCACTTTGCAGACTTGGAGCCTGCCATGGCTTCCTTGTAATTGTTAGATTCATCCAAATTTACCAGTGTGCTATCACTGATAAATGTATCACCCTCAGATGTTATATGGAAACCATATAACACAGGTGGAACACTAACTCTACTGGAGCGCCTCAGAGGTACGGACTCGTCAACTGGTTCAACAGGAGTTTCCTCCTCAGGTTGCTCGCTAGTGTTTGAGGTTCCTTCACAACTTGACTCTAGAAGCTCTTCAAGGTCAATTTTCCTCCCACTGTCCCCTTGGCCTATGAGTTCTCTCTCGCGAAAGAATCATATCCTCGCAACAAAGACAACATTGTCACTCGGTCTATAGAAGAGATATCCAAAGGATTTCTGTGGGTAGCCGATGAAAATACACCGCTCACTACGAGGTTTGAGCTTGTCATGAGTATCGCGTGTCACGAAAGCCTTGCAACCCCAAACCTTGATGTGTGCTAATGAGGGAACCTTCCCTGTCCACATATCGTGAGGTGTTTTCGCAATCTTCTTTGTTGGGACTAGATTAAGGACATGGGCAGCAGTCTCTAAGGCATACCACCGGAACGAGATAGGTAACGAAGCTCGACTCATCAAGGAACGAACCATGTCCAACAAGGTTCGATTGCGCCTCTCAGCCACACCATTAAGTTGTGGTGTCCTAGGTGGAGTCAGTTGTGAAACAATCCACATTCCTTAAGATAATCTTGGAACTCGATACTAAGATACTCACCACCCCGGTCGGATTGGAGCATCTTTATCTTCCTGCCCACCTGATTCTCCACTTCTTGTTTAAACTCTTTGAACTTTTCAAAGGTTTCTGACTTATGCTTGATTAAGTAGATATAGCCATATATGTTGTAATCATCAATAAAAGTCACATAGAAGTGGTTAGCATCCCTTGTGGCGGTTCTGAAAGGTCCACACACATCGGTGTGTATGAAATCCAACAAACCTTCACCCCTTCACAAGTACCAGTGAAGGGTGAGTTGGTCATCTTTCCAAGAAAACAAGATTCGCAAGTTTCATCCGACCTTAAGTCGAATGAATCCAAGACTCCAACCTTTTGGAGTTGGCCTATGCGCTTCTTGTTGACATGTCCAAGACGACAATGCCACAAGCATGCCTTATCCAAACTATTGGAAGAATCAATGTGTAACCTATTATTTCCTAAGTTGTCTACAACCTTCACAGTTTCATATACACCATTACAAGGCAATGCTTTAAAATAAAAAAACACCATTATAAAAAGCATTAATAGCACCAATTTCATTATTAAATGAAAAACTAAAACCTTGTTTGTACAAACCATGAAAGGAAATAATATTTCTCGCCATATCAGACGAGTAGCAACAATTATACAAATATAATTCCAACCCACTACTAAGAAATAAAGAATAAACTCCAATCTTGGTGACAGGCGACATTTTCCTATTCCCCATGATCAAGTTCATCTTCCCGTGCTCCACATCCCTACTTCTTTTTAGTCCCTGCAAATCAGAACAAATGTGAATTCCATAACCTATATCAAGGACCCAAGAACAAGAATGTGATGAGTTATGAGATATAATAGTATAAATACCTGCATAGGTGGGCTTAACCTTCCCATCCTTGACATCTTGAAAGTATTTGGGGCAGCTTCGCTTTTAGTGCCCTTTATCATGACAATAGAAACACTCTGCTTCTTTTAGGTTGGTAAAGGGATTAAAAGAGTCAGCTTTGGTCCCACTAGAAGAGAATCCATCAAGAGACTTTCCCTTGCGGCTCTTAGAGGGAGCCTTCATCTTCTTCCCTTTCCCATGTCCAATTGCCAAGACAGGGGCAGTAGCAATAGGAGTAGTAACAACAAATTTACCTTTGAGACTACTTTCAGCAATCCTCAAAAGGCCTTGAAGCTTGCTAAGAGTGGCCTCCTCCTTGTTTATATGATAGGTCATACGGAACTGATCATAACATGGAGGTAAAGAGTGTAGAATGATATCTATGGCCAACTCTTCATCGAAGTTCACATTCAACTTCAGCAAGCGGTCCACAAACCTTTGCATTTTCTGTAAGTGGGCCGTGATGGATTCTCCATCCTTCATCTTTGTTGTTATTATGGAGGCGATGATTTCATACCTCTCTTGACGAGCACTTTGATGGTTGGTATCTTTCCATCAAGTCTTGGTGCATCTCAAAAGGGTAGAAGTCCTCATAGGACTTTTGGACTTCAGTTGTCATAGTGGCCAACATGATACAAGACACCTTAGTGGCATCCTTCTCATGAGTCCTAAATTCAGCAACCTCCTCAGGAGTAGCAGAAGACTCATCAATTTCCTTAAGCTCCTTGTCAAGGACATATTCCTTGTCCTCATAACGAGTGACCATCCTTATGTTCCTAATCCAGTCATCGAAGTTGGTACCATCAAAGATGACTCTCCCACACAAGTTCATGAGAGAGAAAGATATAGAAGGATTTGAGCCGAAGACAAAATTTAGATCACATAGGAGTCCTTAATATAACACCCAAATGAAATATTAAGGCTAGGACCCAACACAATATTTTACAATTTGGAAGAGGGATGTCGTAATCCAATTGCAAAATATTTAAAGGTAGGTAAATGGCGATTTACCAATTTCCACCATGAAAAATGAAATTGATTATTAGGTTTTAAATGAAATGAAGTTCCTAGATTCCTTTGAGATTCATTGAACTTTTCAATGACATGTTTAAATCTCGATTATGCCCTTCAAGTTTGTGACTGGGATACCGAGGATCACAAACAAGGTGTGAATAACCATGCAAATGTGCTTGGTACACTCGATGTCATTTATCACCTAAACAATGTGTCGGTTAACCACACACGCTCCATTGATCTAGGATAAACATGAAGCTACCCTTTGCCACCCTTACTAGTCCAATTTAATGTTCCGGTTAACCACACACGCTCCATTAACGACTTGGCAAGGTGCAAAGTGCAATTTCATGGAATAGCATCATTTTCACATTTTTCCTAAAGTAACTAAGATTGGGAATTTAATAAAACATTTAGTTACTTTATAATTATCATTATACTTTTAACGAGAATTAATGTCTTATCCTACCTGTTCGGCTAACGACCATCCACCAGTCAAGGAAGCGGTGTGTGAGAGTGGACACCCATTAAACCACCAATTTATAGGCAGTAACCTTATACCCCCCTTATAGACCGGCTTCGTGAATGAGGCCTACTAACGATAAGACTGACTTATCTTATACATATATATAATAATTAAACTTTTAATATTATAATAGTATAAGGGTTGAATTTTAAATTTTTTAAAATTCTAGGGTTTGGAATTAAATTATTCATAAGTGTGACTTTACAAAGTCCAAAACTTGAGGGCATGTTTTGAAACTCTTCAAAACTTTTCATTTCCATAACCTATGAGTCTAATGAGTTTTAAAAATGAGACTTTTTATTTTCCATAACTTGAGGACAAGTTATGGAATTCATTAAGGAATTTAGATCAATATATTAACTAATAAAATTATCTTATAAATTTTCTATGATCTAGTTAAACTCATAAGTCAATATAATTCACATCAACAATTTTACAAGAAATTAGCCTAACATATAAACTAATACAAAAATCTTGAAATTTTGACAATTATCTTTTAATTGGATGAGGATGATCACTAACATATAAAAAAACAGATTTTTATGATTCAAAGCAGTTTGTGGTAATGACCCTAATCCAATTCTGGCCAAAAAACTCGAAAAACTGTCATCTGATTATCCAACTCGTCGAGTCCAACTATGGGCTCGTCGAGTTCAAGGAAAAATGAAACCTACTCGTCGAGTCCAATTATGCACTCGTCGAGTAGGTGCTATCAGAACAGTTTTTCAGCTTTGAAAAATAATACATTAGCATCAATATAATAGAAAATCATCCTAGGCTCTGATACCACTGAAGGATTTTGAGCACTCTAACAACCTTATGGTGCACATGCAACCCTAGGTGCTTTGGATCTAAGTTTTCTCTAATTATACATGCAATTTGTTGTTCTAAAGCATTCATCCTAACTAGCATACAATTTGACAATTGAACAATATAACTAGTTAGATAACTTACCTCTTAGTAGTACTTGTAGTTCTTGGCCTTCAAAAGCTTTAGCACCTCAAATGTGATGCCTCTAATTTGTCACAAACACCAAATGCAAGAGGAGGTTAATGAGAAGTGACTAGCTATCACAAAAATCGGTTATGACTCTTCCAAAGAACACATAGGCCGATTTTAGAGACTAAGGGACTGTTTTTATAGTGTGACAAACACTAGGGTTACATCCATGCAAACCCTAATGCACTATGACCTTTCATATTACTTAGGCTCCATGGGTTAAACCTCCATGGACTATCCATGGACTATCATATTGGTTTAGCTCATCCTAAATAACCATGGATCATTAGCCCACACTATAAGAATCATTGATTTACTTAATCAGTCCTCGCATATTTAATTAGTCTCTTTTGATCACTCAATTAATTTTGAATTAATTCTTGATCAATACTAATTAAATAATATGATTTCATATTAATATATTATACTTGTAATATATTAATAAGTCATAAATAACCTCTTCTCAAGAGTCCATCCTATCAAATTGCACTAGTGAAGGCAACCCAAAAGGACCATGCTACTCTCGGGTCAAGTACATACCAATTATAGTTATGGGCTTAGACACCTAATCCAATATAGCCATCCTCGACAGGAAGACGAAGGATGTGAGGAACAAGAGGGTAGTGTTGGTGAAGGTGCAGTGGCAGCACCGCAAGGGCTCGGAGTGGACATAGGACGAAGTCTAAAATAAGATGAGGGAGCACTACCCCGAGCTATTTCCAGGCGCAACAGACTTCGAGGACGAAGTCTAAAATAAGTGGGGGAGATTTGTAACACCCGGTTCCTAGTATGTATTTTAAATACGACTTATTTATTTTTGTTTGAGAACTCGACGAGTTGGAGGCCCCAAACTCGTCGAGTAGGAATTATTTTGGGATGCGGGTTAAGAAACCTAATCAACGAGTTGAGAGCCCCCACTCGACGAGTAGGGCTGGAAAAGTGAAACCCTAATTTCAGGGTTTTGCACCCTATTTAAACACATTAATCGCTAAAGGTTAGCCTCGTTTACAGCCTCCAAGTCCCAAAACCCTAGCTACGAAACCATAGAGCCTTGTGTGAGCTTGTGAGACCATTTTGAGAGAAAACTTCTGCTTCTGAAGCTTTAGGAAGAAGAGGAAGCTTGAGGACTCAAGAAGAAGAGAGTAGATCCAGAAACTTCACTTCATTTGCAGCATTTTCGGGTTAGCAAGTCTCAAACTTGCTCAATGATTTCTTAGATCTCTTCATTTCACTTTTATGGGGTTTTTTGTCCACGAATGTTAGCTTTTGAGACTTGGACATCCCACGTGATTACTCTTTCAGATATGGGGTCTAGGAGGGGTTTCATGGAATAAAGGTGCAAACTTTATCATCATTGAAGCCCCATGCAAGCTTTAAGGTGTGATTTTGGCCTTTTAAGCTCGAAAAGGCCATGCATGGAGGGAAAGTCAGGGACTTTACGTATTCATATGGCGTCTAGGATCTAGATCTCAGTTTGTATGCCTTAGTTCGAAGTATTATGGCTTTTGGGTCAAGATTTAGATCTTGAAGAGTTAGGGTTTGAGCTAAATCCATTAAAGGAATCTATTAACAGGTAAAGTTGGAAATTTTACCCTTAAAAGGACATTTCCAGTGTGTAGAAGAAGTGTGGAGTCCAGATCAGAAGGATAGGAGCTTAATCTATAAAGATGGCTCCACAGACTAAAGAACTCGTCGAGTCCATAGTGGAACTCGACGAGTTGGGTCGAAGAATCCCGAGTATGTAAGGGTGAAAACTCGACGAGCTCAAGGATGACTCGACGATTTGATTGAAGAAGTCCCGATTCTATGGATAAAGAGGAACTCGACATGTTTTGAAAGAACTCGACGATTTGGATCGCGATTAAGGGTTTCTGATTCATGGAACTCGACGAGTTGATGGACCAACTCGGCGAGTTGAGTCAACTAGAATGTTGACTTTGACTATGACTTTGACCAAAGTTGACCCTTAAGGGGGTTATGAGTATGAAAAGGGTAATTAAAGGAAATGTTTATGTGTAGGAGTCTGAGAGGGGTTGATTTCAGAGTAGGAGTTTCTACAGCTCTTTATAGTGATCGAGGTGAGTTACCTTCCAGTAGAAGTGGGTCAAAGGCACAAATGCCAGCCCACTAGTAATTGTTTTTAGTTGACACGATTGTCTTTGTGATAATTGTCTGGTATGCCACTATCTGTTATGCTTTATGTGCTAGAATGTTATGATATTATGTGATAGTAGTAGGAGGAGTGAAATAGTCCCCGGTTACCGGTTGAAAGAGACCGCAGGGGTAGATAGTACCCATTTATGCCTAGAAGTATGTTTATGATATGTTACTACGTGGTAGTGGTAGGGGTGAAATAGTCCCATAACCGGTTGAGATAAACCAGAGGGTAGGTCGGGCACCCAGATATGCCTGACAGGGGTAGGTCGAACATCCCGATATGTCTGACAGGGGTAGGTTGAGCACCCCGGTATGCTCAGCAGGGTAGGTCGGGCACCCATATATGCCTGACAGTATGTTTATTGTATGATATGTGGCATGATGGGAGAACTCACTAAGCTTTGTGCTTACGGTTTTCAGTTTTTGTTTCAGGTCCTTCTTCTTCAAGGGGAAAGGAGCCGACACGATAGCAGCGCATCACACACACGATTTTCCGCACATGAAATTCTTGGGATTTGTACTCTGACATTATTTTCCTATGATATGTTTTTGAGATAGTTAACTTACAGTTTTCATGATATGAGATAACATTGATGGAATTTTTAGTAATCTGTTTTATGAATCTTTAAATTAAAAATGAAACTTTTGGTCTTGAATTTTGGGATGTTACAAATAAGCTCTAAAAATTGAAAAAAAAATGGTTTCTTGGTTCAATGGTTAATAATGATTCTCTATTGAACTTTATCATATATATATATATATATATATATATATATATATATATATATATATATATATATATATATATATATATATATATATAGTGAGCTTCAATAGAGAACCAAGGAACTAGTCGTGAGCTTCGAAATTTAAAGCGATCAACAGCCAATGAAATGTATGTATGCTTGTACATTAGACGCACATAAACCAGATTATACCATAAAACCCACCTCTTTACCAAAAACCCACCTCTTTTTTTCGTTTAAATTTTTTTTAACCACGTTTTTATCGGGAAAAAAACCGAATATATTGTTGTTTATGATTTTTCGTCCTCTTTCCATAGAGATCCATGTTGATATATGAAAAAACAAACTTTTTTTTTTCGAAAAAACTCCACTTCATTTTGTTGTTTTTTTTAATATTTAAGTTTATTTTTATCCAAAAAAAACTAATTATACAAAAAATTTCCATTTCGTTTCATCTATTATTTAACATCAACAACAATTAAAAAAACCCTGAATCAGTTCGGATTTGTAGTGTGAATTTGAACTGTAAATATTTTAATTTTAACATTATAATGTGAATCTGACTTACTATTATTCATATTGTGAATCTACTCAGATTCACAATGTAAATTTGAGCTGATTCACTATGTAAATCTATACTGAAAATTCGTATTTTTTTTTCTACTTCAATATGAATATATGTTTATAGAGTACCAAAAAATATATATTTTGATATATTTATCAATAAATTTTCGATAAAAAATAGGTCTTAACTTTTCAAAAAACAAAGAAATGAAGTGAATTTTTTTCAAAAAAAAATTATTTTTTTGTATATCAATATGAATATCTATGAAAAGAAGATGAAAAAACATGAACAATGGTATATTCGGTTTATTTTTTCGAATAAAAAATATGGCCTAAAAAAATTAAACGAGTTTTGTTTTAATCCAGTGTATGTGCGTCAATTGTAAAATTTTATAGCTATTCATTTTGCCTTTGATCGCTTTGAATTCCGATGTTTTAAATTGGTTTCTTGGTTCGTTGATTTTAGTAGTTCTCTATTGAAGTTCCCCCCCCCCCCCTCACACACACACAGATATATATATATATATATATATATATATATATATATATATATATATATATATATATATATATATAGGGTTAGTTTAATGTGAAACGGTCTAATTTTGTGAGATCGTGATACGCACTCCTAGCCACTCATTTTATAGATTAAAAAAAATATTTTTAAAATGCAAAATAATTGAAATTTTTTTGAAATATTATTTTTGTCATTTATATTTTCTAAAAAAACGATTATAAAAATAAAAAATAAAAAAATTACTGTTTTTTTACATATTCTACTAGAATATTAGAATATTTTACATATCTGAGAAATCTAATTGAATATTCTAACATTCTAAAAATCACATTAGAATATTTAAAGTGTAATATTCTATTAGAATATTTCACGTATTTTAAAAAAAAATGGTAATTTTTTTTAATAGGTAAAAAAAAGGACGAAAATAATAATTAAAAAAAGAATTTTCGGATTTTTCTTTTTATTTTGCATTTTAAAATTATTTTTAGATTGCGTCTCACGGTTTCACAAAATTAATATGGTCTAAAATGAACCGGAACATATATATATATATATATATATATATATATATATATATATATATATATATATATATATATATATATATATATATATAGAGAGAGAGAGAGAGAGAGAGAGAGAGAGGAGGGTTCAATTGAGAAAAAAAAGGTTGAGAATGGGGGAATCATTCTCAGCCACTCATTTATTTTTTCCCGCAAAAACCGCCGTCGTACCAGCGGAAATGGGAAAGAAATAGACATGTGTTTTCCAACAAAACATGTTTCCTTAAACTATGCTAACCATTACCTTAATATATACAAAAACATAGTTTTTTCGTTTTTTTTAATTTTTAAGAAGCTATTTTTATCGAAAAATGAGTTTAAATATACCAAAATTCATGATTTTTTATTCTCTACAAATAGACATCCATATTGATATAGTTTTAAGATAAAATAAAAAATTTATTTTTTTGATATTTTCAGCTATCGTTATTCATAAGTGAATAAAAATGAATCAGGTTTTTACTACAGTACATTCGTTATTCACTTATGAATAAAAACTATGATTAATTTTTTTTACAATTTAAGTATCATTCATATATGAATATAGCATATAATAAACATAGTATATTCATATTTAAATATTAAACGATGCATTCACTTGTGAATATTGGATAGTATATTCACTTGTGAATATTAGATGGTATATTCACTTATGAATATTAGATAATATTTTCATATCTGAATATTACATAGTATTACATGGTATATCAAATGTGAATATTACATAGTATATTCACTTGTGAATATTAGATGATATATTCACTTATGAATATTACACAATATATTCACATATGAATATTACAAGGTATTTTCACAAATATATATAATTTTTATATGTTATTCACATATGAATAACATACAGACTTGCATATTTGTTTTTTTGTTTTAATAATCATATGCTGATTCATGTGAGAAAACATATTCATATATGAATATAACGTGGTAATTTAGTTTATGCATTTCATCAAACAGTTGGAATGCATACAATTTAACTTTTTTAAAAATGTTAAAAACATGATACTTTGACTATTTAAAATTTACAAAATAGTAGATTGATAGAGAATTATATGAAATTTTCAAAAAAAAAAAACAATTTGATCTTTTTCTAACCTCAATTTTGAAGTTTTATTTGATAATCGATGTTGAATGAATGATATGAAGTGGATTTTTTGTTGATTATCGATGATGTTGATCTAATGACGCTGGGAGTATAATTAATCGTAGATGTTGAAGATCTGATCGTATTCAAGCAGAATTGAAGGTTGGATTAAAAGAATCAAAAACGAATTTTTGTTGTTAACTGTTGAATCGTGTTGATAAACATGTTATTGACGAAGATCGATAATTGATTAACACTGGATGATGTTGATGATGGTTTAATTGAAGAAATCTGGATGATTGTTGAAGGTTGGAGGAGAAATTTGGATGATGAACGATCGATTAGAAATGAGTTTGAACTGTTATCTATTTCTATACAGTTACGTATTTGAGATTGAAGGTTATTATCATATTTACAAGTTTGCCACTGTGTCTTTTTATGCTTAGATTAAATGAGTGGCTGAGAATGATTCCCCCATTCTCAACCTTTTTTATTTTCTCAATTGAACCCACACACATATATATATATATATATATATATATATATATATATATATATATATATATATATATATATATATATATATATATATATATATATATATATATATATATATATACCGTGTATGTGTTAAACATAAAAAAACCATAATACAATCCAAAATTTAAATATATAACTAAATAATTGAATATAAGATGCATGAATTGGCTATGCCAATTTGCCAACTTGTATAATTTGGCGGGTCCGAATCTGCCCATTTCACAATCACGTGCCTATTCTCCTTACTTTTTAGGGAACAATATTATATCATATCTAAATTACACCTAGGTCTATTTAAAATTATAAATTGTAAACATAAATATCTACTTAGAAATATGTTTTTCAACATAACAATATATTTTATTTATATATATCTAAATACAAATTTATGTATATATTAAAATACTAGATTATTTAAAAAAACGCTTTAATTTTTTTTAAATATCTTTTTTTTTTTCTGTATACTCAATAAGAACACTGTCAATAAAGATTGTTCATAATAGAATGTTATTGACAATCTCATGACCTCAAAATCTGTTTTATCAATCTGGTGTGATGTATCATTTCTCGATACAATATTCCAAAAACAAAGCGATATTGTGCTTGTAATCGTTCTCGCGATTTGAGTTAGTTGAGATGCTGAAAAATGGATGAAAAGATAGAGGGAGAAAGGGAGATTAACAAAAAATAATTCAAAATAGTTCTACATTATGCATACGCCTACCAATGTGATTAAAATCAAGAAAATATGATTGGTTGGCTGTGAAAGATGGATGAAAAGCTAGAGGGAGAAAGGGAGATTAACACAAAATAATTCAAAGTAGTTCTACATTATGTATACGCCTACCAATGTGATTAAAATCAAGAAAATATGCTTGGTTAGCTGTGGCGGTTAAGTAATCTTTGAGTTTATTAATTTTTTATATTGTATTGAATCAACCTAGATGGTAGGTCTGCATGAACATGTGTATGAGTGAATTAATCTTACAAATATGAACATATTTTCAGACCACCCATATTTTCACACCACATAACGCATTTTTAGACCATTGAACATATTTTCATACCACCGAACATATTTTCATACCACATAACATATATTTATACCACCAAATATTTATATGTACATTGAACACGTTGTGAATAAAAGATAAATAAACACTATGGTATGAAAATATTTTCAATGATGTCGTTACTACCTATTCCACAACGTGTTCAATGTACATATAAATGTTTGGAAAAAAGATAAATAAACACAGTGATACCTAGTCCTAAACTATTTGCTTTGAACAATAGATCTGAAAATGATACCTTGTAAATACATCACTGTGATGCTAAACATCAAACTAGGAATAGTTATTCCGGATTTCTAGGTAGTCTTGGATAATTGAGATGTATATATCTAATGGTATAACAGGTTAAACAATATTCCAATAAATACAATGATATTTTGTTTTCAACTAGTTCAAACATTGGAATAGTGCAAGGCTAAAAGAATCTCCTTTAGTGATCTAAGAGGCCCATGGTTTATGGATTGAACATCTTTAAGTCCAAGAAATCCAATAAGGCCCACATAGATGGATCTTGTTTCTTTAACGGAGAAACAAGAAACTGGAAGAGGAACTGATCTTCTTATCCGGAAAGAAAGTCTAGAAGAGACAAGTACTTCAGGTATCTACTAGATAGAACTCTTACTTTTTATATAGCACTAAAGTACTTGTTACTTAAATGTTAATATAATATTTGTAAATGGATTGCAGATATTTACATAAACGTAACTAGCTGAGCACAATCAAGTTGGAACTACGCTCTCGGAGTTTAGTTTATTATTTATGCTTAGAACATAAAATACTTGTAATATAAAACAATTTTTGTTTAGGAACAATATATGTTGTAATTTAGCTTGTCTAAATATATGAATCAGTTAATTTATGACTGACTGATCATTTACTTAAATCTTTTTTTCATAATGATCACTTTCATATTCGGAAATGATTAAAACTCTTTTTATGAGAGTGGATCTCTTAATAAGAATTATAAAGTAAATATCAATGCTTTTTAAATAACAAGTTCTATATGCAAAATAATTTTGACTTAACCTTGTTTTGAATCAAAGTTATCTAAGACATTGTTATCTTTATTATATAAATGAAATTCATATATTCCAACTTCAAGAAATGGATCTTTGAAGGCAAATAATGTAGTTTATTTGATATATGTAAATCTTGTTTATATCTAAAAGATTCCTAATGATATTTTAACTAAGTAGTAGAGAAAATAAATTATTAAGGAACTATATACTATGCTGTATGATTTCCTTTCTAATGAATGTATATGATTTAGCACAATATACCAAATAGACTTTAATAACAACTACAATAGTTATAATTATATTTTGCATGATAAAGCATAATTATAAAATCTTTGTTGAAGTTTCAAATATAAACTTGAGATACAAACTGGTAAGATCTCTCTAAAATCCTTAATGATAATAAATGATGAATTAAATCTTTCTTGGTATGATTCACTTTCCAATCGGTGGAAATTATCCTCTTTTTTTCCTATAGATAACACCTAGAACACTATCAATTGTACTTTGAGAACAAATACCAACTAATAAGTAGATAAAACATTTTCTTTATAATATTTTGTATGGAAAGGATCCATCCCTATCTCATTTAACTGTTTTGTGGATTTGAAGACTATATTGGACTAAAGCTTCTAAACCCAACATCTACTAAATGCATATTTATATAATGTTCTAAATGTGGCTTAGATTATTATATGCAAATCGACCCACCAAGAATAAGTTCTTTTATTCCTCTGATAGCTGAGTTAGCAGAAAGCAAGCTTCTAATGACAAAGCAAGTGGGAGGCACATGAAACCTGAAGCAGCTCAAGAACCATAACCTGATGTAGTAACAGTTGGCACTAGTTTTAACCAGGATTGTTAAACTCGAATAATAGCTATTCACAAACAAAAATTGTTCCTATTAATGGTTGAAGTCATCTATGACTTGAGAAATGTTTAATCTCTCATTGATGAGATATTCTTGATGGTTTCTGGAAAATCCAATAACTACCAAAGTGCTATATCAGATCTCGAATCTGATAAATGACATAGAGTTATGAACATGAGATGTAATCCATGTATAGTAATCAAGTGTGGTCTTGATGAAACTTTTTCCCTATAACAAGGCTAGAAGGAGAAAATGATTCTTCTAGAAAGAATACATTACATGGTTAACTATACATATCTACAACAAGACTTGTTGTAAAAGGATTTTCTCATACTCATGTCATTGACTATGGTTTTCATCATACCCATGACAATGAATATGATCAAACCTTTTCCACAAGTATCTATGATTAGATCAACAAGGATATTATTTATTATAAATTCATATTTTCAATATGAGATATAGCAAATAAATTTCAAGAAAGACTGATTTTCTTAGTACACATATACTTGAAGATACCTATATAGATTAGCCAAAATGTTTTCTTAATCCATGTTATCATAGCAAAATATGTAAAGCTTGAGATCCACTTGGGGATATAAAGCAAACATCTCAAGGTTGCAATCATCATTTTAATATAAAACTACAAGGTATGCTTTTATATCAAAATGAATAGAACATGTGTGTTGTAACGCCCCGATTCCCAGGTATTGTTTAAATAAGAATTTAATTGGTTTCAAGGCCTACTCGACGAGTTGGTTGCCCTACTCGTCGAGTAGCAACTGGTTTGATACGCGTGTTTAGTGACCTACTCGCCGAGTCCATGAAGGGACTCGACGAGTAGGAGCTGACAGATGAAACCCTAAATCTCGGGGTTTTGCACCCTATTTAAAGGAGCCTCAGCCTCCTTTGGCCTCTTTACAGTCTTTGAGAGCTCAGTGAAACCCTAATTCGTGTGGTACTCTTCTTGGTGTGATTTAAGCCTTGGAAAGAAGGTTGGCTAGGAGGGAAAAGCTTGAAGAGCAAAGGAGTTGAAGCAAGAAAGGTGTGGGAAGTAGAACTTACCTCAGCTACCATCTTCTGGAGGTATCAAGTTACAATCTTTACTTCCCTTCCCTTCTAGATCTCTTTTCTTGTTGTTGAGTTTTAGGGTTTTATGGATTTTGAGTTGATATGGTGAGCTATGGGCTAGATCTGAATTTGTAACTTCAGATCTGGACCCTTCCTAAGTCCTAGAGTCATAAAGTTACGGGTTTGGGGGTGATTGAGGCCCTCCTTGTGCATGAAACCCCATTAAGAGATTAGAATTGCCATTAAGAGCCTTTTTAGTCATGCATACACGTAAAGTTTGCAACTTTACGTGAAAAGCATGCTCTAGAAGCTTGGATCTGTAATTTGGAGCCATTTCATGGTTAAATGAGTCTGTATGGCTTAAGGACTGAAGGAACTCGGCGAGTCGCAAGGTTGACTCGGCGAGTCTTATGAAGATAGCATTAACTCGGCGAGTTGGAAGAACAACTCGGCGAGTCGGATGATGATTGTCGTAGACTCGACGAGTGGATGAACAACTCGGCGAGTCGGATGAGGTTGCCCCAACTTATGAATACGCGGGTAACTGTCGAGTTGCAAGAAGGAAGCTTGACGAGTGGACTTAGGGTCTCGATCGTAAACCAAAGGAACTCGACGAGTCACTCAGGAGACTCAGCGAGTGGGTTAGTACTTCAAGGAACTCGGCGAGTAGCCGGGGGTACTCGACGAGTCAAGGTCAACATGGACTGTTGACCTTGACTGATGACTTTGACTTTGACCAGGGTTTGATTAGTTGGCTTAAGGGGTACCTTGAAGGGTTGGGAACTTATGGGTTTGATTATGCTATGGTAATAGGTGGTGGAGTTTGTGGCAGTGATCCGAGGGTTGAAGTTTATCTACTGAGTCGACATCTGCAAGGTGAGTTATCCTCACTATATCAATAGGGTCTAAGGCACCAAGGCCGGCCCTTTAGTTGTTATCGTTATGGTATGCTAGATGTGGATATGATCTGTTAGATCAGGATCAGGGTAGACGATATGTTATGCTTTTATGATCCGTAAGGATTGATATGTTAGTGACCTGCTAGTTCAGTGCTTTAGTTATGAGAAATTGCTATGTTTAGTAATCAGTGAGATAGATATGTTCGATGTTTGTTTATGCCAGTAAATGTTAGTTATGCGCACATGGTTATTTGCTTCTTGCTTGGGTTGAGGCGGTCCTGCTTTGTGCTGAAGGCCAACACACCCTATGAGCGGTCCGGGAAGACTGTAGGCACATGTGGCGGTCCAGTCATGCCGAAGGCTCGGTATAGATTTAGTTGGACTGTAGGCCCTGTAGGGCGGTCCAGTCAGGCCGATGGCTCAGTATGCATGTTGATTGATTGATTAATACGGATATGGTATTATCAGTGTGGTATTGGTATTTTGGGGGTAGCTCACTAAGCCCTCGGGCTTACAGTTTTCAGTTTATTGTTTCAGGTACTTCAGGAGTTCATGGCAAGGCAAAGGCGTGACCGTACCACTCCTCATCCTTATGATCTGGATTTTGGGACACTCTGATTGAATAATGAATTGAAAACACTTTTGTAAACAATTACTATTTTGGTTTTATTTATGCTTGAAAAGTTTAAATTTGGCGTAAAATTTTGGATGTTACAAGTTGGTATCAGAGCCTTGGTTTGAGTGAATTGGGGGAAACACACGTGTGAACCCAGTCTCAAATCAAGGAAATTTTCGAAATAAATTCTAAAATGGTTTTCAAAATGAAGGATGGAGGATGCAGAGGGTACGATCAGCCGGAGCCTGTAAGTGAACCCTAAAATACCATATAGTTATTTGATATTTTGATATGTTAGGACAGCATGCTAGTGCTAAGCTAGGGATCTTCAGGAATCACATGATAGATTTGCCTGATTGTATGATGCCTATTAGACTAGGGTTTCTTGTATATGGACTTGACATCATAACTGTAGATGTTTAGTGTATACATCACGACTGTGCATAATAAAGACCTTATAGCCTGAGAATGTTGATTCAGCCTTCGGGTGGGATTGGATATTCGAAAGTCTATTGGGTCCAGCGTTATGTGCAGCTAGCATACACTAGCGCTTCAGGGGATGATGAAAGTTTCATGGATGTGTGGGTTGTGAGGAGCTGTGAGATCAGTTGTGGGATGGGCGATGTTTCCCTAGGAGTAAGGGTTGAGCGCATATTATGGTTATGATAGTGTTAGGGTGTTGTGGTGATACTTGAGACAAATATGGGTAGGTGTGGAAGGTAGTATGGGCCCGTACTACTGAAAGCACAGGACCCATACGCGTATCAAGGAAGTCACAACCCCTAGGGTTTGTGGGAATTGGTCTCTCGATATTATGATTGTTTATCTGACGTCTTGGGAATATTTTTCAGTATGGTGGTGACGAGACATTTTGCTGCTGGATCCGGGTCTGGATCCGGGTCGGGATCCGGGTCAGGATCGGGAGACGGAGGGTCAGACGTGCCGGTAGCACCTGAGCCCCGTGGTATAGATAGGGACAGAGGAGTTGGATGCCAGGATCCGGGAGATTCTGCACGATGAGATTGCTCCGGCGTTCCGAGCGCAGGTGCCAGAGATGTTTGGGTCAATTAAGACCGCGATGGTTGAGTATTTTGATGAGCGATACGTAGCTCTAGCAGAGACAGCGGCCGCTGTAGCCACATCGGCTGTAACCGCGACAGGGGTTGGAAGAGGAGCCAGCAAGGCTTTCCAGTACCGGGACTTCGATAATACGAAGCCCCCGACATTTGATGGTACACAGGATGCGATCAGGACTATGAGGTGGTTATCTGACGTGGAGGGATGTTTCTTCACGTGTTCATGTCCTGCTGACCAGAAGGTCAGGTGTGCCCTGAACCTGCTGAGGCTTGGGGCAAAGGACTGGTGGAGATTGACGACAGGGTCGTACACGGATGATTAACGAGCTGCTGTTACTTGGGAGCAGTTCTGGGATATGTTCCGCACCCGCTACGTTCCACGTGTTGAGCGGGAGCGGCTTGCTCATGAGTTTTTTGACATTGAGACAAGATGGGAAGTCAGTGATGGAGATCACTCGTATGTTCACGGAGAGGGCTATGTTCTGCCTGAAGTTTGCTTCGGAGCAGTCTCAGATGACTCGTTATCTGAGTATGCTCAAGACTGATATTCGGCAGTTTGTGTCTACACAGCATTGTGATACCCTCCTGGATCTTCAGGAAGCCGCGGGGCGGCGTGAGTTGGAGATAGAGCTGCAGTTGAAGGAGCAGCGTCAGGCACCGACACAGTCTCAGCCGGCGCCTAAGCAGTCTAAGACCGCTGATACTCGGACCGGGGGTCAGCAGAGCCGCACGTGTGGAAAGTGTGGCAGGGGTCATTCTGGGGTTTGTCGAGCAGGAGGTGGGTGCCACAAATGTGGCAAGGAGGGGCATTATGCCAGGGACTGTCGCCAGTCCGCCCCTCCAGCAAATATGAGGATTTGTTATCATTGTCACCAGGTTGGTCATGTGAAGACCAACTGTCCGCAGCTCGCCGCAAAGCCGGCGCAGGGTTCCGCACCAGCTATTGTGAGGATTGGTGATGGGAGGCCAGTCAAGGTGGAGCCTCCGAAGGCTCAGGGTCGCGCTTTTCAGCTCACGGCCGAGGAGGCCAAGGCAGCACCGGATGTGGTTGGTGGTATGTTTCTAATTTTTCTGTTTCAGTTATTATATCTGTGTTATGCTTATTCGTTGGTACATGTGTTAGGTACGTTTTTAGTAAACTCTTTGCCTGCATTGGTTTTATTTGACTCGGGGGGCGATTCGGTCGTTTGTATCTCAGACCTTTAGTAGAGAGTTCAGTGTGTCGGTAGATGAGCTTGATTGTCCGTTGCGAGTTTCGATCGCCAACGAGCACGGGATTTCTGCTTCTTCAGTTTACCGGGGATGCGAGCTGGAGATTTTCGGGGTATCATTCCCGATAGATTTGATTGCTATTCCCATGGGGGAATTATGTGTGATCGTAGGAATGGATTGGCTCAGCCGGTTTGGTGCCATGATTGACTGTGAGGGACAGCGAGTAGTAGTTCGAACCCCAAGTGGGGGAGAACTGGTGGTATATGGTGAGGGAACCAGGGTAGGATCAGGGTTTTGTTCGGCCGCCAGGGCTCGACAGTATATTCAGCACGGATGTGCAGGTTATTTAGCGTGTGTGGTGGACATGCGGGTCAGGGATCAGACTTCAGTTTCAGAGGTCCCGGTGGTTAGAGAGTTTGCTGCCGTGTTTCCAGAGGAGTTACCTGGAGTGCCTCCGGAGAGGCAGGTGGAGTTTAGAATTGATCTGGTGCCGGGGGCGGCCCCTATCGCTAAGGCGTCGTACCAACTGGCACCGCCAGAGATGCAGGAGTTGTCATCTCAGTTGTAGGAGCTGCTGGGTAAGCAGTTTATTCGTCCGAGTAGTTCCCCATGAGGAGCACCGATCCTCTTCGTCAGGAAGAAGGACGGATCGCACAGGATGTGCATCGACTACATGGAGTTGAACAAGCTAACGGTGAAGAACCGTTATCCACTCCCAAGGATAGACGATTTTTTCGATCAGCTGCAGGGTGCATCTTGGTTTTCCAATATCGACTTGAGATCCGGGTATCACCAGGTCAGGGTGAGGGAGGAAGACGTGGAGAAGACCGCGTTTCGGACTCGTTATGGTCATTACGAGTTTGTGGTGATGCCATTTGGGCTCACCAACACGCCAGCAGTATTCATGGATTTGATGAATCGAGTCTGCAGGCCGATGCTCGATCGCTCGGTCATTGTGTTCATAGATGATATCTTGGTGTATTCCAAGACCCGAGAACAGCACAAGGAGCACCTCCGGGAGCTGCTGGAGGTTCTGCGGCGAGAACGGTTGTATGCCAAGTTCTCGAAGTGTGAGTTTTGGTTACGAGAGGTCCAGTTCCTTGGACATCTCGTTAACGAGGAGGGGATTTTGGTCGACCCGGCCAAAGTCGAGGCGGTAATGCGGTGGGAGATTCCGAAATCTCCCTCCGACATCAGGAGTTTCTTGGGATTAGCAGGGTACTACCGGAGATTTATTCGAGATTTTTCCAAGGTTGCAGTACCCGTCACTCGTCTAACGAGGAAGGGGGTGGATTTCCGGTGGGGCCCTGAGTAGCAGAGGGCGTTTGAGACACTCCGGCGATGTTTGTGTGAGGCGCCAGTGTTGACGCTCCCGAGGGAGTCGAGGATTTCGTAGTAGTTTGTGATGCGTCCATCACAGGTCTGGGGGCGGTCCTCATGCATAGGGGACGGGTGATAGCCTATGCATCGCGGCAGCTGAAGCCGCATGAGACGAGATACCCTACGCACGATCTTGAGTTGGGAGCGGTGGTTTTCGCTCTCAAAATTTGAAGGCATTATCTGTACGGGGTCCGATGTACTATATACACGGATCACAAGAGTTTGAGGCACATCATGGATCAGCCGAACCTGAATATGAGGCAGCGAGGTGGCTGGATGTAGTCAAGGACTATGATTGTGAGATCCTTTACCATCCTGGTAAAGCGAATGTGGTTGCCGACGCTTTGAGACGCAAGTCAGCAGGGTCTTCCACCCCGGCAAGGTGTATGAGGATAGCGGTGGATTCCCCGCTTGTGAGCTTGATTAGGGATGCTTAGGTCGAGGGCATGAGACCAGAGAACTGGAAGATGGAGCGGATTAAGGGCGAGAGCCCCCGTTTTGTTCAGGATAGCCGCGGGTTGTTGACTCGATACGGCCGCATTTGGGTTCCGATGTCCGGAGGGGTTCGGCAGACAAGGATGGAGGAGGCTCATAAGTCTCATTTTTCTGTCCATCCGGGGGCCACCAAGATGTATCGCGATTTGAGTTTGAGTTACTGGTGGCCCGGAATGAAGCAAGAAATCGCTGGGTATGTTGAGAAGTGCTTGACATGTAGGATGGTCAAGGCCGAGCATCAGAGGCCGCATGGTACGCTGCAGCCTCTAGAGATTCCCATATGGAAATGGGAGCAGATCACGATGGATTTCATTACAAAGTTGTCTCTCGCCATGGGGTTCCAGTTTCTATCGTTTCTGATCGGGATGTCAGGTTTACTTCCCGTTTTTGGCAGAAGTTCCATGAGGAATTGGGTACGCGACTGCATTTTAGTACATCATTCCATCCGCAGACCGATGGGCAGAGTGAGCGGACCATCCAGACTCTCGAGGATATGTTGAGGGCGTGCGTCATTGACTTTGGTGGGAGTTGGGATTCCCACCTACCGCTTGTAGAGTTCGCCTACAACAACAACTATCACTCAAGTATTGGCGCCCCGCCTTTCGAGCTGTTGTATGGTCGAAAGTGTAGAACCCCAGTCTGCTACGGGTGAGATTGGGCACAGGATAATGGGACGGACAGAGGTACTTCTGCAAACTACCGAAAAGATACAACAGATTAGACAGCGTTTGCAGACCACTCAGAGTCGGCAGAAGAGTTTTGTCGACAGACGCCGATCTGAGTTGGAATTTCAGGTGGGTAACATGGTACTCCTGAAGGTCTCACCCTGGAAGGGTGTGATCCGTTTCAGGAAAAGGGGAAAACTGGGTCCCCATTTTATTGGGTCGTTCAGGATCATTGCCAGGGTTGGCAAGGTGGCTTATAGGCTGTAGCTTCCGGAAGAGCTTAGCCGGATTCATAGCACGTTCCATGTTTCGCAATTGCGGAAGTGTATAATGGACCAGGAGACAGTGGTATCACTGGATGACATTCAGGTCGATGAGCGCCTGAATTATGTGGAGTGGCCGGTGGCCATTTTGGAAAGGAAGAAGAATATCCTTCGGAACAAGGAAATACCTTTGGTGAAGGTGCAGTGGGAACATCGGAGGGGATCCGAGTGGACATGGGAGCCGGAGGCGGAGATGCGTGAGCATTACCCGACATTGTTTATTCCAGCAGACTTCGAGGGCGAAGTCTAGTTCAAGTGGGGGAGAATTGTAATGCCCCGATTCCCAGTTATTGTTTAAATAAGAATCCAATTGGTTTCAAGGCCTACTCAACGAGTTGGTTGCCCTACTCGTCGAGTAGCAACGAGTTTGATAATCGTGTTTAGTGACCTACTCGCCGAGTGCATGAAGGGACTCGACGAGTAGGAGCTGGCAGATGAAACCCTAAATCCCGGGGTTTTGCACCCTATTTAAAGGAGCCTCAGCCTCCTTTGGCCTCTTTACAGTATTTGAGAGCTCAGTGAAACCCTAATTCGTGTGGTACTCTTCTTGGTGTGATTTAAGCCTTGGAAAGAAGGTTGGCTAGGAGGGAAAAGCTTGAAGAGCAAAGGAGTTGAAGCAAGAAAGGTGTGGGAAGTAGAACTTACCTTAGCTAGCATCTTCTGGAGGTATCAAGTTGCAATCTTTACTTCCCTTCCCTTCTAGATCTCTTTTCTTGTGGTTGAGTTTTAGGGTTTTATGGATTTTGAGTTGATATGGTGAGCTATGGGCTAGATCTGAAGTTGTAACTTCAGATCTGGACCCTTCCTAAGTCCTAGAGTCATAAAGTTGCGGGTTTGGGGGTGATTGAGGCCCTCCTTGTGCATGAAACCCCATTAAGAGCTTAGAATTGCCATTAAGAGCCTTTTTAGTCATGCATACACGTAAAGTTTGCAACTTTACGTGAAAAGCATGCTCTAGAAGCTTGGATCTGTAATTTGGAGCCATTGCATGGCTTAAATGAGTCTGTATGGCTTAAGGACTGAAGGAACTCGACGAGTCGCAAGGTTGACTCGGTGAGTCTTATGAAGATAGCATTAACTCGGCGAGTTGGAAGAACAACTCGGCGAGTCGGATGATGATTGCCGTAGACTCGACGAGTGGATGAACAACTCGGCGAGTCGGATGAGGTTGCCCCAACTTATGAATGCGCGGGTAACTGTCGAGTTGCAAGAAGGAAGCTCGACGAGTGGCCTTAGGGTCTCGATCGTAAACCAAAGGAACTCGACGAGTCACTCAGGAGACTCGGCGAGTGGGTTAGTACTTCAAGGAACTCGGCGAGTAGCCGGGGGTACTCGGCGAGTCAAGGTCAACATGGACTGTTGACCTTGACTGATGACTTCGACTTTGACCAGGGTTTGATTAGTTGGCTTAAGGGGTACCTTGAAGGGTTGGGAACTTATGGGTTTGATTATGCTATCGTAATAGGTGGTGGAGTTTGTGGCAGTGATCCGAGGGTTGAAGTTTATCTACCGAGTCGACATCTGCAAGGTGAGTTATCCTCACTATATCGATAGGGTCTAAGGCACTAAGGCCGGCCTTTTAGTTGTTATCGTTATGGTATGCTACATGTGGATATAATCTGTTAAATCAGGATCAGGGTAGACGATATGTTATGCTTTTATGATCCGTAAGGATTGATATGTTAGTGACCTGCTAGGTCAGTGCTTTAGTTATGAGAAATTGCTATTTTTAGTAATTAGTGAGATAGATATGTTCGATGTTTGTTTATGCCAGTAAATGTTAGTTATGCGCACATGGTTATTTGCTTCTTGCTTGGGTTGAGGCGGTCCTGCTTTGTGCTGAAGGCCAACACACCCTATGAGCGGTCCGGGAAGACTGTAGGCCCATGTGGCGGTCCAGTCATGCCGAAGGGTCGGTATAGATTCAGTTGGACTGTAGGCCCTATAGGGCGGTCCAGTCAGGCCGATGGCTAAGTATGCATGTTGATTGATTGATTATTACGGATATGGTATTATCAGTGTGGTATTGGTATTTTGGGGGTAGCTCACTAAGCCCTCGGGCTTACAGTTTTCAGTTTATTGTTTCAGGTACTTCGGGAGTTCATGGCAAGGCAAAGGCGTGACCGTACCGCTCCTCATCCTTATGATCTGGATTTTGGGACACTCTGATTGAATAATGAATTGAAAACACTTTTGTAAACAATTAGTATTTGGTTTTATTTATGCTCGAAAAGTTTAAATTTGGTGTAAAATTTTGGATGTTACATGTGTTTACTTTGAACTAGTGGGAGCATAGTGACATTCCGAATCTTGTATGAGTGAGACATACTTAATCATGAGAAATTACATTCTGACCATACCATGCCTTTTCATCTTGACTCATAATGTGTTTCCGAGATGAAAGACTTAGGAAGGACAAAATATATTCTTGGAATGTAAAATCTATATAGATGGATAAAATGAATGTTAAAAGTTTTATGTCTTTATGCATATATATATATATATATATATATATATATATATATATATATATATATATATATATATATATATATATATATATATATATATCGAAAGAGATCAAGATATTAAATGCCTTTAGAGGAAACTTGGCATTGCCACATGGCACTAAGTTTGAGCTAGCCTCAAAAGAACATAGCTGATAGATTTGAACTAGCTGAAATTTATTTATATTCGATTTGATTGGAAAATGAATCCATCATTTATTACATATTATGCATAAGACCTGGTATATGGTCATGATATGAGAATATCATAAGATGCTAATTAGATACATGGTTAAGTCATCGGATGACTGTAGTAACATTCTAAGAGTAATTTAGAAGAACTAAAAGAATGTATATGAGATAATTAATTTAGAATAAAATCTTCATGTAAAGAGCGACATAAGATTCTGATTTCTAAATAAATATAAATAATTATGAATTATAATTTGATTATGACTTCATTGTGGGATGAATAGTAAGTTTAACTAGAATGAGGTCCAAGCAAAACAAAATTACACAATCTACAACAAAACATGAATACACTACTCTAGAAGTTGAAATCAAATATGATTAGATGAATGAGTTCATTGAAAAACTATGTGGATTTCTTCCATTCAAGAATCACATAGAAATCTTTGTGACTTCGAAAGTATACTTAATCAAGATAAGAGAATCTATGTCAGGAAAGAGCACCAATCATATACTCCAAGATATTTAAGTACACCTAGAGTAAAGTCAAATATGGAGATGATAGTATTTACAGAATTCACACAAATTAAGTTTAGTCGAACCCATTAATAAATTCCTTCTTTTGAGCTTAGTATGAATGGTCACACATCAGTTGTAAGGCTTTATTATTCTAGAAATTGGATTTTGATTTCGATTTAGTATTTGGATATTGGAACATTGTGACAAAAACTACTATATAATGTCTTGATATACTCGGATATGATCATCACATTAATACTTGTTGTGTTATATATTAACATGTTTAATCCATGAATAATCTTATTATTCTAAAAGTTCATAGTCATTTATAACTGTGGGAGCAATTATAAAGTAAGAATAATATGAATTAGATTGGTTGACTCTCACCAGATTAAAGCAGACAAGTGATTGTAACCAAGTTTCATAGGTACTTATCAGAGAACTGGTATTGAACTGACCCACATCAAGATCACCTCATGGATCACTATCATGAGTGATACTTGATTAAAAAGTACTATCTTTATATCCTTAACACCTGAGATACATAGTGGGACTTAAGTGTAGGGAGTGATGTGCTTTAATATGGTCAAATATTGGTCCTTAACCAAGCAGTTATAAAAGCCATTTTTAGGTATAGTGTCAACTATGCAAGAGACTTATGTAGTCAAGATGAGATTTGTTCCTCTTATGTGTTGAGAGTTAGTCATCTAAGGCGTCTTACCAAAAGTTGAACAATTAATGAGAGCTTCTGGGAATTAAGCATTGATAGAATAGCACAAAGTTGTATGTTTATGGGGGCAGTGAAATGTTGCTAGATGTTCACCACTATCTATATCAGTCTAATATGATTCTTGCGCATGTGGGAGATTGAAAGATCTAGTATGCTCAAAAGTCATATTAATGTGATATTGCTAATTAATATATGATACTAATGGATCACACTAACAACAACTTGATACAATTGATTATTTATTAGAAATTGATTTTAATAAATATTCAGTAAACTCTTATAAATAATTCAAAATTATTTATTTCTAGGAAATAATAATTCTTATTAGGAAGTAACATTACATAATTCATATGGTATGAATTAATAAATCATGCACAACATTTTGGACCAGCTAAATTCTTTTATCTCTTACCAAAAAGTTAAAGTTTATATTTTATAAACTTGGTTTATAAAATATAAAAGTTTTGTCTTCTTTTTGTGTCTTACGGCCCAAACTTCTTTTGGAGACAAGAAGGATGGTCTTTTGACTTGTTTATTTAAAAATTATGGTATTGTTTAAAGCATGGCGAACATTTAGGCTTTAGGTGCATGTGTTCTTAAAGTGTTAAGGACTTATGGTCTAAGGATTAGCTTTATGAAGCGAGGCTTTCATTTTTCTTGGCTTCCATATGCTCAAAACTAAAAAAATGAGAGATCTAGGTGCTCTCTCTCTCTCTCCCTTTCTCCCTTTCTCTCTCTCTCACTCTCTCTCTCTCTCTCTCTCTCTCTCTCTCTTTCACTCTCTCCTCTATCTCTTTTGTTCATGCATTTGAAGTTTGCTTGCATTCTTTTCTCTCTTAAAGTTCCTACTTTGGTTATTAACTTTAAGCTTAAAAGATTAAGAGTTTTATACAAGACTAGAATCTTAAATCTAGTTGGTAACTTGTTGGTGTCTTAAAAGTTCCACATTCTCCATCAACTTCCAAGCCACCCACGAGGACTCAAAGAACTACAAAGCTTGTTATTTCTTCATCTTCTTCTTTGGTGCTTTTTTTCTTTCCAAACTTTACAAGAAGATCCATGGTTGGTTATGAACTTGTTTTATGTTGTTCAAAATCAAAGTCTTCTACTGCTAAATCTTATGTTTTTTTGAAACTAATTTTTGAATAAAAACCCAACAAATGGGTCATATTTATAGTTTAGGTAACTTGCAGAAAAAGCCAGATTTAAAATGATTAAATAATAGATTTAATCCCAGTTCATATCCTTTCCTTATCTACAACTATGCGGCTTCCAGAAACCTTAGGAAACCCTCCAAAGCTATCCATAGAATGGAGGGTTCTAGAATTGCTTCTTTTGTTCAACTATTGAACAATTACAGTTCACCCATTGCACCTTTAATTAATTTCATTTAATCCCGAATTTATTCTAGTTAAATTTTGACTAATAATTAATTAATTCTCATTGATTTCATATTTATTTATTATCATATAAATTAACAAACCAATTATTTAACTATTGATCTCATATTAATCAATTAATCACATAAAAAATTAACAAACCAAATATCTATTTCCAGTTAATATATTAATCATATAATATATTAGCAAATCATTTCCTCATAATTTCCAACTGGTTTATTAATCATATAAGAATCTGATAATCTATCCTTATCTCTCTCCTAATATCATTTCTAACTATTTCTAGTTTTGAGGGCAACCTAAAAAGGATTTTTCTTCTAACTACATGTATATACCAATTTAGTTATGAGCTTAGACACCTGAATCCAACAACATAATCTTGGCAAAACAAGGCCCTCTAGGTAAATATCTTGGTGATCTCAATCATCGATTCAGTTGTCTGTTTGAGTGATAGATATTCTTGAGCAAGTTGCTCCCTGGTTACTGGTGGAACATACTCTGCCTTGAACTTCTCAACAAACTTTTCCCAAGTCACCATGCTCTTCTCCGCAGGGGAATTGTTCTTAGTGACAACCTTCCACCAGTCCTTTACCCCTAGACGTGGAATACTTTGTGCATGAACTTCAGATTCGCCGGACAAAGAACAAGTTTAAAAGTATCCTTCCACATCCGAGATCCATCTCATGACAACAACTGGATACTTGACACCATCAAAATTAGGAGGTTTGTTGTTATTGAACTCTCGATAGGGCATTTCCTTTTCTCCAGACGGGGTTGCAGCAACAACAACAGTAGTGGATGTAGTAACTGTTGGATTAATGTCTAAGTCCATAACTATATTTGGTATGTACTTGACCCGACCCTACATGGTCCATTTGGGTTGGACTTCACCGGCATAATTTATATGGATAGTCTTTTGAGAATAGTATATTTATGATTTATATTAATATATTATAAGTTCTAATATATTAATATGGAATCATATTATTTAATTAGTATTGATCAAGAATTAATTTAGAATTAATTAAGTGATCAAAAAGAACTAATTAAATATGGACTCTTATATATATGGAATGGGCCAAGTTCATTTAGGTTGGGCTAAGCTTCCATGGAGCTTTTAACCCATGGATCCTATGTAAATGAAAGGTCATGGGTATTAGGGTTTACATGGATGTAACCCTAATCCTCCATAATATATAAAGGGGTCCTTGGCTCACAAAATTGGCACAAGTGTGTGAAAATAAGAGTGGGCCGATTTTAGTGTGCATACATATTCTCTCAAGTTCTTCCAAGGTGTTTTGGTGATTTGTGATTCCATTTGAGGCTTCCACACTATTGGAGCTAAGCTCTTAAAGCTTGAAGACATCAAGCTACATCAAAAGGTATGTCATCTAACTAGAACTTTGTAGTATAGGTGCTTCATAATATGCTAGTTAGGATGAAACCTTGGAATAGTTAATATTTGCATGTATAATAGAGAAAACATAGATCCAAGGTTTATAGGGTTGCATGTACACCATAGGAGTGTTAGAATGCTCAAAACCCAACAGTGGTATCAGAGCCATGGGTTGTTTTCTGTTATATTGATGCAAATGTTTTATTTTCAAGTTGGAAAAAAAAAAGAAAAAAAAACATGACGTTTGTCAAATTTTAAGATAATTACTTGTTTTGTGAAAAACGAATTATTTGTAAAATTTGAATCATTTGTTATATTAGTTGAATTTGGTCAAATTTAGTAAAAGATAAAATGATATGATTATTTTATTAGTTTTAAAAGTTTGATCTGAATGTTTTAAGGAGTTACAAATTTTGTCATAAAATTTTGGAGCTCAAAAGTTTTTTTAAAGTTGTGATCTTAAGGGTTTTTGAAACTTCCATAAGTTATGGATATGAAAGTTTTTAAAAAAAAAAAAATTGATTCAAAGTTTTTATGGAGTTACAAAATTTGGTGTTAATGTTTTAAAGAATTCCATAACTTGTTCTTAAGTTATGGAGCATGGGAAGTTTCATCATAAAACACCATTAATTCCATAAGTTATGGAATCCAAAGGTTTTCAAGAATTACAAAACTTGCCCTCAAGTTTTGGAATTTGAGAAAAGTTTTTTTATGAAAAAAAGATTTGAATTCTAAAACTCTTGGGTTCATAACTTAAACAATTAATTAAATGGTTTTAATTTTGAGTTTAATAATTGGAATTATGATGTTTTGTTGAATAGTTCAAACTAACTCTTATGGACTTTATTAATAGTTAATTAAAGCGTTTAATTAAAAGAGTATTATTAAATCCATAAATATATGGTTTGAGTTTAATTAAATTAAAAGTCTAGTTTAATTAATAGATTAAACCATCAAGTATTTTAAATGTCTAAAATACACCCTTATACTATTATAATATTAAAAGTTTAATATATTATATGTATAAGAGCAAGTCGTCTTACCATTAGTAGGCCTCATTCACGAAGCCGGTCTATAAGGGGGGTATAAGGTTGTTGCCTATAAAATGGCAGCTTAATGGGTGTCCACTCTCACCCACCGCTTCCTTGACTGGTGGAGGGTCGTTAGCCGAACAGGTAGGACAAGGACTATAATTCTCCCTTCATTAAAAGTATTAATGATAAATACTAAGTAACTAAACCTTTTATTAATTCCCAATCTTAGTTACTTAGGAAAATGTGAATAAGGTGCTAATCCATGAAATTACACTTTGCACTTTGTTTAAGCTGTTAGTGGAGCGTGTGTGGTTAACCGGCACACTAACCTGGACTTAACAAGGTAGGCAAAGGGTAACTTAATGTTTATCATAGTATCGTTGGAGCGTGTGTGGTTAACCGGCACATCGATTGAGGGGTAAATATTAAGGGTACCAAGTATATTTGCATCGTTACTTCACACCTTGTTTTGTGATCCTCGGCATCCCAGTCACAAAACCTGAAGGGCACACTCGAGATTGAAACATGCCATTGAAAAGTTCAATGAATCTCAAAAGAATCTAGGAGTTTCAAAACCAATTAAAACCTAATAATACATTTCGTTTATCTTGGTGGAAATTGGTGAATCGTCATTCACCTACCTTCAAATATTTTATAACTTGGATTACGGCATCCCTCTTCCAATTATAAAATAGTTTGTTGGGTCCTAGCCTTAATATATCATATTGGGTGTTATATTAAGGACTTAAATCAACTTTACGTGAATTTCTCCCATTATTGATGTCTGGTTTAGACAACAATGATCTTCCCAAACCAAGCTTTCCTAATGAATATGACTTCCCGAGTTTGGCTCATGGAAGTCATACTTCTCTTCCTCCACCTCCTCCAATTATTCTCCCTAACCCACAAGTTCAAGGTCACTCAAGCCCTAATGGCAAGGAAGGTCTATGTGTGATCACATCTTAGAGATGAAGTCACATATTGACAAGCCGGGAGAGTTGGGTGTCAAAGTCTTGAGAAAGTTGCATGTTCAATCACTTTCTAAGTCACATAGTGAGTTCCTTTGGGACTACTATGAAACAGACTATGACATGAACCTTAATGATCATATCTATTTGCTTGGTGCTGCTGAATCAGCAATGATTTGGAACGTTAGTAAAGCAAATTTGATTAGAAGATCAACTTCCCAAAAACTTTATGGATAGTGACAATGGTGACACTGGAAATCCAGAAAAAGCATTCTCTTCCCAATGGAAAGGGATTGGCCATAGTCAACCCGGTTGACCAAATGGTAAAGAGAAAGGCTAAGTCTGAGATAGTCCCATTACCAAAGGGTCCATATGTTTATTTTGCCAAAGGAAGGGGCGTTGATTGCAAAGCTGCCAAATTTACCTAAGGACGTTAAAGTCAATAAGTTTGACTCTACATCAAGTAGAGCCCATTATCTAACTCTGTTAAGTTCTATTCTGAGATCCTCATTACATGATGTGACTGGGTCACATGTTGATGTTTTAAGAATCAAAGAATAGAGAGAAATCTTAAAGGAAGTATATGCTGATTCTGATCGCGAAGGTGGATTTCGATCGCATCAGAATTTTGAGCAGTTGCTTAAGAAGTTATGATATATTTCTAAGGAATAGATAACAACAATTTTCCATGTGGATTGTAAGGATAAGTTTTTCCGCAAAGTTTTAAAATAAAAGAAAATAGTTTAATTTTATTTATTTGAAGTATCCTTACAATGGCATTTGTGGAAAATTGTTGCTTATATGATTCCACTGACAGCAATATCGGAAAATGGATTTGATTCTTTCATTTGTGGTAGTGTCTAAATTTACCAAATCTGGAAAGTTCCTCATCACCCAAGTTTCAATTGGACCAAAACTTGGAATCATGCAAGTTGAATAGTATGATGAATGAGAACTTTCAAGCATTGGAAAATCAAGACTAATTACTTGTTCACATGGATGTGTGAGTCAAGTGAAGGACTAAAGGGATCGAGTACACATTCTTGTGCACTGGTCATGTCCACCACAAAGCTCGTTAAGACTATTTGATTTACTAAAGTTTAGTAAATATGGTTATACTTACAAGTTTAAGTATAATTCTAAAACATTGGAAAAGTCTCAATGTATGGCATAACGAATGGGAAGAATCAAATTAGGCAGAAAGATAAAATTTTCTCAAATCTGAAAAGATGGGAGAGTACTTTAGTATCATGTTTGTGATCATCTTAATGATTTAGAAATCATATCACAATTAGTCCTCTAAAGGTCATCTTAGTGCATTCTTATGACTAAGAAGAGGAGTCATGAATTGTTGAAATGGTTAGATCAGGAAGATGAGTCATACTTCGTTCAAAAACAATTCTTAGAGTCATACTCCAAGATTGTAACTTGAGTGACATATCTTAAAGAAAGGTTTAAAACACTTGTCAAATGTAAGAGTAAAAGTGTCCTACTCTTGTACATTTGAAATTGGTAAGTTGTGATGTTTTGGATAAAACAAAGACCAACTAAGGCCAATTGTGTGAAGTGTTTGTCTTGATAAAGAATTTGCACTATCTCTTGAATATTTGGCAAGATAGTCTTATATGTCAAGAGGATAGTGGGAGTCTTAAAGATCCTAAAAAGAATTTCAAGAACTAATCAAGAATAAAACCTGAGGTTCTTCACTAGCACACGACTTGAGGTTTATAACCTATCGTGTTGACATATTATGTGCCCATTCTAGTTAAAGTTGGCTTTGCATAGGAGTTCTGAAAGTTCTCAATTGGTTGCATAACAACTTGGAAGCAATGGCAGGCCCTGTACTGCCAGGTGGCAAGAAGTTAAGATTGCATAATTTCAGTCCATATGAGTTTGGATTTGTCATTATCCTTGTCTTATCACTATGGTTTTGACGATTCACATGGATAAGAACACATACACCATAAAATCTAAGGGTCATAAGGTTTCTCTCCGATTCATGAAAATGACGGTGAGGAAACACTTCCACCAAGTAGATTTGAAGCAGATGGCAAAAGGTCTAAATAATTGAGACTATGATTACGATATCCCTTTTCATAGTTCTGAAATTGTTTAGACACACATGCATGCTATCTAAGGAAAGGTGTATAATTTTGATAAAGTTTTATCAAAGCATCTCGTATCAGAAATCTGAACTTTGGTAAGAAAGTCAATAAAGTATTGATTTCTAGAAGTCCAGCTGATTTCTGAGTACATGTCAAAGCTAGTGGGAGCATAAGTGTTATGATAATAATCATCATGTTAGTGGGAGCATGATAATTATTGTTAGTGTTGCAAGTTAGCAATGTTAATTATAGAAAACAAAAGTTTCAATTCGTGAGGTTGCAGGGATTGAAAAAGTTGTTTTGCTATAATTAAGGGAAATGATATACTTCATTTCAGTCAAGAATATATATATATATGAATTGCATGTTGGATTGGTTCAACTTAAGGAAATTCTATATATTGCGTTCTCAAAATTCGATTATGATTACGGCATCCCTCTTCATAGTCAAATTTTGAAAACATGGCAAATAAAAATATTGTAGCAAAAGACTGGTCTAGAATCATGTCTTTATGTGAGACATCATGAATCGTGTACCATTTGCTTTGGGTACAGGATCGATTGCATGTGCTATAATATTTGTCATTTCTAAATTTTTCCAAATGCCCAGAGGCATTAAGAAGGGAAAAAGTCTAGAATTGGATATGACTAAAATTATTAAGCAATTGTCGAGGACAATCTGAGGTTTACCAAAGATTGGTTGCTCAGGGACAGTTGGAAGTATAGTGCTAATTTTGGAAGGACCATATTGACATATTCTGAAAAGAGGCATCTCTTATTCATAAGTGATAGTCAAAATGAGAATATGGAGTTGTCTCCATAGGTGGAAGTTATCTGTGTACGATTATAAAACTTAATGCAAGAAGCATGTCCAAAGCAATGTACTTTGAATATGAGACTTAGTTTCCATGGAGTTGATCTCCATTGGAATACCTTATAATGACTGTTGACAAGTCTTTGTGACTTTGAACATATTCATTACAGGAGGGTCACTGCATATAAGTTTAAAATCTAATCAGATTTCGATAAATGATAGGAATTTGAAATTCTCACATTTTTCGATAAGGATTTGGGAGTGTGAAATTAGAATCATTGAAATTATGTTCAATTGGTTTATTTCACAAAGTAAGGATCATAGACAAACATAGAGTGCATACTTGGTGTATGGCAAAGCTATTGTTTAAGAAAAACATAGTGTACATGCTTGGAGCATGGGACAACTAGTGTTTTTAATTCAAGTATAAAGTTGATAAAACCGAAACAATGAATAATGAGTAATCAGTATGGTGATAAATAAAAGTGTTTATTTATATTCATAGGGTTTGATACCATATTTGATTCATTTATTCTTGTGTTTCACTTTGCATGTTTTGACTTCCAGAATAACTAAGTCGCTCTTCCTGAATGATTAAGTTATTCAAACCATCCACAGTCAGTCATATGTTGGAAGTAGATATGAATCAAGGCTGTCATGGGTTGGTTTGTAGAGGTCCAAGTTGGTGGACAAAGTGGTGCTACAACACTCATGAGTGCTCATAAGTTCTGAGTATTGGATTCAACCCACACTCATTTGAATCACTTCATGGATTTTATCACGAGTGATCATGAGACGATAATATCTTATATTCTTAAAACCTAGAGATATGAGTTGTTACTATGAGTTGGTTATACATTGATTGCACGAAAACACATTTGGTAACTCGATGTTATAAAACGTGCCTTTGTGTATGATTCAACAAGTAGTAGAACAAGCCATATGGGTCGAAGTTTATCCATTCCTTTTACCTTCGGGATAAAAGCGATATCTGTGGGCCCCTCGATGATTTAGCGATGACACAAATGAGTGTTTGGCCAAGCCAGGTCTGATTTGATTTGTTCAATCAGTCAGTCATCATAAATCGAAAATCGGGAAACAACAAATGGACAGAGAGAATGATTATAATCCATGTCTCAGTCCATATGATATCTAGAATGGAGGAATATATGATCCCTTATCTAATGGACAAGTCATTGACAAGGTCAGAGTTCGACAGCGGCTTTAAGAGCTACGATTGCCAGTTAGGTTTTGAAGTCATACTCAATAATAGTTTTAGACTTATCCAAGTAGGAGACTGTTGGATTAATGTCTAAGTCCATAACTATATTTGGTATGTACTTGACCCGACCCGGCATGGTCCATTTGGGTTGCACTTCACCGGCACAATTTATATGGATAGTCTTTTGAGAATAGTATATTTATGATTTATATTAATATATTATAAGTTCTAATATATTAATATGGAATCATATTATTTAATTAGAATTGATCAAGAATTAATTTAGAATTAATTAAGTGATCAAAAAGAACTAATTAAATATGGACTCTTATATATATGGAATGGGCCAAGTTCATTTAGGTTGGGCTAAGCTTCCATGGATGGTTCATGGAGCTTTTAACCCATGGATCCTATGTAAATGAAAGGTCATGGGTATTAGGGTCTACATGGATGTAACCCTAATCCTCCATAATATATAAAGGGGTCATTGGCTCACAAAATTGGAACAAGTGTGTGAAAATAAGAGTGGGCCGATTTTAGTGTGCATACATATTCTCTCAAGTTCTTCCAAGGTGTTTTGGTGATTTGTGATTCCATTTGAGGCTTCCACACTATTGGGGCTAAGCTCTTAAAGCTTGAAGACATCAAGCTACATCAAAAGGTATGTCATCTAACTAGAGCTTTGTAGTATAGGTGCTTCATAATATGCTAGTTAGGATGAAACCTTGGAATAGTTAATATTTGCATGTATAATAGAGAAAACATAGATCCAAGGTTTATAGGGTTGCATGTACACCATAGGAGTGTTAGAATGCTCAAAACCCAACAGTAACAACAGTACTAGCAAAGACAGTGTACTCTTAATAAAACAAGGCTATCAGTTCAGTCTTAGTAGTTCCGAACATTTCTGGAATCATCTCTCTTACATCTGCTGATACCGCCGCCTCTATCCAATTGTGTATATCAGTCTCGCTTAGTCTTGACCCTTCCGATCTAGAACCCGTCCTGGTTGCTCTAGTGATTATCACCATACTGAAGGTGTAACGGGAATAGGTTAATACGAATCAAACTAACTCAAAAAGGTTATTTGATTTCTCTCCAGTTCCTTAGCAAATTTGTGGCTTCTCTTGATTTCTGTATGGATCATGTGTTTTCATCCGTACGGGCCCATACTACCTTCCACACTTATCCATACTAGATCCAAGAATTGCCCCAATGTCTCCAAGTCACTACACTCCCTTACCGATAGACCTTTTCGCACACCTAGTGTTACAAGTGCCTAATTACTCACATTTCTAGATTTTTCTCCTAGAATTCCTTCCATTTCACCCTTTTCGAGGAACAACTTCTACCAGCAATAAATATTTATATCATGAATACGATTACATTCCTCTAAAATCAAACAGTCCTTTAACTGTAAGATCCGAAACTACAACGGGTCGACTCAAATGAGAGTTGCACAATAGTGCGAAATCAAGCAATCTAAAACTATTTAATTATAGGAGCATGCAACCTATGGTATTTGTGAAATACCTAATTAATTTCAGTATAGCTTCTAAGTAGCAAATAACAAGCAAAACCCTAAGCTATAAGGCATCTTAGATATATGGCAATCCTAACTGGAAATTCCTAAAAAGATCACTATCCTACATACTAGCACGTATTTCTAACAGTTCATATTTCAGCAGACATAACAATTATGGATATTTTGGGAATCACTTTCCTTTCTGAGCTCCGGCTGACTGTATGCATCGCATTCTTTGTATTATTTTGTTCTTAAAAGATTTATTAATTACTTAGATCCTTAGTTTAAGTATGGAATCGCACGATTGTTCATCCAGTTCTCTCAAACCAGGGCTCTAATACCAACTTGTAAAGTCCCGATTTTCAACCCAAATTTTCCATTTTTATTTATTCAATACTACATCAGAGTGTAATTACATTATGCGGAAACATGTTGTAAATGCGTGTGTGTACAGTCGAACTTTTCCCTACTCGCGAGTCAATGAAGCACCTAAAAAACATTTATATTCAACTGGGTAAGCACGAATCATAGTGAGTTCCCCAAAATACCATATACCACAATGCATATACATGCATACAAACAATGGATCACGACCTTTCGCCAATCCACCAATTGACTCACGACCCTTCGTCGATCCACCAATAATATGTGTATCTATAATTACGCCCAACTTTCCATTTAGTTGTCAACATTCGGGTCTATAGGCTACTGACCTATTGTTGTTCCGTCGTCAATCCCTACTCTAACTGTAACGAATATTAAGAATTGCGCACGTATAGACTACATTCGGCTCTATTCATACAGGAACCTTAGAGACTATACTATTTACTCTAGTAACATTAGGAATATAGAGGCTATCCTACTATCTCTTATATCCTAACATACATGAGCATATAATGTAATACATAGTATAGTGGGATAACTCACCTGGACAATTATTCAGATGATTGACAACTATCTGGACGATCCTACTGGCGATCCAACTGGCAGGTAATGCGCCTAACAAGTATTAACCTATAATACTACAACTTATAAATACATATGAAAATCTAGTAATAAAAGCTAGATCTTTCACTAATCCCAATGAATACCGAGAGTTCTATCAAATAAGGATCGTCCATACAAGACAGTTGGGAGGCATGATCATTTCGGCATATAGCTTTTCTGAAATCCAACAACCATGCCAACGTGACCATTCTAGAAACCTCTCCAGTAACTAGATCACTCAATATTATAACTGGAATTACTGATAAATCTTATTTGTACATTCATAAAAAGACTATGAATATAAATATAGGTTACACATAAAGCGTAGTAAGTGCACCTTAAATTACAATAATTTCTAGCGAGAACCGAAACTTATGCAGGTAGGCCTCCGACTCGAAAGCTCCTCTTCGTAGGGCTCTATGATGCTCTAGAGTTTCAATAAAGTGAAGCTCCCTCGGCTCTCAAAAACTCCCAAAAACCCTCAAAAGTCATAAATTGAGAGAGTGTAATGAGATGATTGGTGTGAAGAAGTGAAGGGCTGAAATATGCTATTTGTAGATGATTTTGGGGAGGTGTGTTGTGCCTCCTATGAGGCGCTTCACGCCCTAGTTTTTCGTCGATCCGTTCACTTCTTGCCACGTGTCAAAATCCCTGTGGTCCACGCACCCTGCTTCTAGAAGCGTCGTGCACCGCTCGCTACAAGATTTAATTATTTTCTAAAAAATTGTATCTTTCTCATACAAGCTCTATGTTCGACGTTCTTTATATCCACGCGTAGCTATCACCGGGTACTACAACTTTCATTTAGACTCCGTTGACTAACTCTCTTTTTATTTTAAATTTATATTATTAACAGGATTAGACTGTTAAAGTCCGTATAAAAATCATAACTCTTTCATACGACATCTGTTCTCGACTGCCTTTATATCGACGAACTCCTATTTCCGAGATCTTCAGTTCTCGCTTAGATTGTTTTACCTAACAATTGACCAATTTAAATTTCAGTTTCTGCATTGCACATTGTTGTGCTGAAACTTAGAAAAATCATAAGTTCCTCATACGCAATCAGATTTAGGTTTGTATGCACGAGATCGCCTTTTCAATTACTACGACTTTCATCAATACTATTTATCCTAAATTCTACTCTATCAAAAAACGTCTATTTATGTAACTGGTTATTTATACTGTAAGACGAAAATGAGGAGTTACAAGTCCCAAGATGTTGGCTAGTTAAGATCTTAGGCCATTCAAGACATTAGTATAAGTTCAATCTAAGATCTTGGGACTTGGAGATTTCTGGATTTTAAAATTGTAACATCCACGAGTTCTAGGTTAAAATTTTCATTTTTAAAATAATATAAACATCCTTTTTAATAAAATTACATTCAGGACAAACCATTTGCTCATAGGTATTATTCAGAAATCAGAGTTATAAAGACGACAATGTAGAATCTCGAATCATAAAACGGTTGATGTGTGTGTAGAGTCCTGACTTCGCAATCCAATAAGTACATACAAAATATTTAATCCACATATATAAGCACAAATCTTAGTGAGTTCCCCAAAGTATCACATACAACACATCATAATAATCAGCTAAGGGTTATCATCAACCCTAGGACTATCAGCAATCCTGATAATCACATACAACACACAATATACATAACTATGGATTATCAGCCACCCTAGGGACTAACAACGCGCCATGTGGATTAACAGCATACCCCATGGGTTATCAACAACCCTGGGGGCTATCAGCAGTCCCATGGACTCACAATAGTCCATGACTTATCAACAACTATGTCCATATATCACAACAATCAACAATTAAGTCTGAGCTAGTCGACATGTATATACTACCACACATGCAAGTATAGTGAAAAGACTCACCTCCCAGATAGTAGCTAAACACAACAACTCTCACACAGTGCATACCGATACTATGAGACACCTAACAAGAATAAGAAAGTACCCTCTCACTCTACACCCTAAAACCCTTAAATTGAACAAAAGTCAACCCAAGCCAAAAGTCAACGGTCAAGGTCAAAGTTAGCAGTCAACATCACCATGGTACTGACGTCGTGACCAACCCACAGTCATGTCATGGCTAACGAACTCATCCCTGATCCAAAACTTCCAGTTACAAACAACTCAGATGCGATCAAAAACATTGTCACATCATGATGGCCATGCCACCACGTCATGACAGAATCCGTCGAAAACAATTGGAGAGTCTCCACGTCACGTCGTAACCTCCATATTATCACGTCGTAACTACTAAAATTTGGGACAACTTAATGCATCCAGCCCTAAATCCTTAAACCCATCCATTCAAACTTTCCAGAGGGCCTTCTTACTCCAAAAACATTCTAAAAATAGGTGCTTCATAGACATGCATGTCCAATGCATGTCTTGAGCTCAAGATAGGTCATTATGATTAAAAATGGAACCATAATCACATAAATATCTACAAGACTTAGCGAAACTTTAGATCCAACATATATAACACTGAAGGGACCTTAAGGCTCCACAAAGTTTCCAACTTTATGGAATCCTTCCATACAAACTTCCACAACATGAAGGAAAAGGGACAAGGAGCTTAGATCTAGAAACATACAACATAAAGCTTGGATCTTGAACACTTATAATGGTCTATAAATAACTCAAACAGAAACTCCAATCTTCCCAAGAGGTTCTCTATACCACAAGGGCCTTCTTTTTCCTTCCAAAAGCAACAAAATACTAAGATAAGCTCATAAATGGAGAATAGGGTATTAGGGTTTGCTTCAAGGTTCTAGAGGGTGATAGAGGCTGGAATTGAAGCACTAAATCCGATATTAAAGGTTTAAATACATAGGAAACCCTAAAAAATCATGGGCTTAGGCTACAACCATCTTCACGTCATCACCATACCCTTGTCACTTTGTGGGAGGCATCCGAAAATGCATTCTCATATCTGGTATGTCAAGTCATGACATAAGTTTTTCCTTAAAAACCACGCCTTTGACTCCTTTATTCCATACAATGATCCATTCTAGGAGACGGGTGTTACAACTCTCCCCCACTTAAATTAGATTTCGTCCTCGAAATATGACCCAGTTAGAATTTTAATTGCACTAATACAATCCATATGCTACCTCCAACCACTTCATATAGTTAACTCATCCACATCGAACTGGAGAGACCATCTAGAACCCAAATGATGCCAACAAACAACCCGGTCACTTGAAACACTCAACTGCAACAACGACCCAACTCATAGAAAAAACCACTTAAACGGGAATTCCCAAAACTGGATCTACTAGCCATCCCCATCAATGTACCACACAAAACCAGAAGCCCAACAATCCGAGCTCTATAGATATACATAATGGCTGACGATCATCCACTCGGCATACATAACCTAAGTTCCTAACCAGGAACACCGCTAATAGGTGCATAACAACACCCAAAATATTCTGATAAAGAGTCCCATCTATCCTAAATTCAGAAATCGCTTAAAAGTCCTCAATTGCGATTTCCTGACAAGTCATGACTAAGCAACTGCTCCCTTGAGCGAAACCATGGCCAAAACCAATCTCGCGTGACACTCAAGCTCCCAAATAGCTCAGATGCACAATCATCTGTCAAAACATCCCAAGAGACTTATAACCATCTGCATCACCGGCTTCCTGGTAGTCTATCCATCATACCACTACCCCTACGTCAAATTGAATAACTCTGGGTTACTAGCAACCCTGTGACTATCATCCATCCTGGGGTTATCGGTGGCTCCAAAAATACTTATAACAACCATCAACTACTAAGACTCAACTAGTCTAGCATGTACCCTACAATGACATAGGAAAAATAGTGAGGGAACTCATATGAAACCTTATCGTAAATCGAACACGGATCCACTAAGAAGAATCTCAAAAATGAACTATGATATATCATCATGACGTTTCCAACAAGTCAACACCCTACAACTATCCGACCCAACCTGTCCGTCACCGAGCCACCCACGACGACACTATACTGCTCAAACACCCATCAATGACTCACTGTTAACAAACCAACAAATGGGTCTTCGCTTTACAACTTCCAGCCCCACTCACAAGAGTGAAATCCACGATGGCTCACGGCATACCGTGACGCCATCCAACCACTGGGATGAGAAGCTCACACTCCACACCGTTCTTGCCATCACCCAACCACAAACATGAGGACTCCAATCCAATATCCAATGGGCCTAAAGATACATTGCTATCATCCCACAAACTGGTAGGATCCTAGTCAACATCTCACTCAATACTTGCCAAAATACATGAGCCATACCATTCTGAAGCATGCACTCTTCCATAATCCAACTTCTAATGACACATCGTCAGACGAAACATGACCGCACACCATCAAGAAACAAAATAGATATGCAAACACTCGGTCCAACTTGTAAGGCCATGACACACTCCCCAGGAGAGCACAATGCTCCTCAGGACAACTGTGTCCCTTCTAATTATGACCTTACCCGAAGACTGAAGTACTAGTGAATCGAACGAAACGACGACCTCAACTACTAAAAGTCACATTTTTCTAACAACCAAAACAAGACCCCCACCTTGATGAGGCTGAATAGATCCCAACAATGCACAAATAACCAATAACACTTCGAATTCATAGATGAACTCCAAAATTATCCATAAATGTTGCCAAAACCCTATTCGAATTAATCCAAATATAAACCCATCTGACACGACCTGCAAAAAAACCAAACTTTGTGTAACCACGATGATATCTGAAAAACTAAACAACGTTGCCCCAATATCGGATCTTCTAATAACTAAGGCCACCTGCCATCTCAAACCTACTAGGAACAACAATTCCTACACCAAGAAATCAAGAGAATGCCTACATAGAGACCAAAATACAAACTTTACAGAATTTAACTAAGCGTTGACGCATCAAATGCACCCTCAATTGATACCGTCTAATTCCTTTGAATATCCTCAGAGAACTTTGAGGTCGATCAACAATTTACCATATCAACCCAAGATAACTAACTCATATCGTGGGACAACCATGCTTCCTACACCCGATGCACAATTAAAGTGGTTTGAGCTCCTCCATCCAGATCCATAGAGCTACCAAAAAGGAACTACTGACAACAACAAATTCCTTACCCATTAGCTTCCTGCTGCGAGGACAACACACACACACACCTAACAGAAACTCGATCTGCACTCACGATCTGTCCAAACCTTAAATTCTCTGTGTCTATGGAGGACTCCAACGGATCCTTGAGGAACATAATGAGAAACTTCCTAACCACGAGCACTTTGATGGTAGCCTACTTCTTTTCCTCATGTAAAAATAAACCCAAACCAAAACCTAGCATACCTGAATTGCAGATTCCTCTGACTCATTGAGATGAAATCATAAAAATCAAACTGACCAATGATCCTCCAAGCAGAATAACCAGTTCTCCCCCCACTAAGGGTTTGAACCATCATCGACTGACGTTTGAAACATCAAAGCCTCAAACCTTCTTAACCAGGTTTGTACTAATCTTAACTCTCAGAATTCATAACACATCACAAGACGGTCCTTCGAACAATCACAAAGAAACTCTGAATATCAGATAGAGACCTCGGGGACCTTCCCCAAAATTGGCAACTCAAACTTAGCAAAATTGATAGAATACCTTGATATTGGCGAGACACCTTTCGAACTGGACTACGCACATAAAGACTTTCATTTGGTGGGTTTCCACAACCTCATCCTCCTCTTGAGGCTTCAAGAATTCCCTACAAATGCTCAACACATAACTCCGACAAACTCAACATATCTGCAGAACAATCCTACCCAAAAAAGGAACAACTCGATGTCTCCTCGGATACACTCAATCTTCTTGAATTTGCGTTATGTATTCCACTTGTAAGATGGCCTTCACCTTGTCCATCGAACCACAAGAACAATAAACTATCAAACATTCCCTTGCTGTGTAACAGAGACGATTTACTTCAAACAAACTTCACCTTCTTACAACAAAATCAATGAGGAGAACACCATCTCCTTGCTTAACTGTCCACTAACACACATTTGATCTCTTCGCTCTCGAGTAAGAGAGAAAAGAAAAACACAACTCTAACATAGATGATGACGTCCCTACGCCTCGGCTGACCATTCAGCCTCAGGTTGAAATCCTCAATTCGATCATCAGGTTGACACTACTTCGAGCAAGGCCCTCGAGACCTTTGAATGAGCTAACTCATACAGGTTTGCACCATTTAGACCCAAAATGCTACGGGTACTAAGGACCTCAAAAATTATTAGTCTCATTCTGAACAATCATAGCCGACAGGACGACGACGAAGGAGACAACAACAACTAACACTAGTACTATACCATCCATCAGCTCCTTAGAAACCTTTTTGACCATTCCTGATCCCTGTACAGATCCTTTGCTTTCAGTTGTACATCCCATACTACCTTCCACACCTATCAGTATGTGTCCCAAGACTTGTCTCAAAGTTCCTAAGTCACTACACAAGACCACTATCAACCGTAGGTATCCATGCTGGCACAGGAATACCACAGCTCTTCCTAGATTCTCCCACTGGGATTCTTCTCACACATAAGCACACATTAGAATACTTCAACACTTTTATCAAGTCACTAGGAACTCCACCACTGCTAGGTGTACTAGCACACCCATATGCTTAAGAAATCCACCACCAACTGCCTCGCTTTCCACCTTAGATTTCCTCATACGAAAATGCTAACACTAACACACTCTAGCACTATTCCAATGTCACTAGGAATACTCACCCCACCCTTCTAACAGCTGTAAAGGAAACTCCTACCAATATCAACTAACTATCTTACAAATATAATTACATGTAATAAGGATTAAAAAGTCCTTCGAATGAAAGATCATGCACTACAACGGTTGGAATCAAACAAGAGCTCAACAATGGGGCCAAATCAAACATTCTAAATCTGTTTAACCTTTGTGGCATGTAACTTAACGTATTCGCTTAATAGTTAACTAACATGAATATAGGTTTCACATAGCACAAAGCAAGCATAATTCGAGCAGAAAAACCAACATGCAATAAGGCATCATAAGGATTAGGCAAATCTACCCACTATCATGCATCTCTAACAGCTTATATATCACACAAAAAGGCATCTCTCTTAAGCAGTCACTCTACCATGAAACCCTGAGTAAATCCTTAGCCTAACTTATAGCATGCACATCATACAATAACACATAAAAACAACTCAAATACAACGTATAAAGCAGGTATAAATATTTTGGGAGGTTACTCTTCCTCGCTCCGGATGACTATACATATTGCATCTTCTCTTTTATTCTCTTGAAATGAATCTTTTCCAAAAATGTTTATAAAAACTCTCGATCTTAGTTTGAGTTTGGAATCCCAAGAGTGTTCATCCAAATCCCTCAAACTAGGGCTCTGATACCAACTTATAACATCCCAAAATTCCAGGCTAAAATTTTTCATTTTTAAAATAATATAAACATCTATTTTAATAAAGTTACATTCAGGAAAAACCATTTGTTCAAAGACCATTATTAAAAAATCAAAGTTATAAAGAAGACAATGCGGAATCTCGAATCATAAAAGTGTTGATGTGTGTTTAGTCCCATCTTCGCAATCCGATAAGTACCTACAAAATATTTAATCCACAACTGTAAGAGAAAATCTTACTCAAGTGCCCTAATGTATCGCATACAACACAACATAATAATTAGCTAACGCTTAACATGCAGTCCTAGGACTATCAACATTCCTAAATATCACATATAACACATAATATACACAACTATGGGTTATTAGCAACCCTGGGAACTATCAGTGGTCCCAGTGGGCTAACAACACACCTTGTGGATTAACAACACACCTTACAGGTTATCATCAACCTTGGGACTATCAACAATCCCATGGACCCACAGTAGTCTAGAAGTTATTAGCAACTCAGTTCACATATCACATCAATCAAAAAATAAGACCAGCTGGTCAACATGTATATACTACTATACATACAAGTATAGTGAGAAGACTCACCTCGCAGATAATGGCTAAACACAATAACTCTCACATAGTGCAGACCGGTACTACGAGACACCTAACAACAATAAGAAAGTACCCTCTCCGTATACACCCTAAAACCCATAAATACCAAAAGTCAACGGTCAAGGTCAAATTCAACAGTCAATATCACCAACAGCTGGTACTTACATCGTGACCAGTCCATGATCACGTCGTGGCTAAAATACTCAGCCTAGATCCAAAACTTTCAGTTACAAAAACTCAGCCATGATCAAAACCATTGTTATATCGTGATGGGCATGTCACCATGTTGTGACAGAATCCATCCAAAACAATTGAGGAGTTTCCTTGTTACGTCGTAACCTCCATATGGTCACATCGTGACTACTCTAATTTAGGACAATTTAATACAGTCAACCCTAAATCCTGAAATCCATCCTTTCCAATTTTCGATAGGGCCTTCTTACTCTAAAAACATTCTAAAATTTGATGTTTTATATGCATGCATTTCTTGAGCTCAAGATAGGTCAAAATGATGAAAAATGGAACCACAATCACATGAATATCTATATGACTTTGCCAAACTTCAAATCAACCATATATAACACACAAGGGACCTCAAGGACCCATAAAGTTGCCAAATTTACGAAATCCTTCCATCCAAACTTCCACAACATGAATAAAAAGGGACAATGAGCTTAGATATAGAAACATTCAACATAAATATTGGATCTTGAACACTTACAATGGTCTAGAAATGGCTCAAATGGAAAATATAAGCTTGCTAAGATGTTCTATATACCAGAAGGGCCTTCTTCTTCCTTCCAAAAGCACCAAACCACTAAGATAAGATCATAAATAGAGAAGAAGGGTTTAGGTTTTGCTTCAAGGTTATAGAGGGTGATGGAGTGAGTCTGTAAATGATGCCCTAAATCCAATATTAGAGGCTTAAATACAGAGGAAACTCTAAAAGATCATGGGCTTGGGCTGTAGCCATCTTTACGTCGTGACCAAACCCTCGTCATGTCGTGAGAGCCATCCGAAAACACGTTCTCATATCTGGTATGTCACTTCATAACATATGGTTTTCCTTAAAAATCATGCCTTTGACTTCTTTATGCCATACAGTGATCCATTCTAGGAGATCGGTGTTATAGAAATTAAATCGTTGGGTGATTTAATAGATATACCTCTGTTCAGTTTTCCTACGAAATTTGAATTCCCATTAGTCTGTTAGCTCGATGTTGTTCTCCGATATATTCACCTTCTAATCATTTTTCTTCTTACGACTAATCATTCTATATAGGTAAATTTCTTGCCACTCCTCTATCTCATTCTTCTTTTCTTTTGTATTATGGATAAAGCTCTTATTATCCCAGAATCTGATAAAGAGAATTTTTTCTATGAAGATTTTACGGATTTAGGTATACTACCTAGAGGAAAAAATGAAATTTGCAACTTTTTAAAATCCAGGATTGAATCTCTTCAATTAGAAGAGAAATTTCCTATAGAAGCTGTTTTTAAAGCTTTTGATAGCCATTTAAAACCAGATGTTGTATTTCTTTCTTGGATTTTTTTAATTTTATTTTCCATTTTCCATCAGTTTATTATTCCTTTTCCCACTTTTATTTACACTGAAATCATGCCCATGGTCTATCGTATATTATTTTGCATTGATCATTGTAATAACCTTGAATACATGGACCTTGGTATTCATGAAATTACTAGACTTTACAATCTTAGGACATTTGGCTCTTTTCACATTATCTTTAGGATAAAATTTGAGAAGAGCCATCTGGTCCTTAATACTTCTTGTCATAGTGTTGGGTGGAACAAGAAGTATTGTTTTTCGTGAGGAGATAGTCTTTGGAAAGTGGTGAATCTTTTCATGTAAATTGGGTCACTAAGGGTAGGGCTTATATTTTCTTTAGGATTTTAAACTTTTATCTAAATGTACTAATCCCATCTTATTTCTCTATGTGAAGTAGTCCCCAAATTTTCAAATTACCTGCGTAAAAAAAGGAATTTTAGGATTGTTGGAGAACGTTCCTTCAAAGAATATTTTAGCTCTCCTCTTATTACCCAAGATATTTCGAATTTCCAGATGTCAACTAGTATTATGTTCTATTGAAACAACTTTCTTTCTTGATATTCTAACATATTTAAGCTTTCTATCAGGTTCTATATTCACCCGCTCAGGCTCATTGTTCTAATGAAAACAACCCTTACCCAAATTGTAAGTCAAGTCTTGCATATGTACCTGGCTATTTTTAATGTTTTCTTTTAACTTAAAACGTTTTTCATTCAGGATACTACCATGATGCTAAAAGGTTTTGAGGAGCGTAAATTGGACTTTGAAACTTTGAAGAAGCAACTCGAAAGTACGTTGAATAAAAAAGAGAATTAGTGGAAAAATAGAGAATAATTTTGAGATGGAGATTAAAAATGTTATGGTTAAAGAATGAAAAGCTCTCCAAGAGGTGTCAGGATTTGGAGGGACAATTCAAAGAGATAATGAGCAAGGCCAAGTTGTTTACACTTAAGCCTCTGTTGGAGGTTAAGGCGAAGATGGTTCTCGATCACAAAAAGAGTAATGTAGCTTCTTCAGATTATTAGAGGTGGGTGGAGTCATTGAATAGGGTAACTGGAGGTGAGGATACCAATGAAGAGAAATCTAAGGCTGAAAGAATTAGTGAAATTAGATGTTAACGAGGAGAAGGGTTAGATAGGCTAGGACTTAGGAATTGGATGTTGCCCTATGAGGCTTTATGAATGATTTAGTAGGGGTTTTTTTTAATATGATGATGAATGGATTTTTCCTAATCTTTGATGTTTATTCAATATCATATTATTGGTATTTTTGATAAAAATTGATTAATAAATTTCCAATAGTTAGAAAAAATATATTCATGAAATAAACCTTTAATTGTTGATCCAAATTTCAGAAAATCTTGAAAAGGTATTTATAAGGTTTAAGACTTAATTTTATTAATAAAGGATTAAGCTGTGGTGCAGAAATCGACCTTGGCGGCCGATTACTCGGTGATTAATCACATGGTGGCCTTGAACCGTTTATAATTAGGGTGCTTTGCAGAAATTGGTCAAAATTGGTCAAAATCGGTCCTGGCGGTCTCAACGGTCATAGGCAGGAAATATTTAAAAAGTTCAAAAAAAAAATTTCAAATATTAGACGAAAATTTAAATTTTCAAATTTTTAAGTTTTCAAATTTTAAAATATCATACTAAAATTTTCAAAATTTCAAAATTTTATATTTTAATTTTTCAAACACTTAATTTTTTAGGTAATATTAAGTTTTAATAATTTTATTAATATTTTAGGGTCCCCAATTAATCTCCGCCTAGTCCGATTAATCGCTTATCACCAGTCGACCGTCGAGCTACCACCGAACGATTTTTACAACCTTGGGATTAAGTATTAGGCTTGAAAGATTTAGTTGAAAAAGTATTTAAGGATATGTCAAAGATTTAGATCAGTATAGAAGAATTCTTTTAAAGGATATTTAAAACCTCATAAAAACTTCATTAAGAGTTACACATGGAAGGTTGTGTACCTTAGAAGTAACTTTGTAATGCCTTGTTTTGAATCGTTTCCCATTTTGGAGTAGTAATAAGGGATTGGGTATTAGCGGGCTTGGGACCCTTAAAGAAGGGAGATTTGGACTCACTTGGGGTTGGATAATGTAATTTGGATGTTTCGGGGTATTCGGTTTGTGTTTTGGAGTCTAATGGTATTTTGGTAATTTGTGAGCTCGGGCTTTTATGGAAATTGGATGTTCGTCCGGGATATTGTAAGGCAGGTATGGGTTGGTTAAAGTGTAGAGCTTCTCGTCACCTTTTCATGGATATAAGGATCGTCGGAATCAGAGTGATAATGAGGAAGTTATGACCTTCGGAGTATTTTAGTGGTAAGGGGTTAAGCAGTACGCGGGGCATACATATATGTACGCATGGTGTACTAGTTCTAAAGCAGGTATGCAGGGCGTACAATGGTGTATGCATGGCGTATTGATGCGAGGCAGGATCGCGTCTTTGGGCACGTACATGGGGCGTATAATGGTGTACGCACGACGTACGTGCATCTTAATGAAAACCCTAATTTTGATGTTGTACCCTATATAAGCTCATTAAGTCTTTAGGGTTGGCCTCTATACCAACCTCCAACTCCTCAAAACTCTATAAATTTATCTTTAGCCTTCCTGATGGTATTTTGAGCTCATGGTATTCATTTTTGGTGTGTTTTGGTCCGTATCCAAGAAGTAGGAGATTGGTGCAAGTTTGAGAATCAAGGAAGAGTTTATAGATCTTGACCATGTGCTTCATTTCCAGCTTGTTTGAGGTATAAAGCTATGAACTTGACCATTGATGTCTTAGATCTATCATTTATGAGTTTTGGTTCCTTTTTGACCCCATGGATATGATCTAGTGGCTTGATGCCACTCCAGGAGCTTTGAGTTTCCCCTCTTGGTGTTTCTGAGGTTCAAGGTTCATAAAGTTGGTACCTTTAGGGTTTAAACCCATCCATGCATAAGTTTGGGTCCTTTTCATGATGGTAGAATGTTATATTTTGATATTGGGTCTTCTTGGGGCATGCAAAGTCACCAAGTCAGTGACTTTATGGTTCTAGATACTTATTGGACCCAGATTTGTGGTTTGGACTTCTGGATTAATGCATTAAGAGCTTAATGGAAGGATTTGGCATATTAATTGAGTACGTTGGGCATACAAGCCTGTACGCACAGTGTACAAGGCATACAGCGAGTCCGCTTAGCGTACAGATGGGTATTCCCCGCGTACTCAACAAGGAAGGATTTTGCATGTTGGACTTCGGTTTGGGCCATCTTTTAGGCTTAGTTGTCTTCGGCCCTATTGGGCCATCAGGTTTTGGGCTGATAGTTATTTTGAGAAGGCCTACAATGGGTTTGGGCCCAATTTGGAAAATTGGGCCATGGTGTGGGCCTTGGGTGGTTTTTGGTATTTGGGCCTTATTGGATTGTTAAGTTTGGTCCTAAGTCTTGGCCCAAGTTTGGTTAGGGGTAAAATGGTCTTTTTACCCTGAGTATGGATTTATGGTCATGGATTGGAACCCAATTGTTAATTGGGCGTTGTTTGATATTAGCAGTTTCGGGAATCTGTCAGCCAGCAGCCAGGGATCGTTTGTGTGATTCGACAGTGTGAGGTGAGTCTTCTCACTATGACCATGGGTCGAAGGCACCAATGTCGGCCCATTACTTGTTATGTGGAATGCTAGTTGTCTCTATGATGCTTTCATGAAAGACCATGGGGGGAGCCCATGACACTCGGATATCAGACCATGGGGGGGGGGGGGGGGAGGCCATGGCATTCCAGGTAAAGACCATGGGGGAGCCCATGACACTTGGATATCAGACCATGGGGAGAGGCCATGGCATTCCAGGTAAAGACCATAGGGGTAACCCATGGCAACTATATGTATGTAGCATGATATTTGTGTTTATATGTTATGTGGTATTTTGGGGAACTCACTAAGCTTTGTGTTTACGGTTTTCAGTTTATGTTTCAGCTACTCCGATTTTTCAAATGGAAGAGCTCGGGATGATTGCAGAGCACACTCCACATGTTTCCGCATTCTGTGAATTACTCTGATTTGATGATATTTTGCTAAATCTTGGTTACCTTGGTTTTATGGGAAAGATATGTATTAACAATTTATTAATCTAAAACCGAAAAAAAATTATGTCATGATTTTCGGGATGTTACAAACTTTAGGCATCTTTACGTATAATCTTGAATCTCTAAAAGTTGTATAGAATCTTGGCAACTTGTATGAATTTCTTCAAGACTCTTCTATAATGCCTATATCTTCGAAATATTAGGTTTGATGGGTATACTTTTGTTGGGTGTCCAATATTTTAACTACTTGTGCATTCAACAACATGATTATGGTCAATATTTTACTTTGTATGTTTGTATCATAATCTTGGGATGCTCCAACATGTTGTGATCGTTAGATTTAATGAACATGGCTATTTTTAGCCTTTAATTAACATCATTGTATCTTAGACTTAAGATTTTCCATATTTTGTAATTCTTACCTATATGAATGATAGATGGCATTTTATTGATCTTTTAGGATAGTTTTTATTAGCATTTTGCATCATATTTTATGCCTTTTCATATGCATTAGTTCAATTAATGTTCAACTCAAGTTTTTCGCTAGAATTCCCGTACTACTCATGTTTTTATGTCGTTTTCAGATAATTCGAGTGGAGCGGTACTTTGGGAGCATCTTTTGATGCAAAATTAGAGTTTAATTGGAGTTGGACTGAAGAAGGATGTTGAGGAATAATTGGAAGCTGCTTGAATGGAAAAATTACAACCAAATCGCGACAAAAAGGAAAAACGCGATCACATTTCTCCAAAAGTGTGATCGCCTAAATGCATTGAAGATTGCTGGACTCAAGTATCAAATTGAAAAAAAACCCAAAAATGTGATCATGGAAACCTAAAAATGTGATCGTATTTTCTCTTTGATGTCTTGAAAAGTTTGAAAATACCAGCGTACTTCAATAAATTGGGGTTCTGAGGAATTTGACCAAAATGTGATCGCAATTTTAAAAAAATGTGATCGTGCTTTTATGTTTCTTGCTCCGGAAGTTGTTGGCTCGTATATAAAGGCTCCCTATCTGATCAATTTAAGCCCAAGACATTCCCAGACTACGAAAACGACTTCTAAAGGCGATTTTCTGCACTTTTCATCACTTTCTGAAGATCTGAAGGCTATGGATCAGCTCAATTAGTTAGATTAGTAAGATTATTAGTTTCCATTTTTATTAGTTTTAATCCGATTTTAGCCATGTTTGGCTAAAACCCTAGTTTTCAATTTTGCAAAAGACTAGTACTTTTTATGTGATTAATCATCATATTTGGTTTTCACTATGAGAATCTATTTAGTAATTCTAGTTTTGTGCTTAACGAACGTTTGATTTTGATTCTTGTTAGTCTGATCATCTAGCTAGGGTTTAATCATTCTAGGTAATCAGTTGTTGTAATCCGTAATTGTTTTGTGAATCTGTTAAAAAGTAATACTCCCTCTGTCCCATATTAATAGTCCATGTTTTCTTTTTGGTTTGTCCCAAAATAATAGCCTATTTCTAAAAATAAATATTTCTTTTACCAAAATACCCCTCATTATTAGTTAAACTACCATGAAACTAAATACAACTACCATGGAATTAAATGCAACAAAAAGGTAAAACTGTCTTTTCATTTAATAAAGTTAGTGGTAATTAATGTTTTCTTAATCTGTGTGTTTTTTGTCTGTGGATAATAACTTTGGGTGAGAGGGAGTAAGTAATAAATAAGTTCTATGTTTGGTTTGACTTTATTATAAACGGAAATTTCATATCTTTACGCTCCCGAGCTTGTGAGAAGTATTGGTTTTTACTGGGAATTTTACACAGATCTTAATGTTGCTTTCTGAATTTAATTAAGATCTTGTTTAATTAGATCAATAAAAGTTAGGGTTATCTGAAGAGCTTGGTTAATTAATTAGGTAAAAGAGAATTTACCGGAACATGTTAGTTTTTATCAGTACCAACTTAAATATAACACATTTTGAATAACCGAGTCTAAATTGGGTGCATGATTAGGAAAGTCACAACATAATTGAATTCATTTTTATTTACTGAATTTTCTTTAGTTATTTTCACTGCTATTTTACTTTAATTAATAATAAAAAAAATACCTTTTTCATATTTTATATTTTATGACTAGTATATGCCTTGCGCAAAGAGGCATTGACCACTAGGCTGTGTCCCTGAGGATTCGACTCTGCTTTCCTGTGCTATCCTTTAGTGCATTTGAGATGTGAAATTTTATTTTCTTAAATCATGTGCGACAATGGTTTAATGGTTGAACATAATTATGGTCAATGCGAATGTTGAAGTCTTGGATCAACATGTTAATGGTGAATTCTTGGGTCAACATGTTGTTGAATTCTTTTGATATTCCCTTATGTCTTAGTTAAGATGTTAATATTCAATGTGTGGGCATAATTTCCTGGTGTATGACATGTCCATGTCACTTCATTGATTTTAAGTTATGGTCTAACATATAGCTAGTAATAAGAGGGTTGCCATTTACTAAACGTAAGATGATCCCCTTATCCTTTGACTATAACTAGAAATTAATCGGATGTTCTCGCGAGGTGTTTAAATCTATCCTTAGAAAGACATTTGTCTTTAAACCCTAGAAAGTATCTTGGTCAAGATCTTCAATTTTTTCAAAACAAAGACCTCGGGTGAAGGGTGGGTGTTAGTTTGGCTAACATCCCTATGATGCTTAAGTGAATATATATATATATATATATATATATATATATATATATATATATATATATATATATATATATATATATATATATATATATATATATAATATATATATATATATATATATATATATATATATATATATATATATATATATTGTACAGGCATAATTTCACTTAACATTTAAGGGCACATGCAACCTAAATGGATCTATGACTTTTCATAATTAATAGAAACATACTTATGAAACAATAGCTTTTATGCTACTATAATTGAAATTACTAGTAAGAAAACATACCATTAACATAATCAAATATGTTAATATCTTGAGTTCTTCGAATGCTCAATGGAAAACAAGAACCAAAAGTATGAACACCTCTAATGGTTCGCACCCAAAACCATAGAACACTAGAAAGACAAGAGGAGAAAGGAGAAAGAAGTAAAATCGGATTTTACCTTCTAGATAATGTTATGAACGGAAATTCAAAGCTAAAGGGTCATATTTATAGTTTAGTTAAAATGTAGATAAATCCATATTTTAATAATTAAATTATAGATTTTATCCCAGTTCAAGTCTTTTCCTTACCAGTAATCGGGAGCCTTGCAAAAACCCTTAGAAAGCCTCCAAAACCATCCATACCATGGATGGTTCTAGAATTCTTTCTTTTGTACAACTAATGAACAATTACAATTCATCCCTTCCACCTTTAATTAATTTCAGTTAATCCCAAAATAATTCTAAATAATAATTAACTAATTCCATATATTGCTAATTAATTTATTAATCACATAATAAATTAACAAATCATTATTTCTCTCTGCTAAAGTCATTTACAACTATTTTTAGCTTTTGAGGGCAACCCAAAAACGACTTTACTTTTATTCCATAAAGCTATATCAATTTAGTCAAGACCTTGACCAATTTATTTATGATCTTGGACACTTATTCCAACAATATATATATATATATATATATATATATATATATATATATATATATATATATATATATATATATATATATATATATATATATATATATATATATTCTTTTAAGTTATTGCGAGAACTTGAGAACTCCTAAACCGCTCATCATTATTTAAAACCAAGACCATCATTAGTCTTCAAAAGCAGCAACTAAGCCATATTTAGGCTAAAAAATGATTTGACGGTTTGTTTTTTCTTCTCATAATGTGCATATATATATATATATATATATATATATATATATATATATATATATATATATATATATATATATATATGTGTGTGTGTGTGTGTGTGTGTGTGTGCATGCATATTTAGATTTGCATATATGCATATTTCCAAAAGAAAAGTTTGTCAAATCTTTTTTTGGACCATAAACATGTCTTACACACTAGCCTTGGAGTCCAAGTGTGTTTTTGTTTTTGAAAAATGATGTGTCGATTAAGACTCTTTAACTTGAACAAAAGCGGCAACTTCTATGGACTCATAAAGATAGACAGTCATTCTAACACGATGGCTCTTCCTCTTGGTGTTGTTAGGTTACCAACAATGTCCATTCCCCACTTCATGAATGGATATTGGGAAATGATTGAATGTGTGGTGTTCATTTGGTTGTTGCACGATGTGGTTGTTTCTTTGACATGCATTACTTTTTTGCACATATTTGAAAGCATATTTATTCATCGTTAGTGAATAATAAACGATTCTCAAGATCTTGGAGAAAAGTGCTCTACCCTGTGTATGGTTGCCAGATTCTCATCTGTGGACCTCCTTGAGGATTATCTTGGCATCTTTATCTTCAAGACACCTATGATAAATCATCTTGTTGATTTCCTGAATAAGATTCCTTGAATTATGTTAAATCTCGAGGCCTTTATTATGAAAGTTCTTGGGTATTTTTCACTTTCAGGATTGGATCCATATTTGAGATACTGCAAGATAGGTAAGGCCCGTGATTTAGTTAAAGATGTTGAGCCTTTAGATCAAGATCGTCAGGTCTAATATCTTTGGTTTCAGGATCTTCAGGTTCATGATCATCAACATGTACCACTTTTTCCTTAATGTCTTTTATTGCATGCTTGATGATGTAAGAAATTAATATCTTGGCACTTTGATAGATTTTGAAAGCAGAACTAAGATTGGCTATGCAAATACCTATGTATTGTCTTCTCGAGTACCTGTTTTATTTCAAAATCTTTGAACTTGGAGGCCAAGTCCTTTACTATCTTCAGGTATGAAGATAGTCTTTCTCTTTTGACTATGTAGGATCCATTGAATTGGTTAGTAGTTACCAATGGATCAACACGTATCTAAATATTTTTAATTCCAAGATCTTAGATAATTTGTAATCCTGTGATTAATGCTTCATATTTCGCTTCATAATTGGTTGTTGAAATTTCATAACTTACTGCTTGGGGTATAATGTCCCCTTGTGGCAATTTTAGTACAACTCTAAGACATGTTCCTTTGGAATTGGAAACACTATCTGTAAAAAGGGTCCATTTCTTTAGTTCTTATATATCTTGAGGCCATTGGACTTCTTATTCTACTTCAGGTTGAAGATCAGGACTGAAATCAGCTAAAGCTTGTGATTTTATTACAAATATTAGCTAGTATCTTAGGTTATATGTACTTTATTATATGACACTTGGTCGAGGTTGGAGATTGGAGGTTTAAGATAGCTTTGATGGGATAACTTCTATACCTCTTTTTGTTAGCATATAGCCTAATAATTCTTAGCTAATATTTGATATGTTGCACCTGTATTTTATAGCGGAAACCGGATTTCTATGTAATAATAGACACATGTTGGGGGTTATAAAATATGTATCTTCTTTGTTTGATGGTTCCATATTTGTTTGATGTAATAACAGACACATGTAAGGATTTCATGACCCAGAGTAGCGTCAACCAAAGAATCTATATATGTATGGTAAAGGAAATGGATCTCTGGCACAAGCTTTGTTAAGATCTTTAAAATTTGCATAAGCTCTCTATTTTCCATTTTTCTTCTTTACCACAACATTGGCTAGCCATTTTTGGGAATTTCACTTCTTTGATCATGTTGGCCTTAAGCAATCTTTCGACTTCTTCTTGGATGATCAAATTCCTTTTAGGTGCAAATTTTGTTCTCTTTTGATGTATGTGCCTAAAACTTGGGGCAATATTCAATTTATGAGTTATTACATTTTTTAGTATACATTTCATATCCTCGTGATTCCATGTGAGGGTTGATTTTATTTCTCTTAGGAACTAGATAAGACCTTGCTCAAGTTCTTGGTCAAAATTAGTTACAATTAGAATTTTTGATTTAAGGGTCCTCAGGAGTTAATTAAACTTATTGGATCTTTCTTTCTTTAGCTTCTAAGACATTTTGTGCGTTTTTCATGGACTTTGTGTAACATTTATTTGCTTATTGTTGATCACTGTTAATATTGACTACCTCGAAGGTGTTGGCATCTTGACATATTGGTGGTAAGTAAAAGGAACAACCTTCATGTCATGAAAACAGGGTCTGCCTAAGATAATATAATAGCTATATAAAGAATATACTATACAAAAACTTTAAATAGAGTTAACTCCTTCAATGTATATGTGTAACTTGATTTCTCTAATGGTGTTCTTGGTTTCTCCACTGAATCCTACCAACATCTAAGATCTTCGACTATTTTGAAATCCAAGATATTTATTTTGTTGAGAGTTTTAAGTAGGATGATGTTGACTGAACTCCCGTTATTTATCAAGATTCTTATGACAAAATGATTAACCACATATAATGTTATAACCAAGCCATCATGATGGGGATCCAAAACATTTTCGCTATCATCTTCGTTGAAGGATATTTCTTTCTTGTCGGTTAGGAAAGCATTCTTTCCTAGCCTTTCTTGTTTCTCCATCCTGGAACTCTTGGTGTGTCTCTTGCCTGCAAAATAGGACGTTCCAAAATTTTCATACCCACCATAGTTAAAGTTAATTACCTTGGCATCTTAGGATATAGATGCTATTCATTGGGGAAGATTCTCAGGATCTTGTCCCTTATTGTTGGTTTCCCCCTTTTTCTCCCTAAGATCTCCTTCAGATGACCTTTACATAGCAGGTAGCTGTTAGGGGCATGATCCTTGAATCATATTCAGGATCTTCAAATATTTCTGAAGCCTCAGGATCCTTAAACATATCCCAAGATCCTGACTATTACCACTAATATTTCTTACATTTGTAAAGGCTACATTTTATTTATTTTTCTTACATGTGCAGAATGAGTCAACACAAGACCCATTCTCAATGGAGAGTCATCTATACCACAGAAAAGACTCAGAATACCAAGTCAAATAACATTCATATGCTGATTCCGGAGGATCATGGAATTATCGGATTTCTTGTTACTTTAACTAGACTATAAATAACACATGTATCTAGGACAAACACACACAATTAGCTCTACCATTACTCTTGTACTCGTATTACTTTCACATTCTTTGTAACCTCAAATTTAAATCATTAAAACACATCAAGGCAGGTGATTATTATCACATCCTAAGGTTTTTTGTTGGAGATCCTACAAAGGATCAAGGGTTTTCCTTGTAACTAATTTGTCTCACTTTGATTACCATTTGATACTTACATTACATTAACAACACAACCTCTCATACAATTTGATCGAATTACACTTGATCAATTTTTGACCAAAACAGTAGCTAATCTCTTTTCTTAGTGCAAATCAATCTTCGTGACAGGCAAACCACTTGGATTCATCTTTCCATGCAGAGGCCTTGTCGCCTTTCATGGGCCATCTTGCTTTGTCCCTATGATCTTGCATCACATAAAGTAGACCTGAAACATTGATAGAAAAACAATAGTCATATGACTTAGCATAATCCTCATCTTCCTCTTCATCTTCCACATTAAGAACCCTATGATTCTTAGGTCTTGAGTAGGGTTTAGCTTCGTATGATTTTTGGAAAAAAGTTTATTCTTCCTCTTGGGACGATCATAGGACATGTTCACCCTTTTATGAATCTTCTTGTTTAATGAATCTTTGAACGTTTCTACTAACATCATCTAACTTCTTGCATAGGGTCATGACAAGATCCTCATAGAATGGATAATGTTTCTTCAACCCCATCTTGAATGCATCTACGACTGTTGCAATGTTAGTTTCTTAAAGGTTCTACCATAAGAAAATTGGTTATTAAACAAGTTAATTATATGTGAGAAAGAAGTAATAGAGTAAGTAAGAACCTTTAAGAGCCACTTTAGTGAAGATACTATAAGGGTTGAACCAAAAACCTTGCATAGACAAACATGTTTAAGATGTTATGGGATTGGGACAATCTCCATGCATCCCTATATTGGGCTACATGATTTTCATGATTCCTGGTTCCATCATACATATTCATGTTAGGCATTTGGAATTTGTTGACATCCATTTGGACCTACGAATGGAAGTGTCTGGCCCATCAGGGTTTCATGTCTGATTCCCAGTTCTATAAACTGGGGCTACTAGCTAGGATTTATACAAGATCTTTTGTGAAATCTTCAAAGAGTGTTTGTGAGGTCTTTTGTTTGTCTTGATTGTACTATTACTCTATTTGATCTTTTGAATAAGAATACACCCAGTGCCGTATGGACGTAGGTCACATTGACCGAACCACATAATATAGTGTCTTTGTGTGTGTATGTGTGATTTCATGTGCTTTCTCGTTTCTTCCATAACAAAACCTTTAGCAACTCACTGTAACTGTGCGACCACAAAAAAATCCCCTACATGTCTTTATCATGCTAGGAAATAAAAGAAGATTTTATAAATGACATAATGAACAAATTAGATTTTTTTTAAACTTTAGAAATTAATTGTATATTTCATACCTATTCAAATTGCGCTAGTCATTGGCTAGTGAAACCCAACCATCTGTTACCTTTTCATTTACCTCTTTCCTTATAACCCGTTACAAATAATGTACACCAAAGAGGTTGTTACCGCGTACTTTTTAGTAATACAATAAATGTGTTCACCAAATATAAGGGAATGCAAGTATCCAACTAATAATAGGCTGTCTATCTCGTTCGAGAAACAACATTTCTAGAATGATGAAACAACAATTTCGATATCCTTCGTTTCATCCAAATACCAACCACCAAAATTAAACCCGATAATCATACAAAATTCCTCTCAACGAAAATAAATAACTCGATGTTCAATTAAAAACCATAACTGATCGTCGAATTTTAGTTGATCGTCTGGTCTAACCTGGTGTAACATCAACCAATGAACAACCACTGCCCCCCCCCCCTTCACAGGAGGTACATCCACCTAATATTTGAACGTTTTGATGTGGAATAAGTCCAGTCTTCTACCTGCTAAATGATATATTGTATCTTTAACTTTTCTGACATTCGTCTTTGATCTCGTAGACCTTTTATATGACTACAACCCATGCTATATGTCTATAAAAATATTACACATAAGCAAACAAAATCAAAACATTAAAATTTTATATGAAGTAAATTAAAAAATACATAGAGCTTCACAAGTTGATACTTACTAAAATATAGATTTTCGGCCAACACCTACAAAAATCTATATTTTCATTGGTATAGATCTACGTAAATCTATATTTTTTCAGGTGTATGCCTGCGAAAACACTCTTTGATCTATGAAATAAACCATTAACTACTTTTTTTTTTAAACGGAAAATAAAATTAAATAATAGGCCCACAACTAGCAAGTGCCTAGACTCGAGCAAAAATACAAAGGTTACAATAGACCATTAGATACACAAAAAAGGGGAGCACACCAATTTACTCATCTACTTGTATTGTTTCCCTTATGCTTATATGAAAGACCCACACTTTCATATTTGAAATTTTTACTCCAAAACATGTTACATGTATATTCACAAATAATATTTTACATTGATAACTTGTTTACATAAGACTGGATACAAACCGACTATTACAAAGTGTTATATATTACATAACTTCCCAGGATACTATAATTTATTCATACATGAGTACAAAGTACAATAGTTTCAAATTATTCAAAATATTCCAACAGTATACGATTATACTGGTTACTAATCTCCTGCAATTTGTTAAACATTGAGAGGAATAAGCGGTGACGCTTAGTGAGTTCAATAATAGATACAATATGACACTATGCCATATATATATATATATATATATATATATATATATATATATATATATATATATATATATATATATATATATATATATATATACCAATATGACATAAACAAAGGGAGCAAGGAACAATAAAGGCGTATGTGAATCATGTGACAAACTTTTCATATCAATCAATGATTTGATTCAAAGATATACAATGAGTGAGACATAACAATTTCCATACTTGATGTACCTCAATAAAGCTTCGGCCCAAATGACACAGAAGACATATAATTTATGATTAAACATTTTGGTAGATTTCAGGCTTTCAGCCCTGTCTAACCTTCTGCCAATACCATAGAATAGAAGTATTTCTCTTACAAGACATGCTCTACATGGCCAGAGGCTACATACCAGTACCACCATGAATCTAAGTCCTTTCACTGATCACATGGTCAAAGGTATAGCTTTGCTATCATAAATAGCAGAAATAATAACAACGGAAAAGCACATAGCACATATATAACACATAACAAACAATTGTTCCTATGTATTGAACTCACCGTGAATTAATTGGGGTTTAAAATAGTAATTTGTGCAACACTTCGTTATAATAAATAGCTTTCTTCGTTGAAAACCGGGAGCTTTATTGAAAACCGGGCCCTGCGAGGGTTGAGCTTCCAATCGAAAAGAAAAATTTCTCGTGCTCTTCGGGCACTTCGGGACGTGTCTCGGGTGTTGGGAATGATCCCGGGGCTTCGGGGGATTAAAAGTGGCTTAAAATATGGCTTAAGGTGTAAAAAGTGAGAATTTTCCAACATTACCCGGGAGGTCTCGCACCCTTTATATAGGTGTGAGCTTCGGATCCGAAGCAAGGAGAAGCAGCCACGTGCCTTGCATGCGGGGGGGGGGGGGGGGGGGGTGGGGGGGGGCAGGTAGCGATGCGAGGGCGAGACACGGGGAAGGCACGCGTCGACTTCTTACCGGACCGAGCCTTCGGTGCGAGGGGGTGTGACACGGGTCGGAAAGCTGGCCTCAGATGACTCACCAATTCGGACACGCGGCATGCTGCGAGTGAGGGTGACGTGGCCGAACCTGAGCCAAACTTCTAAAATCCATAACTTTCAAATTCCTCGGTTTTGGTGATTTTCTCGATTTTTGTGTCCCAAACTTCTAAAATCCATAACTTTCGCATACGACCTTCGTTTTTGACGTTCTTTATATGCACGCATAGGTGAAATTATGCTCTACAACTTTCGTTTAGACTCCGTCGGCTAATTTGGCTTTATTTTTAATATTATTATTTGTAACAGACCGGGACAGGAAAATCCGTTAAAAATTCATAACTTCTTCATCCGACATCCATTTTTGTCAGTCTTTTTACCGTTGTACTACTATTGACGAGACCTTCGATTCTCGTTTAGGTTCCATCGGCTAAAAATCACAAGGTCTTTATTTCGAGTTTTTAGCTGTCTACTACTATTCCGAAACTTTAGAAAAATAATAACTTCTTCATACGAAGTCAGATTTGGAAGTTCTTTTTATGGAAATTCTCGGTTTAACAAATACTACGACTTTCATTTAGATCACCAAGGCTAAAAAGTAGTTTATCAAAAACTCACTTTTTACGTCATACGACGTCGTGCCGGTTATGTCGCGAAACTTCAATAAGTCATAACTTCTTCTTTATAACTCAGATTTCGATGAGGTTTTCGCCTAAATGTTTCTAACGAGATTCTTTACAACTTTCATTAACATAATTTTATTTATTTTAAAATTTTATATTTTCGTTAAATTTCAATATTTGTCTTTTGATTGGAATCTCATAAGACTTCCAATATTTTTCCGAGCGATTCTAAATATAATTTTACTTCATTTCTAGTAAAAACTATCTGTTTGAACTCAACGCTTAAATTACATAATATTTCATTATATTACTCACTTTTAAAATTACATAACACGATAACTGAACGTGTATGTTACAAATACCTCCTCCTTTTGAGGATTTCGTCCCCGAAATCACATCGATATAAATAACTAGGGATATTTTGCTCTTATCTTATTCTTATATTTTTCCTAATTTAATTTGGGCCTCGATGGTGTTTCCACTTGACGTGCATCATCTCCAAGACATATGTACAAAGCAAATTTTCTACTATTTGGATTGTTCTCTCCGTCTGACCATCTCCTACTTCAGTTCTCTGACTGAAATTTCGTCACTACACGGGACATGGTTCTCAGAACCAATTAATTCACTTCGCAGATCTATATTAGTCAGACTCGATTCTTTACGAACGTTTAGGTCTGAACGAAAATCATTTTCTTAGTTATCACCGAAACGAAGGTAATGACATACTCGAACAAAAACGGAATCGATTACTAGCTTCTTGGTAACCTTGTGACTTTCCCTGATGCAAGTGTGAGTCATATGCTTCCAGTAGTACAGGCCTCTACTACTATTCACACCTACTCATACTCGTCCCAAGTATTATCTCGCAGTTTTCCAAGTCACCATTCAAAAGTTTTCACAAAGCGACTTATCACACATGAATGTGTTCAAACAAGTACATACGACAATTTCTCCTAGACTTAACTAGGGATTTCACAATTCTATCAAACATATCTTGGATTTCTTATACTCGCCTTCTAGAATCCTTTTTACGCATATGCTCGATTTAGTATACCCTAATACTTTTATTAGATCGATAGGAATTTCACTTCCAAATTCTTCATATAAATTCTTCCTCGGGTAGTGTCTACTCTGCAAGACACACTACACCAAAATTTATTCTAGCAGTGTGGAGACAAACGGTTTCCAACTACCTGTATCATCTTCTAACTCATGCAAGTCATCATGCATATTTATTTATTTCATTATCCTTCTATGACATCGTCATTCCTGTATATGAGAAAGTCTTCTTCTCATGGTTGTATCTTTTAAGTCTTCTTCATAGAAGTCTATTTAAAGAAGTCTGCATTATAGCTGCATCTCAGCATGTTCTACTACTTTCAAATTAGTTCTCTTTCATTCCTAACTACAACATCTCTTCTCTTAGAACACTATGAGTGTATATCTTCTTCAAGTAAGCATTCTACCTTACTTGGACAAGTAAGTCACTTAGCCTTTTACCACTAAATCACGTAATTCACCATCCTAATCATGTATGTTAAAGTCGGCTTAACACACAATGGAACTTTCATAAGGATGTGATAGAAGTCAATTGATACTAAGTCTGAGAATCATGTATAGGGTTACATATCAATTCTTATCATACTACTCAAACTGTATACTACATCAGTTTCGATACTGTCGAAGTATTTATCACCATCTTCGGTTCTTCCTACTCTATAAGTAATCATTGCTTTAATCTGGGCAGCGGTGGAACAACTTCATCGGTTATGCCAAAACATTCATCTCATCCAAATGTACTTCGAATACACAACATTCTTCCAACGGTGTTATTATTTTACTAAACATAGTTTGAATGTACAACACCACTTTATAGGTATTATTACACTATTTACGATATCACTTGATAAATATTATTTTACGATATCCCTCGATCGTTTATCTATAAAATTATCGATGTCAGCTATCATAAGTCTTTTTATCACTTCGAAAAGTTTCATATCAGTTCTAATATAGAAATTTTTAAATCTGGAATACATAAAATTTCCTCTTCCATACTATGGTCGGCAACAGACCTTAAACTTTCTCAAGTAATAGCAATATGGGGAAGCAACCTAAGGCACGCTATATTCATTTATCATTTAGCACATATTAGAATATAAGGCATATCTCCTCTAATATTCTAGTGCGTGTCCATTTAGGTATTCAACCTAAAGTATACTGATACACATCGTATCATCATCACTTAACAATCCATGTTTAAGTCTAGAAATTCTCAAAATTCCTAGTTCACTTAAACTAATTCGCTAAAATTTTTGAAGTAACTTAATATTTTAAAATACTAGGGTTTATCACTACCCAATGCCCCACTTAAATCTTTCCTATGGTTTGTAGCCATATATTCCTAATGAATCTGTTCATATATTGAATTTCCAACGGTTTAAGTCTAAATACCAATCTGTGGTATTTAGTTCACTTAAACTATTGCTCTGATACCATGATTAAAAGACCCACACTTTCATATTTGACAATTTTTACTCCAAAACATGCTACATGCATATTCACAAATAATATTTTACATTGATAACTTGTTTACATAAGACTGGATACAAACCGACTATTACAAAGTGTTATATATTACATAACTTCCCAGGATACTATAATTTATACATACATGAGTACAAAATAGAATAGTTCCAAATTATTCAAAATCTTCCAACAGTATACGATTATACTGGTTACTAATCTCTTGCAATTTGTTAAACATTGAGAGGGGTAAGCGGTGACGCTTAGTGAGTTCAATAATAGATACAATATAACATTATGTCATATATATATACCAATATGACAGAAACAAAGGGAGCAAGGAACAACAAAGGCATATGTGAATCATGTGACAAACTTTCCATATCAATTAATGATTTGATCCAAAGATCTACAATCAATGAGACATAACAATTTCCATACTCGATATACATCAATAAAGCTTCGGCCCAAATGAAACAGAAGACATATAATTTCTGATTAAACATTTTGGTAGATTTCAGGCTTTCATCCCTGTCTAACCTTCTCCCAATACCATAGAATAGAAGTCATTCTCTTACGAGACATGCTCTACATGGCTAGAGGCTACATACCAGTACCACCATGAATCTAAGTCCTTTCACTGATCACATGGTCAAAGGTATAGCTTTGCTATTATAAATAGTAGAAATAATTGTTGGATTCATGTCTAAGTCCATAACTATATTTGGTATGTACTTGACCCGACCCGGCATGGTCCATTTGGGTTGCACTTCACCGGCACAATTTATATGGATAGTCTTTTGAGAATAGTATATTTATGATTTATATTAATATATTATAAGTTCTAATATATTAATATGGAATCATATTATTTAATTAGTATTGATCAAGAATTAATTTAGAATTAATTAAGTGATCAAAAAGAACTAATTAAATATGGACTCTTATATATATGGAATGGGCCAAGTTCATTTAGGTTGGGCTAAGCTTTCATGGATGGTCCATGGAGCTTTTAACCCATGGATCCTATGTAAATGAAAGGTCATGGGTATTAGGGTTTACATGGATGTAACCCTAATCCTCCACAATATATAAAGGGGTCCTTGGCGCACAAAATGGAACACGTGTGTGAAAATAAGAGTGGGCCGATTTTAGTGTGCATACATATTCTCTCAAGTTCTTCCAAGGTGTTTTGGTGATTTGTGATTCCATTTGAGGCTTCCACACTATTGGGGCTAAGCTCTTAAAGCTTGAAGACATCAAGCTACATCAAAAGGTATGACATCTAACTAGAACTTTGTAGTATAGGTGCTTCATAATATTCTAGTTAGGATGAAACCTTGGAATAGTTAATATTTGCATGTATAATAGAGAAAACATAGATCCAAGGTTTATAGGGTTGCATGTACACCATAGGAGTGTTAGAATGCTCAAAACCCAATAGTGGTATCAGAGCCATGGGTTGTTTTCTGTTATATTGATGCAAATGTTTTATTTTCAAGTTGGAAAAAAAAAAGAAAAAAAACATGACGTTTGTCAAATTTTAAGATAATTACTTGTTTTTGTGAAAAACTAATTATTTGTAAAATTTGAATCATTTGCTCTATGATTTGAATTAGGTGAAATTTAGTAAAAAGATAAAATGATATGATTATTTTATTAGTTTTAAAAGTTTGATCTAAAAAGTTTTTTGAAACCTCCATAAGTTATGGATATGAAAAGGTTTTTAAAAAAAATTGATTCAAAGTTTTTTATGGAGTTACAAAACTTGGTCTTAATGCTTTAAAGAATTCCATAACTTGTTCTTAAGTTATGGAACATGAAAAGTTTCATCATAAAACAAGTATTTAACTCCATAAGTTATGGAATCCAAAAGTTTTCAAGAGTTACAAAACTTGCCCTCAAGTTTTGGAATTTGGAAAAAGTTTTTTATGATAAAAAAAAAGAATTGAATTCTAAAACTCTTGGGTTCATAACTTAAACAATTAATTAAATGGTTTTAATTTTGAATTTAATAATTGGAATTATGATGTTTTTATTGAATAATTCAAATAACTCTTATGGACTTTATTAATAGATAATTAAAGTGTTTAATTAAAAGAGAATTAATAATTCCATAATGACATGGTTTAAATTTAATTAAATTAAGAGTATAGTTTAATTAATAGATTAAACCACCAAGTATTTTAAATGTCTAAAATACACCCTTATACTATTATAATATTAAAAGTTTAATATATTATATGTATAAGAGCAAGTCGTCTTACCATTAGTAGGCCTCATTCACGAAGCCGGTCTATAAGGGGGGTATAAGGTTACTGCCTATAAAATGGCAGTTTAATGGGTGTTCACTCTCACCCACCGCTTCCTTGACTGGTGGAGGGTCGTTAGCCGAACAAGTAGGACAAGGACTATAATTCTCCCTTCATTATAAGTATAATGATAAATACTAAGTAACTAAACACTTATAAATTCCCAATCTTAGTTACTTAGGAAAATGTGAATAAGGTGCTAATCCATGAAATTACACTTTGCACTTTGTTTAAGCTGTTAGTGGAGCGTGTGTGGTTAACCGGCACACTAACATGGACTTAACAAGGTAGGCAAAGGGTAACTTAATGTTTATCATAGTATCGTTGGAGCGTGTGTGGTTAACCGGCACATCGATTGAGGGGTAAATATTAAGGGTACCAAGTATATTTGCATGGTTACTTCACACCTTGTTTTGTGATCCTCGGCATCCCAGTCACAAAACCTGAAGGGCACACTCGAGATTGAAACATGACATTGAAAAGTTCAATGAATCTCAAAAGAATCTAGGAGTTTCAAAACCAATTAAAACCTAATAATACATTTCGTTTATCTTGGTGGAAATTGGTGAATCGTCATTCACCTACCTTCAAATATTTTATAGCTTGGATTACGGCATCCCTCTTCCAAGTTATAAAATAGTTTGTTGGGTCCTAGCCTTAATATATCATATTGGGTGTTATATTAAGGACTTAAATCAACTTTACGTGAATTTCTCCCATTGTTGATGTCTGGTTTAGACAACAATGATCTTCCCAAACCAAGCTTTCCTAATGAATATGACTTCCCGAGTTTGGCTCATGGAAGTCATACTTCTCTTCCTCCACCTCCACCAATTATTTTCCCTAACCCATAAGTTCAAGGTCACTCAAGCCCTAATGGCAAGCAAGGTCTATGTGTGATCACATCTTAGAGATGAAGTCACATATTGACAAGCCGGGAGAGTTGGGTGTCAAAGTCTTGAGAAAGTTGGATGTTCAATCACTTTCTAAGTCACATAGTGAGTTCCTTTGGGACTACTATGAAACAGACTATGACATGAACCTTAATGATCATATCTATTTGCTTGGTGATGCTGAATCAACAATGATTTGGAACGATAGTAAAGCAAATTTGATTAGAAGATCAACTTCCCAAAAACTTTATGGACAGTGACAATGGTGACACTGGAAATCCAGAAAAAGCATTCTCTTCCCAATGGAAAGGGATTGGCCATAGTCAACCCGGTTGACCAAATGGTAAAGAGAAAGGCTAAGTCTGAGATAGTCCCATTACCAAAGGGTCCATATGTTTATTTTGCCAAAGGAAGGGGCGTTGATTGCAAAGCTGCCAAATTTACCTAAGGACGTTAAAGTCAATAAGTTTGACTCTACATCAAGTAGAGCCCATTATCTAACTCTGTTAAGTTCTATTATGAGATCCTCATTACATGATGTGACTGGGTCACATGTTGATGTTTTAAGAATCAAAGAATAGAGAGAAATCTTAAAGGAAGTATATGCTGATTCTGATCGCGAAGGAGGATTTCGATCGCGTCAGAATTTTGAGCAGTTGCTTAAGAAGTTATGATATATTGCTAAGGAATAGATAACAACAATTTTACATGTGGATTGTAAGGATAAGTTTTTCCGCAAAGTTTTAAAATAAAAGAAAATTGTTTAATTTTATTTATTTGAAGTATCCTTACAATGGCATTTGTGGAAAATTGTTGCTTATATGATTCCACTGACAGCAATATTGGAAAATGGATTTGATTCTTTCATTTGTGGTAGTGTCTAAATTTACCAAATCAGGAAAGTTCCTCATCACCCAAGTTTCAATTGGACCGATACTTGGAATCATGCAAGTTGAATAGTATGATGAATGAGAACTTTCATGCATTGGAAAATCAAGACTAATTACTTGTTCACATGGATGTGTGAGTCAAGTGAAGGACTAAAGGGATCGAGTACACATTCTTGTGCATTGGTCATGTCTACCACAAAGCTCGTTAAGACTATTTGATTTACTAAAGTTTAGTAAATATGGTTATACTTACAAGTTTAAGTATAATTCTGAAACATTGGAAAAGTCTCAATGTATGGCATAACGAATGGGAAGAATCAAATTAGGCAGAAAGATAAAAGTTTCTCAAATCTGAAAAGATGGGAGAGTACTTTAGTATCATGTTTGTGATCATCTTAATGATTTAGAAATCATATCACAATTAGTCCTCTAAAGGTCATCTTAGTGCATTCTTATGACTAAGAAGAGGAGTCATGAATTGTTGAAATGGTTAGATCAGGAAGATGAGTCATACTTCGTTCCAAAACAATTCTTAGAGTCATACTCCAGGATTGTAACTTGAGTGACATATCTTAAAGAAAGGTTTAAAACACTTGTCAAATGTAAGAGTAAAAGTGTCCTACTCTTGTACATTTGAAATTGGTAAGTTGTGATGTTTTGGATAAAACAAAGACCAACTAAGGCCAATTGTGTGAAGTGTTTGTCTTGATAAAGAATCCGCACTATCTCTTGAATATTTGGCAAGATAGTCTTATATGTCAAGAGGTTAGTGGGAGTCTTATTGATCCTAAAAAGAATTTCAAGAACTAATCAAGAATAAAACCTGAGGTTCTTCACTAGCACACGACTTGAGGTTTATAACCTATCGTGTTGACATATTCTGTGCCCATTCCAGTTAAAGTTGGCTTTGCATAGGAGTTCTGAAAGTTCTCAATTGGTTGCAAAACAACTTGGAAGCAATGGCAGGCCCTGTACTGCCAGGTGGCAAGAAGTTAAGATTGCATAAGTTCAGTCCATATGAGTTTGGATTTGTCATTATCCTTGTCTTATGACTATGGTTTTGATGATTCACATGGATAAGAACACATACACCATAAAATCTAAGGGTCATAAGGTTTCTCTCCGATTCATGAAAATGATGGTGAGGAAACACTTCCACCAAGTAGATTTGAAGCAGATGGCAAAAGGTCTAAACAATTGAGACTATGATTACGGCATCCCTTTTCATAGTTCTGAAATTGTTTAGACACACATGCATGCTATCTAAGGAAAGGTGTATGATTTTGATAAAGTTTTATCAAAGCATCTCGTATCAGAAATCTGAACTTTGGTAAGAAAGTCAATAAAGTATTGATTTCTAGAAGTCCAGCTGATTTCTGACTACATGTCAAAGCTAGTGGGAGCATAAGTGTTATGCTAATAATCATCATGTTAGTGGGAGCATGATAATTATTGTTAGTGTTGCAAGTTAGCAATATTAATTATAGAAAACAAAAGTTTCAATTCGTGAGGCTGTAGGGATTGAAAAAGTTGTTTTGCTATAATTAAGGGAGAGGATATACTTCATTTCAGTCAAGAATATATATATGAATTTCATGTTGGATTGGTTCAACTTAAGGAAATTCTATATATTGCGTTCTCAAAATTCGATTATGATTACGGCATCCCTCTTCATAGTCAATTTTTGAAAACATGGCAAATAAAAATATTGTAGCAAAAGACTGGTCTAGAATCATGTCTTTATGTGAGACATCATGAATCGTATACCATTTGCTTTGGGTACAGGATCGATTGCATGTGCTATAATATTTGTCATTTCTAATTTTTTCCAAATGCCCAGAGGCATTAAGAAGGGAAAAGGTCTAGAATTGGATATGACTAAAATGATTAAGCAATTGTCGAGGACAATTTGAGGTTTACCAAAGATTGGTTGCTCAGGGACAGTTGGAAGTATAGTGCTAATTTTGGAAGGACCATATTGACATATTCTGAAAAGAGGCATCTCTTATTCAGAAGTGATAGTCAAAATGAGAATATGGAGTTGTCTCCATAGGTGGAAGTTATCTATGTACGATTCGAAAACTTAATGCAAGAAGCATGTCCAAAGCAATGTACTTTGAATATGAGACTTAGTTTCCATGGAGTTGATCTCCATTGGAATACCTTATAATGACTGTTGACAAGTCTTTGTGACTTTGTACATATTCATTACAGGAGGGTCAGTGCATATAAGTTTAAAATCTAAACAGATTTCGATAAATGATAGGAGTTTGAAATTCTCACATTTTTCGATAAGGATTTGGGAGTGTGAAATTAGAATCATTGAAATTATGTTCAATTGGTTTATTTCACAAAGTAAGGATCATAGACAAACATAGAGTGCATACTTGGTGTATGGCAAAGCTATTGTTTAAGAAAAACATAGTGTACATGCTTGGAGCATGGGACAACTAGTGTTTTTAATTCAAGTATAAAGTTGATAAAACCGAAGCAATGAATAATGAGTAATCAGTATGGTGATAAATAAAAGTGTTTATTTATATTCATAGGGTTTGATACCATATTTGATTCATTTAATCTTGTGTTTCACTTTGCATGTTTTGACTTCCAGAATAACTAAGTCGCTCTTCCTGAATGATTAAGTTATTCAAACCATCCACATTCGGTCATATGTTGGAAGTAGATATGAATCAAGACTGTCATGGGTTGGTTTGTAGAGGTCCAAGTTGGTGGACAAAGTGGTGCTACAACACTCATGAGTGCTCATAAGTTCTGAGTATTGGATTCAACTCGCGCTCATTTGAATCACTTCATGGATTTTATCACGAGTGATCATGAGATGATAATATCTTATATTCTTCAAACCTAGAGATATGAGTTGTTACTATGAGTTGGTTATACATTGATTGCACGAAAACGCATTTGGTAACTCGATGTTATAAAACGTGCCTTTGTGTATGATTCAATAAGTAGTAGAACAAGCCATATGAGTCGAAGTTTATCCATTCCTTTTACCTTCGGGATAAAAGCGATATATGTGGACCCCTCGATGATTTACCGATGACACATGTGAGTGCTTGGCCAAGCCAGGACTGATTTAATTTGTTCAATCAGTCAGTCATCATAAATCGAAAATCGGGAAACAACAAATGGACAGAGAGAATGATTATAATCCATGTCTCAGTCCATATGATATCTAGAATGGAGGAATATATGATCCCTTATCTAATGGACATGTCATTGACAAGGTCAGAGTTCGACAGAAGCTTTTGAGAGCTACGATTGCTAGTCAGGGTTTGAAGTCATACTCTATAATAGTTTTAGACTTATCCAAGTGGGAGACTGTTGGATTAATTTCTAAGTCCATAACTATATTTGGTATGTACTTGACCCGACCCGGCATGGTCCATTTGGGTTGCACTTCACCGACACAATTTATATGGATAGTCTTTTGAGAATAGTATATTTATGATTTATATTAATATATTATAAGTTCTAATATATTAATATATAATCATATTATTTAATTAGTATTGATCAAGAATTAATTTATAATTAATTAAGTGATCAAAAGGAACTAATTAAATATGGACTCTTAGATATATATATGTGTAGTGGGCCAAGTTCATTTAGGTTGGGCTAAGTCTTCATGGATAGTCCATGGAGCTTTAACCCATGGATCCTAGGAAATGAAAGGGCATGGGTATTAGGGTTTAACCCTAATCCTCCACACTATATAAAGGGTCTTATGGTTCATGAAATTAGGCTAGTGGCTAGTGTGGATACACTAAAGAGGGCAATAACCGATTTCATAGTGTGAGCCAAGTATCCATATTCTCTAAAGGCTTTCCCAGGTGTTTTGGTGATTTGTGATTCCACTTGAGGCTTCCACACTATTGGGGCTAAGCTCTTAAAGCTTGAAGACATCAAGCTACATCAAAAGGTATGTCATCTAACTAGAACTTTGTAGTATAGGTGCTTCATAATATGCTAGTTAGGATGAAACCTTGGAATATTTAATACTTGCATGTATAATAGAGAAAACATAGATCCAAGGTTTATAGGGTTGCATGTACACCATAGGAGTGTTGGAAAGCTTAGGGTCCGGAACAGTGGTTCCGAAGTGTGTGCGTGTAGAAGAAATAATGGGATCATCAAAGGTGACTTGTGGGTGTGTTCCAGGGGGCTGTAAGGAACTATGATCAACACCGGAATCACCTCTTTGGGAAGGAGATGGTGGATTATGTGGAGACTCCCCGTGAGTGTGTGCAGGTGATTTTGACACATCGAGGGGTACCTCGGATTAGTGGGTAGGTGGGGTGTGCGGACGGCCAGAATCAGCTTGAATGTCATGGGTGCCCTCCTGTTGAAAGGGGGCACTGACTTTGGCTTTCATTTTGGTTTTGGGCTTTGTGGGAGAAGGCTTTCACTTGGCTGGTTTCTTAATCTTAGGTCCGGATGTAGTAGGTTTGGCCTTTTCCGAGATGGGCTCAACAGAGACAGGGGCAGGTTGTGTTGGGTCGAACACAACCAAAGTCTCTAAGTGTTGTTTTAAATAAGGGGACTCGGAAGGAATGAGGGCCAACATGTGGTCCGGAAGTCGTCTTACCGGACCAAAAGAGGATTGGTCCGGAATCCTATAAGCCTTTACAAGTTTAAAAGTAACACATACCTCCGGAGGAATGGTGTTGACCAGAAGCGGTTCCGAAAGCTCCTTGAATACTTGTTCGAGTGTTAGTGCCCAGAACCTAAGGCTTGAAATTTCATCCGGCTTCCTCTTGGTAGCAAACTTGCAAAAGTCTTGCCACAAGACTTCCGGAAGATCAACATCATTCTCGCGTCCGAAGTAGATGCTGAAGACGACATTGAGCCAGTCCTTGCTTAAGGTGTCCGTTCCTCCATGCTTTCCGGACAGCCCTCTGAGGATGAGATGCATCATTACAGTCCATAGTCCAGACACAACAGACTTCATGAAATCTTTGGATTTGTAGTCTTGAGAGTACCCGATGTAGTTGAGAAACGTCTGAAACTATTCAGTCATTGGTTCAACGACTTTGAAACCCCTTGGGTTTGCTTTGACACCAATCGCCTTGAGAAAGGTCGATTTGTAAATGGGAACGATTCTGTCACCGATAATTGTTGTTTCTAGAACACCATCGACGAATCTGATACTGGTGAAAGCACGATGAAGGTGATGAAGTGGTAGTGGAGGTTCATGGACTTTGGTGAGGGGAATGGAGATGGGCTGATTTGCTATGAACTCGATCATCACTCTTATCGATTCATCATAATCCAGTAGGTTTAGGGAAAACAATTGGGTAGTGTTTCTCAGAAAGGGTTCTTGATCAGCAGAAGACGAGGAACCTTTCGAACCTTTGGAAGATTTCTTCTTTGCAATCGATTTCTTTGGAATTGGAGCAGTTTGTGTGGGTTCTTGAGAAGACGCCATTGTTGCAGGTGATGAGTTCTTGAATACCACGAAGAACGGTTGAGAGAATTTGGGAGTTGATGGTTTTGAGAGTGTAAAGAGGTAAAAGAGGGGTTTGAAAGGTATTTATAGGTAAGGTGTTGGGTCGGGTCGGTGAAAGTAATGATGACGATCCGAATGAGAAAATGGATCGCATTTAATGACAAACGAATTTAGGGATGTTGATTTGACTTGGGAGGTGAAAGGTAAAGTGATTTGTGGCTAAAAATGGAGAACTCAACCGGCGATTCAATGGCTATTTTTATGTTGGCGTGCAATCGTGTCACACAAATCAAGGAGGATTGGATAAGGATCGTCCTAGAAAGTAACCGTTGAGAAAAATGTTTCACATTATTGTCCTTTGGTATTCCGGATGAGCTGTTTCGGACAGAGTGTGATCCGGAGGGTAAAGAATTGTGTTCGGGAACATACTTGTTTTGAAAGGAGGTCCGGAATCCGAAGATGATCTGGAGTGAGTTTTGATTCCGGAGCTGATATTCAGTTTGTTTGGAAATTCCAGAGCAGAAACTCAGTTTGTTTTGAAAAATTCGGGAAAGGTGATTTTAAAGAAATTCTGGAGTGAATTTGAAAATGGTTTCGGAACATGATTGTGACAGCCTTCCGAAGTGAGGGTTAAGGTTTTCGGAGCAAAAGTTGTAAAACATTCCTGGTTGAAATTTGAGAAACCGTCCGGAGCAAATTTTTGAAATTCCGGAGCAAATTTGAAATTCTGGAGCAAGTTTTGAAATTCCAGAGAAAATTTGAAATTCCGGAGCAAATGTGAAATTCCGGAGCAGATTTTGAAAGTTCCGGAGCGCATTTTGAAAAATCCTGAATGTAACGTCTTTTCCGGTGTAATTTCGGTGTGCTTTTGACAATCTGGACTTTAAATGACAAACAATCAGGATGAACTGTACAGCTTAAAAACTCAAGTGAAGGTCAGAAACAAAGATAAGTAAAATGATCCTAAGTATTCCGAGAGAAAGTAGTTCCGAGATGAAAAGTTTTTGAGATTGGAACTAGATTTATTTCAAATACGTCTATCAAAGAGAACAAGTCTCTTGAAAGAACTGAGGATCCGATATCATCATACCCATCTTGTTGAGAAAACCATTGAATTTAGTTTCGTCTAATGCCTTGGTAAAGACATCAGCAATCTCATCGTCAGATGGAACAAAAATGAGTTCAATGTTACCATTTAGTACATGATCTTTTATGAAATGGTACCTGATATCAATGTGCTTAGTCATTGAGTGCTGAATTGGATTGTAAGAAATCGCAATGGCACTTTGAGAGTCACAATAGATAGGAATGCATTGAAAGCGGTAACCATAATCCAAAAGTTGAGATTTCATCCACAGAACTTGAGATGTACAGCTGGCAGCAGCAATGTATTCGGCTTCGGCTGTAGAGAGTGCAATGCAGTTCTGTTTCTTGGATGACCAACTGACCAAACGACCACCTAAGAATTGACAGCCACCTGAAGTGCTTTTTCTATCGAGTTGAAGAACACCATAGTTTGAATCCGAGTAGGCTTGAAGTAGGAAGCTCTCATTCGCTGGGTACCAAAGTCCAAGACTTTTTGTGCCTTTAAGATATCGGAAGATTTGTTTCACAACCAAGAGATGAGACATCTTTGGGTTGACTTGAAATCTGGCACATAAGCATGTAGAGAACATAGTATCCGGATGACTTGTTGTGAGATAGAGCAGGGATCCAATCATTCCGCGGTATTTCTTTTCATCAACAGGAACACCCGATGGGTCGGCAAAGGTCTTGTGTCTGAAGCCCATTGGTACCTTTGCGGAGGCACAGGTGTCCATGGAGTATTTCTTGAGGAGTTCTGAAATGTACTTCTCTTGGTGAATGAAGATTCCTCTGTTAGTCTGTTTGACTTGGAGGCCAAGAAAGAAGCTTAACTCCCGATCCATGCTTATTTGGAATCGATTGACCATAAGTTTAGCAAAGTCAGCAACCATAGATGAATCCGTAGATCCAAAAATGATGTCGTCCACATAAATTTGTACCAACATGAGATGTTGTCCATTCGATCTTCGGAATACAGTGGGATCGAGAATTCCTCTTTGAAAACCGGAGCGTTTGAGAAAATCAGTGAGGGTCTCGTACCATGCCCTGAGGAGCTTGCTTGAGTCCGTAGAGAGCCTTCTGGAGTTTATAACAGTAATTCGGAAAGGAGAGATTAATAAATCCAGGGGGCTGTTGAAGGTACACTTCAGTGTCAAGTTCACCGTTAAGAAAGGAACTCTTAATATCCATTTAGTAAACTTTGAAGCCTTTATGAGCAGCATAAGCAAGAAAAATTCTGATGGCTTCAAGACGTGCAACAGGAGCAAAGGTCTCATCGTAGTCGAGCCCTTCGATCTGAGTGAATCCTTTAGCCACTAGCCTTACTTTATTTTTAATGATCACTCCTGCGTCATCCAGTTTGTTGCGAAACACCCATCTCGTACCGACAATGGGATGATCCTGAGGGGGGGGGGCACGAGAGTCCAAAATTCATTTCGGTCAAATTCTGCCAGTTCGTCTTGCATGGCTGTAATCCAGTCAGCATGCTCCAATGCTTCCTTGATGGATTTGGGTTCAACCATGGATATGAATGATGAGAAATGACATTCATTTTGAATATTAGTGGCGGAACGAGTCTGCACACCAGCATTGGGGTTTTCGATTACTTGGTTCGGAGGATGATCCTTTGTTCAAACATGTAATCGTGGGAGTTCTTGGGCAGCCGTCGAACCGATATCAATAGTGGAATTGATTTGCTCCCCCTTAATGGTTTGAATGTTGGGATGATGCTTCCCCTGAACTTCTGAACCAGGGAGGTTGACATCATCATCAGAAGGGAACTCAAAGAAGTTTTCATTTTCATCATTGTTGAGCGGATTGGAATCATCGAAATCAGCAGCTGCATCTTGGAAGCCATCCACATTTGATTCAAGAGAGGGATTAGCATTTTCCCCCTCAACCTGAGAAGGTTGAAATGGAGCGGAATCAAATGTAGATAGGCTTGGGATCAGACCGGAGACATTTTGAGAGACTGGAGCTTCCGAAGAGGGAATTGGAATGAGAGATGGTCTTGATTGAGATTCCGAATCAAGAGCGGTTTCGGAAGGACCAAAGAGAGTTTCAAAGTTGACTTCAAGAATTATTTGAGGGTTCGGACATCCCGGCGGAGGAGAATCTGACTCCATAATGTGAGTTGTAATGTGAGTAGGGCCAGAATTCCGAACGAAGTTGTCATCGAAGGTAATGTCGAAGCTTTCTTCCAGAACACGAGTTCTCTGGTTAAGAACTCTGTAAGCTTTCGATTTTGAAGAGTACCCAAGGAAAATGGCTTCATCAGCTTTAGGTTGGAACTTGGTAAGCTGATCACGGTTGTTCTTGATGAAGCACCTGCATCCGAAAACATGCAAGAACGAGATTGATGGCTTCCTACCATTCATTGCTTCGTATGGTGTCATGTTGAGGCGTCGATTGATGATACTCCAATTTTGAGTGAAGCAAGCAGTAGACACAGCTTCAGCCCAAAGGTAGAGTGGTAGATTTGCGAAATTCAGCATAGATCGAGCAGCTTCAATGAGAGTTCTATTGCGTCTTTCGACTACACCGTTTTGTTGAGGAGTATAAGGAGCTGAGAAGTTGTGGTCGATTCCTTTGTCTGTGAGAAAGTTGTCAATGGTGGAATTAGTGAATTCCGATCCATTATCACTTCGGATTCTCCTAACTGGGAGTTTTGTAAGAACTTCTATTCCTTTGATGAAATTTATGAGCTCTAATGCTGTTTCGGATTTCAGCATTAGGAAGAAGACCCAAGTGAACCTTGTAAAATCATCAACAATCACAAGAATGTATTTCTTATGATGAAGACTTTCTACAGTGGATGGTCCACAGAGATCAATGTGTAGAAGCTCCAATGGTTCCGAAATGGACTTTTCGATGATAATAGGATGACCCTTCTTCGATTGCTTACTACACTCACAAGTAGCACACAAATGATCATTTTCAAATTTGAGAAGTGGTAAACCTGTCACCATTTCGCCGAATACAAGATCATTCATGTACCGAAAGTTTAGATGAGCGAGCCTTCGGTGCCATAACCAACTGACGTCAGGAATAGCTTTTGAGAGAAGGCAGAGTTGCGGTTTGCCGATAATCAATTTGATGTCGAGCGGGTACATGTTCTTGTTGCGAAGCGACTTGATTAAACACTCTTTCCGGTCTTTCGTCGTTACATAGTTGTACTTTTTGCAAAATTCCACACGTCGATTTGAATCAGTGAGCTGAGCAACACTTATCAAATTATGTTTTAGATCAGCCACATAAGCCACATGTGAAATAGAGAAATTTCCGTTGGTGAGAGTTCCATAACCACGAATTTGAGAGTTGGAATTGTTGCCATACATCACGTAACCAGCATTTGGAGAAAGCTTTAAATCTCGCAGAAAATCTTTCTGCCCCGTCATGTGCATGGAGCAAGCACTATCAATATACCATATTGTTTCTTGCTCTGAAGCACAAAGTGCCTGCAAAATTAGTGAGTAATGGAGTTTTTAGGCTCCGAATTAGACTTTGGGACGTAGATACGGGCTTTGGACTTTGATTGTGACTTAGGAACAACTTTGTGTTTCTGGGTGATATTCTTGGAATTCTTTGGAAACAGACAGAATGCTAATGTCTTTTCATCTATCCAGTAGTCATATTCATTGACTTGAAGGTTCCGAACTGGCTTCTTCGGACCTTTGACGTCCGGAGGGTTGGTATCATTTGTTTCCTCCGGAATTGTTGTTTCAGCAATGGGAGTTTTGACTTTCCACACATAATTTTTCTTGGAAGATTTTGAAGATGTTACCTTTTCATTTGTGGATTTTCTTGATGACACATTGGATTTTGAAATATTTGGTTTAAAAATTGTGCCATCAGATTTTGCAATAAGGACAGATGAAGCAGTCCAAGATTCTATTGGAGTATTTCGGACGGATTTTGCAGTTACATGAGCTTGAGACTGAGTTGAGCTGATGACTTTCTTAGGTTCTACATGACCAAGAGGTTCGGAAGGTCTTTTGAGAATCTTAGTAGGAACAAAAGAGTTTTGACTATAAGTGGCTGCATGAGAGTTCCGGGATGAACTTGGTTTGGAGTTCGCAAGGAACCTGGAATTTTGTCTAGTCTTAACTTCCTTTTTAAGTGCATTTTGAGCTTCTACTTTGGGATCTACAATATCCTTCCTATTCAGCATTGGTTTTCTCTTAGGATGAGATGAGGATTTTGAGGTTTGTTCTACGGATGGATTTTTAAACTCAGGAGTAATGGGAACCAATTTAGTTTTTGAGATTACTAAGGAATCCGATTCGCAAGAATCAGAGGACACACAACTTGAGACGTCAACTTTGTCATATAAGGATGCCCATACAAACTTAGAGGCAATAGATTCAGTTGTCTTCGAAATGATTTCTTCAATCACACAATTGTTCACATGATTAATTTTAGGAACATGATCTACACAATTTGTAAGACTGTGATGAAAATTCGTGGTCCGATTCAGGTCCAGGTTTGTCAGAGGCGGAAGAGGCGTGGAATCAGGACACGTGACAACTATTGGTTTGAACTCAGGAATTAGGGACTCAAAATGGTCTGTAGTCTTAGGAAGTGGAGACAAGGGAGAAACAGGGGTGTCCGAATGTTTGATATTCGGAACCTCTCCCATGAATGTCAAATTTTGCAATTCTTTTAAGGGACTAACAATTGGTTTCGGAAACTCGCTTCCGAGACCAGGTGCTTTAGACCATGGATGACGAAAATTATGAGTCATACGAATGTCCGCTTCAAGCATATCTACAGAATTATGCAAAACATCTATTTTTGCATTGAGACGTTTGTTATCAGCAATTAAAACATTTCTTTCAGAATAGGTGATTTCACATTTATCTTTCAAAATGATACATTCATCGTTTGACATTACAAGCTCATGCTCTAAAGACTCGATTTTTAATTTTTTATCCTCCAAACGTAACCTAAGACAATTCAGTTCACAATCCTTCTTCTCACTGGCTTCTATGGCAGACTCATAGGCTTTATAAATGGTGTTCATATCTGTTTGGATTTGGGTCAGATAAGGTTCACAAAGAGATAAATCAAAATTATTATCAGAGATCATAGATTTTACCTGCTGAACGATGCTTCGGCCAGGTGGATCGTTGGTGGCCATATAGCAGTGGTGAGGTTCAGCAACATCATCATCATCTTCGGACCCAGAAGACCAATATCCTTCATCACATTCAACCGCCTGTCTTGCCATCAGACACATGTTTCTTCCAGTTACCATGTCGTCATCATCCCCGGATGACCAATATCCTTCAACATCTCTTGAAACCGTTGTAACAAATGCTTTTTCACTTTCAGCCATTTCTTGTGCTCTTCGGACATAGTAGGCCGAATCCTTGACTTTTGGTTTTTTGTGCAGCATCAGCCAGGAAATCTTTGGCAAAATGATTTGCATGTCCACACTTATGACACACAATCTTCAGTTTTTCCGATTTGGAACTCTGAGAAGGTTCCGGAGTAGTGTTTGGTTTAGTGATGTTTGGTTTGTATGCTGGAGGATTCTCGAAAGTTGGTTTAGGTTCCGGAGCTGAGTGAGGTTGAGGATTGTTATGGTGAGGAGCATTGAATCGGTTTTGGTATGGTTTGTAAGAGGAATTTAACGGACGTTTGTACTTCGTTGAGAGTAGGGCGAACTCCTGTTGGAAACGGAGTTCAGAGTGCATGGCTTCAAACTCATCAACATGATAGGTTTGTGTGGGTAAGGTAGGTGCGGATGTTTGAACCAATGGAACAATGGGTGTGAAGGGATCCGAAGTAGATGAGTTCGGAATGGTTGGTTCAAAGGAACTGAAAAGGGCAAGAGGACCTCCGGAGAGTTCCCTCATGTTCTGAGCAACATTTGACTCATGTCCTTGAAGTTCATCAAAAAGTTGATAGAGCTTCAACTTTTTCAAGGAACCATTGCTTTGGAGACAAGATTTCACATTTCCCCATCCTTTGCCGAGACTGTTAATAAATTTGAGATTGTACCCCAAAGGAGTTCGAACAATCCCATGAGCAGTCATGTTGTTGACAACGATTCGGTAACGGCTGGAAGTTGAGGCCACATATTCACCTGGAGTGGTAGTGAAGGTGTCGAAGTCGTTGACAACTGAGGTGAGGCGCTTGTCCTTCATGTTTTCGGAACCTTCAATCAGGTCTTGAAGAGTGTCCCATATCTCTTTGGTAGATTTGGACAACTTGATGTGCTCGAAGAGTGAGGGAGGAACACCAAATACCATTTCAGAGAAAGCAACTTGATCAGCATGAAGCTTTTCAATATCATCTACAGCCAGAGGAGCAGGGCGAGTTTCATCTTCTCTCATGAGCTGAGCAACTGCATCTCTTACAATTGTTCTTACAGGAACATGTGGACCTTCAGTAACGGATCTCCATATTTCTTCACCTTTTTCTTTGGCAATTAGAAATCTTTCCATTCTAACTTTCCAGTGATCATATTCTTCCACAACTAGTAATGGGGCACGTGTAGGGCCACCCACACTATTTGCGATTTGCACTGAAATCATTTGCTGAGAATTAGAAGCAGCCATTGAAGTTAAGATATCTTCAAGCTAAAGTGGTATATAGAAGAACTTTTATCCTTGACACAGAAATGGTTGAAAAACCAAGGTAATTTCAAACCAACTATAATCCGATCTTTATGGATTCAAAGGACAACCACTCAAGCTCTGATACCAATTGTGAGAACAAGATCGATGCGCAAGGACAAGGTTTGAAAACTCAAACCTTGAGTGAATGCTTAAGATCAATGTCTGTTTGCTAATGAATGTTCAAGTCAAGTCTGGAAAGACCAGTCAAGTCTTAGATATTGTTTTCAGCAAATGATCAAGTCATTTAATAAGCAACGAGAATAACTGATCAAAGTAAAGATAATAAATGGAGAACAAGAAGAATGTTTGAAGTAAACTTTTTAAGGAGAATAACAAAAGTAAGTGAAAGATCCGTAGTTGACTTTTATTGAATGCTCGTATATATAGGAGTGAATGTTACAGTGAATTAACCCAAGTGTTTACATAGGACCGGACAAAAGAGATCAATCTGACATTCTGATTATCCAAATACAACTATAGACTAAATCCTATGAAACGTTATATCAATAACAAGACAAAAGTAATAAATGCACAAAAGACAAAACATAGATGTTCCGGATCAGCATGCATTCCGGACATGAGGGTCAGCTCCGGAATGCCTTCATTCTTCTCATCTTCTTACTTGGTCCGGATAAGTTCCAGACCACTCTTTACTTCGGAATGTACACGCTTCGGAATAAGGACTTAGGATTGATAGTGGTTCACTTTCAGGTTCCAACACTTTTAGACAAAAAATATCATCTTTCTTCTTCTTTTTCTTCAACACCAAGATAAAGTCTTTGTAAACTCGGATTTTCAGCAGAAAATTGTAACAAACAGCAACAACATTTATTCTTGATAGCTTGAAAAAGCTTTGAATCAACACTTCAAAAAATCGAAAACTCATCATAAAAACTTCGGGTTGCGAACCCAGAAATTCTTGGTAGAAATCGAAAAACACAAGATGAAAATAGTCTATCGGGGAGTCGTTCCCTTGAAATAATCTCTTAGATCTTCAAGGTACAACTCTGATACCAATTGTAGGAGCCCATTTGGACGATTGACTAGGTGCGGAATAATATGATCTCGTGATTCAACAATAACAAAAATATGAAGAACGCGATAAGATGAGTAATCTGATGATATTAATAGAAAGAGAGGTTACAATATGAAAATGAAGAACACTTCGGTGGGAGAGATCCCAACCGAGAGTTTCTTTCTTACTAAAACAAAAGACTACATTTTAGGTGCACATTTAATAAAATGATCATTCCCTATCTATTTAAAGAGATAACACGGGAATCTTACAAACAGTAAAGGGTAATAAAATAACCTAACTATCGCTCATAATTTGTAGAGCATTTCCATGCTCCAAGACACCTTATCCCAGGACACCCAATTGATATTCCTTGTATTTTCGGATTTGCCCCATAAAAATCTTCGTCTCATCTTCTCAAGGTCTTCAATAATACAAGATGGAGCTCTAAATAAGGAGAAGTAGTATGTGGGAAGGCTTCCAAGAACATCCTTCAATAAATTCATTCGCCCACCAAGGGAGAGAGACTTGGCTTTCCAAGAGGATAACTTGGATTGAAAATGGTCCAAAATTGGCTTCCAATGTTTCTTTAAGCCCATATTAGCTCCCATTCGTACTCCTAAGTAATTGAAGGGGAGAGAATTTACTACACACCCAAGAGATCTTACTCATCTGCTTGTTTCTCCATCATTTACACAATTACCAAAGCCTCTAGATTTGTGAAATTTGACCTGAAGTCTGGATGAAACTTGGAAGCACCTAAGGATGCAAGCAATGTTGTTGATATTGTTTGGAGACCACTCACCAACAAAGATGACATCATCCGTATAAAATAGATGAGAGATTTTAGGGCCATTATTTGGAATCCTGATGACATGGAAAAAAAATTGCTACATGCGATTTTCATAGCAACATTTAAACCTTCCATAGCAATTAAAAAAAGAAAAGGTGATAGAGGATCACCTTGATGGACACCCTTTGTAATCAGAAATTCAAGTGTAGATGAGCCATTGACTAGAACCAAAGCCCGACTAGAATTGAGACATCCCCAAATCCATGATCTCCATTTATATCCAATGCCCATTTAGGACATGATTGAGTCCAGAAATCCCCAATAGATCGAGTCAAATGCCTTTTCAAAGTCAACTTTGAATAAAAACATATATATATATATATATATATATATATATATATATATATATATATATATATATATATATATATATATATATATATATATATATATATTGCTTTTTAGGCCCAAGAACATATCTCATTTATTATTAAGGGACCATCAACAATGTTCCTTTCTTCTACATACGCCGATTGTACCTCATCTATTACTTTCCCAATCACATTCTATAGTCTGGAAGTTAGAGCTTTGGAAATGATCTTATATACGCATCCGATGAGACTGATAGGTCTATAATCTCCAAGATTGAGTGGATCTTTGACCTCTGGCATAAGGGTTATAAAAGACGAATTGCATCCTTTTGATATATTTATGTTTGCTTCAAAGTATTTAACAAACCTCATGATATCACCTTGCATTTCTCCCCACTGATTCTTGAGTAGTTTGAATGTAAAACCATCCACACCACGTTCTTTTTCGTTGCCACAATCAAAGATGGTTTTTTTGATTTCATCCACACTAAATTCAGTCTCAAGATAACATCTCTCATCTTCCGATATTCTCAAAAGACCGGTTAATAAGTTTTGGGCGAACATGCCATTTTTCGTGGAACTTGGAGCTAAAAAATTGGTGAATTTCACCTTTGACCTTATCAGTATCAGTGATCCAAAGACCATCAATCATCAACCCGTGAATTTTATTCCTGCGGTTGTTATTTTTTATGACCCTGTGAAAGAACCGTGAGTTCTCCTCGCCAACAATAATCCATTTAACGTGTGCTTTTTGTTTCAGGTCCAACTTTGAAATCTTCTCAAGATCTAAGATTCTTTATTTAAAAGTTTTTCTGTTACATATCTCCGAATCAGATAGTTGTCGTGATTCAACCAATAATTCTAATTTACTAACTTCATGTTGGAACTTTATATATATAAAGGAATTGCAAGTTGGCAATTTGCTTTGTATCCCACATTGGTGGGGGAAGAAACTTTTGTGGGTTTATAAGCTTATTCCCTTGATACGCCTTCAAAGGCTTTAGTGGATCAAAGGAATGGGCTGCGCGCCTAGCCTAGCCTAGCACTAGCCGACGCCGCGAGTGTGCGAAATGGCGCGATTTAGGCACACTTGGCACTTCGCACGACGCATCGGTCGCTAGGAGCTGAGGAGCTTTTATTTTTGACGAGTTCGGGTCAAGCCGGTTTGACCGATCCGGTCAAGTGCTTGACCGACGTTGACTTCATGGAGGATAAGTCATCGAGGCATTCTAGAAGGATCAGGAAAGGGCTTGCTTGGAGAGCAAGTCGTCGCCCTAGGGTTTCTGGGGCCGGCCTATGGGGGCCCGTTTTATGCCTTCTAGGGTTTCGATACCTATAAATACTGCTCCCTAGGAGCCATTTGATACACTCACGAAAATCAAAAGCTCTCTCCCACTCTCTGCGTTTTTCTTCTGGTTTCCAAGTATTCGCTTTGTGTTTGTCGATTTCCAGTGTTGTTGGAAGATCGATAGATCTGCATTAAATCCTGGGGTTTTACTCTGTTGCTTACAGCCAGTAGAAGCAAAGTAAAAACCTTTAAGGACAGGAGTCCGATCCGCGCAGTTGTTTCAAGTTCAAGATCAACCATCAACAGGTCGGTTTTACTTTTCTGTCTTCCATTTAATTTCGTCCAACAACAGGACAGTCTTCTTCTTCCTTTCTTATAATCAGATCTAATCGTGAAGGGTTAATCTGGTTTTGGACGAAACTTGGTAAATATAATAATAATAATTGGATTTGTTATTCGCAACTAATCGACATATAATTCTCAATATTATTTGTCGGTTTCCTTGCACGTCTATTAGTTTGATTTTTCAACAATCTTAAAGGTTTTTAATGTGATACATCAACAGACTAATGGACACTATTGCTAGCCTCCACTTCATGAACCAAGAATTTGCCAAACTTGACCAATTCGATGGTCAGAACTACACCCGTTGGGCCGAAAAGGTCAAGTTCATGCTTCATGTTTTGAAGCTCTCCTTTGTGTTGGACCCAAATCTGGCACCAATTCCTGCTAATCCAATTCCCGAGGCGGGGAAAACTGTGGACCCAGCGGTCATCGCAGAACTGGAAAAGCAAAGGACTCTGCGTAGAGAGTCTGAGGAACTGTGGGTCACATCAAGAACTCCTTATCTGATCGGCTCTATGATCTTTACGCGTCGGTCAAAGATCCAAGAGAGCTATGGAATGCGTTGGAACTTAAGTACAAGGCACATAAGGAAGGTACTAACAAGTACCTTGTGTCTAAGTACCTAGAGTTTCAAATGGCTGATGACAAATTAATCATGGAGCAAGTGCATGAGATCCAAGTCATGGTCAACAAGTTGAACGCACTCTCCATCTCTATTCCAGAACTCTTTCAGGTTGGTGCGATCATCGCAAAACTGCCACCCTCATGGAAAGATTTCTCTAAGAGAATGATGCATAAATCTGAGGACTACTCCTTGGATGATCTGATGAAACACCTCCGCATTGAGGAGGAACCTCGCATCAGGGACAAGTGTGGTAAAGTCGGATCGAGTGTGCATCACGTGTCAGCTGGGGGTTCTAGTCACAAAGGCAAGTATGGGGGACAGAACAAGAAGAAATTAGGACCCAAGAAACAAAGCTTCAAGAAACCGGGTCATCAGAATCCTAACTCAAAGCCAAAGAGGGCAGGACTTTGCCACGTCTGCGGAGAGATTGGGAACTATGCGAGAGAATGCAAAGATCACAAATCAGGACCGGTTGCACATGCAGTCGAGCAAGTGACTGACATGGTGGCAAGTGTGAACCTTGGAGATATTTTCATGATCTCCTCCCTTACTCGAGCAATCTGTGCTCAAGGATGGTTCGTGGACACTGGAGCCACTGTGCATGTTTGTGGGCAACGAGAGAGCTTCCGCACTTAGCGCCCAATGCCACATGGAACGGTCGTCATCTGTGCTGATTGACACAGAGCTGAAGTTCAAGGAAGAGGTGATGTTTGGTTGAGGTTCACACGTGGTGAATGGGTAACCCTTCGATATGTTCTTCATGTTCCTACTATCTCGAAGGGGTTGGTTTCTGCAGACAAGTTTCACAAGGGTGGGTTCAAGATGGTGCTTGAGAAAGGATAGATTGTGATCACTAAAGGCCGAAAATACGTTGGGAGGGCGAACAATTGTTCGGGGATATATCGCTTGTGCCTTAGTGATGAGGGTAATATGAGTGGTCCTAGTGTTGAGAGTGGTAGTTCTAGTGTTGCTAGTGTGTCAAGTGTTGGTAATGATGTAATTGGTGGATTGGTTGCTAATGTGAATGAAGTGAACTTTTCTGGTTATTTTGTTTGTTCAATTTCTTTATAGCATAAACGTTTGGCTCATACTAATGTTAAAAACATTGAAAAAATGCAAACTAAAGGAATGTTAAAATATGACACAAAAGATTTTGAAAAATGTGAAACATGTGTGAAATCAAAGTTCACTAAGAAACCATTTCCATCAGTTAAGAGAAACACATCATTGCTTGAGTTGATTCATTCTGATATATGTGAATTAAATGGAATCCTTACTCGAGGAGGAAAAAGGTATTTCATCACATTATGTGATGACTTCAGTCGATATCTACATGGTTATTTGCTGAGATCAAAAGATGAAGCTTTTGATGCATTTAAGCGGTATAAGGATGAGGCCGAAAATCAACTTGAAAGACACATCAAAGTTCTTCGCTCGGATAGAGGCGGGGAATATTTCAACCTAGAGTTTGATACATTATGTGAAGAGAATGGAATTAAACATGAGAGAACTTCACCATATACTCCCAACAGAATGGTTTAACTGAAAGAAAGAACCGAACCCTTTGTGAGATGGTCAACTGTATGTTGAACCAATCGGGTCAACCAAACAATCTGTGGGGGAAGCACTATTGACTGCTTGCGATGTTCATAATAGGATCACTAGTCGTTTGATTCCTACAAGCCCTTATGAGTTGTGGAAAGGTAGAAAGCCTAACCTAGACTATTTGAAAGTGTGGGGGTGTGTTTCTTATTATCAGACTCCCGATCCTAAGCGAACTAAATTGGGAGCATGAGCTAATAAGAGTATATTTATTGGATATGCTCACAATAGCAAGGCTTACCGGTTATTAGATATTGAATCAGGTGTTGTTGTGGAATCCAGATATGTGGAATTCTTTGAGGACAAGTTTTATAGGGATGAAGAAAACTCCAGTCATACAACACCTACATGTACTTCTCGAGAATTACTCCCACCTCCTCCTATTGTAGAGGAACCAAGGAGAAGTACTAGGGCTAGAATAGAGAAAAGTTTTGGAGACGATTTCTATTCTTATTTGGTCGAAGGAAGACAAAAGAAAGTGACGAGAGAGGTCATATTTGCCATTAATTTGGATGATGATCCTAAGACCTATACCGAAGCCATGACGTCTCGAGATGCGCCTTCGTGGAAGGAAGCCATCAATGACGAAATGGATTCATTCATGGGTAATGGAACTTGGGAGTTAGCTGATGTACCCAAGGGGAGAAAACCCATAGGATCCAAGTGGATATTCAAGAGAAAGTATCATCCAGATGGATCCATATCTGCCTATAAAGCAAGATTAGTTGCTAAGGGATATAGGCAGCGAGAAGGTATCAATTATTTTGATACCTATGCCCCAGTTTCTAGGATTAGTTCTATTATAACTCTCATAGCAATATCAGCTTTGAAAGGATTGTACATTCATCAAATGGATGTGAAGACAGCATTTCTAAATGGTTATCTCAAGTAGGAGATTTACTTAGAGCAACCTGAAGGTTTCGTGATACCTGGACAGGAAAACAAAGTGTGTAGACTTGTTAAATCCTTGTGCGGGTTTACGCAAGCTCCTAAACAGTGGCATGAGAGATTTGACACCACTGTGACTGCCTTTGGTTTTCAGCACAATAGTGCTGACAGATGTATTTATTCCAAATATACATTCGATTACATAGTAGTTATATGTCTTTATGTTGATGATATGTTGATCACTGGCACTCACTTAGAAGGTATTCTTGAGGCGAAGAAATACCTATCCTCGAACTTTAAGATGAAAGATCTTGGAGAAGTTGACACAGTTCTTGGTATCAAGGTGAAAAGGACAGGTGGTCAGATTTCTCTTAGTCAATCTCATTATATAGAGAAAGTTCTGACAAAGTTTCAACATTTGAACATTAAAGAATTCAACACTCCGTTTGATTCAAGTGTGAAACTAAAGGTGAATTCTGGTCGAGCAGTGGCTCAACTAGAATATGCTAGTGCAGTTGGAAGCATGATGTATGCTATTCACTGCACTCGACCTGACATCGCATTCGCTGTAAGCAAACTGAGTCAATATACTGTTAATCCAGGGACGGATCACTGGAAGGCAGTAGGTAGAGTACTAGGATACCTGAAAAGGACAAGTACTTTTGAGTAGACGTATTCGTCATCTAATGGAATACTTGAAGGTTATTCTGATGCCAGCTGGATTGATCACACTAGTGATTCAAAGTCAACAAGTGGTTGGATTTATACTCTAGCTGGTGGTGTTATTTCTTGGGCGAGCAAGAAACAGACATGCATAGCTCATTCAACGATGGAAGCAGAGCTAATTGCCTTAGCAGCAGCGGGCAAAGAGGCAGAGTGGATTCGAGATCTACTTATGGATATTCGTCTATGGGATACTCCAATGCCTTCAATACCCATGTACTGTGATAGTGAGGCCACACTGTCTAAAGTGTATAATGCGGTATATAATGGGAAGTCTAGACATGTAGGTCTGCGACACAATTTTGTGAGACAACTAATTGAAAGTGGTACCATCAAGGTTGTCTATGTCAAGACAAGTAAGAACTTGGCAGATCCGTTTACCAAACCTCTGACGAGAGATTTGGTTACATCTACCACGAGAGTCATGGGTCTAAAACCACAATAGAATCCCTTAGTGATGGAAACCCAACTTGACATTAGTGCTCCTAATTCTCAAGTTTAAAGGGTAACAACGAAGTCACTAACGATAGAAGGTACTATCATTAATGATAGATCCATGTGAGGTAGGATAATACGTCCTTGCCGAGAAAGAGGTTGAGTTACAACTCTTAACAAAGTTTTGGAGACATCTAAGCAACGAAGATGTTGTAAAACTTTTCCTATATGATCTAGAGGTGGTGCCGCCTCAAGTGAAGATTAGTGGTTTATATTCTAAAGGGTCATGAAAAGGGTTTATAGCGCATGGCCATATTAGCGCTCAGCGAGAACACAAAGACGACTTGTGATGTGTGGGGGTAAACCGGAGAGGTCATTAAGGTTCATGGTTTAAACCTATAAGGATACCATTGAATCGGTCTCTTCTTGTTTGTTCCCATTGAACTAGGGTTTAATCTTCGTGACACCCAAGTGACATCATCTGTCTGAGTGAAAGGAAACTTTCCAACTTGGTGGGGGATTGTTGGAACTTTATATATATAAAGGAATTGCAAGTTGGCAATTTCCTTTGTATCCCACATTGGTGGGGGGAAGAAACTTTTGTGGGTTTATAAGCTTATTCCCTTGATAGACCTTCAAAGGCTTTAGTGGATCAAAGGAATGTGCCAAGCCCACGCGTGCGCCTAGCCTAGCCTAGCACTAGCCAACGCCGTGAGTGCGCGAAATGGCACGATTTAGGCGCACTTGGCATTTCCCATGACGCATCGGTCGCTGGGAGCTGAGGAGCTTTTATTTTTGACGAGTTCGGGTCAAGCCGGTTTGACCGATCCGGTCAAATGGTTGACCGGCGTTGACTTCGTGGAGGATAAGTCATCGGGGCATTCTAGAAGGATCAGGAAACGGCTTGCTTGGAGAGCAAGTCGTCGCCCTAGGGTTTCTGGGGCCAGCCTATGGGGGCCCGTTTTATGCCTTCTAGGGTTTCGATACCTATAAATACTGCTCCCTAGGAGCCATTTGATACACTCACGAAAATCAAAAGCTCTCTCCCACTCTCTGCGTTTTTCTTCTGGTTTCCGAGTATTCGCTTTGTGTTTGTCGATTTCCAGTGCTGTTGGAAGATCGATCGATCTACATTAAATCCTGGGGTTTTACTCTGTTATTTACAGCCAGTAGAAGAGAAGTAAAAACCTTTAAGGACAGGAGTCCGATCCGTGCAGTTGTTTCAAGTTCAAGATCAACCATCAACAGGTCGGTTTTAATTTTATGTCTTGCATTTAATTTCGTCCAACAACAGGACAGTGTTCTTCTTCTTTTCTTATGATCAGATCTAACCGTGAAGGATTAATCTGGTTTTGGACGAAACTTGGTAAATATAATAATAATAATTGGATTTGTTATTCGCAACTAATCGACATATAATTCTCAATATTATTTGTCGGTTTCCTTGCGCGTCTATTAGTTTGATTTTTCAACACTTCATTCTTTAAGATGACCAATTCGAATTTCTCCTTCTTTTTATTCTGTATCTCTCCAATTCTTTAGAATATTCTTAAGAAACTTAAGTTTTGCCGCCATGTACAAATCCAGAGGGCCGTAGCCATAAAAGGAGGTTCAAGCATGTTTAAAGAGCGATTCAAATCCATCTCTTAGAATCCATGAATTATAGAAACGGAATGGGGGTGGACCATAATCAACTTTAGAAGAGCAGAGTATGATTGTGAGTAATCTGAATGTTCATGAGGGAGCGTTGTGACCGAGAAGTATTGTTGTGCCATAATAAAGTTTGGAGCATACCAAAAATCTGTCTAACTTAATTTCAAACCCTCGTCTGCCATATACGTGAATCGCCTACCTCCCATACTATATTCCTTCCATCCGGTTTCGTGAATCAAGTGATTAAAGCAATTGGCACTGTATTGACAAAAATGAGAGTTCAATCTTTCCGAAGGCCATCTCAAATCTCACAGTGTTAAAATCACCAGAGAAAATCCAAACCCCTTGTATAGATCTTTTAAGGTCAAGTAATTCTGCCCACAATAATTTCTTATCAGTGGGTGATTATAATGTTCACAAGAATCAACTGCCCAATAATACCTTTCCATGTACCACAAACGGCCAAGTGGTACCTTGATTTTATAGAGTGTAATCTAGTATAAAAGCGATGATCCCAAATACACAATAAACCCCCTGATCTACCAGTTCAGTTAACAAAATCAAATTTGAATTCAGAATCATCCCAACAGCCCGGAACATCAAAGCATGAATAGTCAGTTACAGACTTTAATTTTCAGCATATAAACATAAAGTACTTGGATATAGATAAATAACTAAATTCGGGTAGATCCCCATAGCTTCAGCAATTGATTAATGGCTTTCAGGGAGAATTTGCATAAATTTGCAAAAGCATTTTATGAAAATGAGGGAAAAAATTGGTTTATAGCTTCAAAGTGAACTGGGCGCCCCGTGAGATTTTCTTAATAAACAGAAGTTATTTTGTGGTCAACATTTTTAAAACGACGATGTTTTGGCTTAAGAAAAAAAATTGAAGGCCACCACTATTATCATAGGTGATGGCTTCCGAAAATTATATCTATTTTTGGCAATATTTTTAGATTTTGTGGAAAAACTTTCAAGAAGATGCCTATTTGGTCATTTTCACTTATTTTAATGAATACCCAGAGTTTAATACTTATTTATTTGTTAGTTAATTACTCACACGTATAAAATACCGTTTTAAATTCACAGAGTTAAAAAATCTTATTGACAATTAGACATTATTTAATTTATGTTACAAACATCAAATGGTGATACTAATGAACAAACATATAAGTTTGAAATACTGAACACTCATAAAGGAATTTATATTTTGTTATCTTTTTCTGGACGGAGCAAAACAGCTCTGACTCTATATATAATAACTTCTTCACATCACTCTACGATATACATAGAGTGAAAATGGAGTCTTCAAAGCAGCTCACTGCTCTTCTCTTAATCTCCATGTTTTTCATCTCTTCTGCCACACCAATTGCTCTTGATTGTGTACCCTGTGGCGATAAACCCCCTCACCACCATAATAAACCACCCAAATCCCCCAAACCACCTACCGGTAAACCACCAACCACCCATCCTCCCGTTGTCAAACCACCAAAAATCCACCCGCCAGTCGTCAAGCCACCAGTTGTAAGACCACCGATCGTTAAACCCCCAATCACGCTCCCACCCATCGTCAAACCACCAGTTGTAACCCCACCAGTAACTCTCCCTCCTATCGTCAAACCACCAATTGTAACCCCACCAATAACCCTTCCACCAGTTGTAACACCACCAATCACCCTTCCACCCATCGTTAAACCACCAATTACCCTCCCACCAGTAGTGAACCCACCATCTACAAAGCCAGGAACTCCATGCCCACCACCACCCTTTGTTCCTGCGCCAGCGGCCACCTGCCCCATTGACGCACTGAAGCTTGGAGCTTGTGTGGATCTTTTAGGTGGATTGATTCATATCGGGTTGGGTGACCCTGTGGTGAACCAATGTTGCCCAATTCTTGCTGGGCTAGTCGAGCTTGAGGCTGCCGTATGCTTATGTACAACACTAAAGCTTAAGTTATTGAATATCAACATATATCTGCCACTTGCTCTTCAGTTGCTTGTTACTTGTGGCAAGACTCCTCCTCCTGGTTACACTTGTTCTATTTAAGTTTTCAAGATCCCATTTTAGGTAACTTTCTTTACTCATGCAAACCCTAATCTCTCTCTCTCTCTCTCTCTCTCTCTCTCTCTCTCTCTCTCTCTCTCTCTCTCTCTCTCTCTCTCTCTCTCTCTCTCTCTCTCTCTCTCTCTCTCTCTCTCTCTCTCTCTCTCTCTCTCTCTCTCGGTGTAAGTGACAGATTTTTTTTATTTCATTTCACTTTTTCTTGGTCTTTGGTGTCTTTTAGTTCCATCAGCTTAATTATGGGTTTAAGTAAAATGGTTTTTCCTGCATATATATTAAGTAGAGACACTTTAATCATTCTAACCATAATTCTAAAAGTTGATAAACACAATCATGTTTTCCAACGTTTGTGGGTTTGAGAAATTGTGCTCATATGCTCTGATCGCTAACTAGCTTAACTCTGTGTTAGTATTCTCCTTTCAAAAAAACAAACAAACAAAACAGTACATTGTTCACCAATAGGACATAGTGAAGAAAGTTTGTGAACCATAATCAACATTGTAAAATGATGTAATTAAAGCTAATGCTTAAAAATCTTTATATAGAACTTATAAAAAATGTTAGGTTTTCTATGATAACATAAAAAGAAAATGTCACTTTTTAAGACATGTAGAACAATAATTGATGGGGAGATACAATTATCGCTCGCCATTGACATGCATGGTGATCTACGCCCCCATAGGCTACAACACTAATCTTTTACATATTAGGAAATTCAGATAATCAACTATAGACCAAAGACTTATAGCTAACCTATTGGGAGTTTGAAAAAGTTTCAGTAGTTTGAAAGTTTAAGTCTCGCTTTAAGCATTGGTATAATTTATGATTGTATTAGAATTCGTTAAAAAATAATGCTTTGTAAATCCTAACTTGTAGCTTTATTTAATAAAATATTTTGTTTTTGTTAAAAAAATAGAAATTATATATTATCATACACAGTTTTTTCTTATTTGTGATTATTATATAATTTTATTTTTATTTTAAAAAATCTTCATGAAATTGATGCAGGGGTTGGGTACGTTGATGAATCCACTGATGAAATTGTTGAGGATGTCGAATTATCCAAAAATCTCTTTGTTTGGAGTGATTAAGGAACTTTTCGATTGTTTTGATTGATGTTTAATTTAAGTTGGAGATCATTTTTTTTGTTTGAAAGATGATTAGTTATTGTTTAATGCATGGTTTGTTGTGTTGATGTAAGGAATTAAAAGCAGTAATTAATCAAGGGATTGAATGTTTTTACTTATTATTTCTCTTCTTACCAAAAAGGCTTCTAGTCCGTCGTATTAGGCGTAGCCCTCCCTCTTTGAGGTCAAGGTTCAATACCGGTTTGATATAATTAAGAGTAATTTTCGGTCAAATATATATATATATATATATATATATATATATATATATATATATATATATATATATATATATATATATATATATTTTTTTTTTTTTTCTTCTTCTTGAAATAACTAGACCAGGGCGCATCTTTTCTATAAAATATCACTGCTTATATCTTATATGAAAATTAAAGGTAGCAAAATGAACAGACAAATCAAATGAAGTAACAATTCACTACTAGAAACCTAGGTTTTAGAGATGGACGAATCTGTCGTTATTCCGTCGCTAAATGTTGTTTGCGATGGATTAGCAACAGACATACTCAATAGCTAAATAAAATGTAGCTAATGACCCGGCGACGGTTATAGCGACAGATCAGATTTTCCTTGCGATAAATTTGGCGACGGTGTATCCATCGCAAAATGGTCCGTTAATACAATTATTTAGGACATTGGCGACAAATTTGATAACAATATTCCATCGATGTTCTGCCGCAATCTTCATATCCTTTTTTTTTAATCCGTCTCTAATCCCTAACAGATCTCATATATTATTTTTAATTTTTCGATAGCTAATCCCTAGCAAACTTCATAAATGATTTTTTTATTTTCCGTCGCAGATCCCGAGCAAACTTCAGATATGATTTTTTTTTCGTCGTAATATATAAAATCAGATTTTTTTTTGTTATTATTATTTTTATTATGAATTTAAAAAAAGATATAAAAAACATCAACTAATAATACAATCCCAAAGCAAACATTTAATATTTAAAGAACACTAATAATAATAAAAATATATTATAGAACCCAAAACCAAACATTAACATTACAATGCCAAAAACTATCAAATCATCCAAAAACATAGATATCAATGTTTACCAAATCGTTCAAAAACATCAAATATTAAAATTTACCAAAGCATCCAAAAAGATCATATTTTCCTCATGCATTTTTTAATGTTTGGCTTCCATTTTTTACAACTTTCGCATCCAAGAAGATCACATCTCTTCTCATATACGTTCATACACAGCCTGCAGTTAAAACATCTCTTCTCGTATATGTTATAATCTGGTATTTTGGTAAGGACAATGCAATAGTAAGAAATTTTTATAAAGTACAATGTTATGATAGGAAAATTTACAACATGGTAGATTTTAAGTACAATGTCCTAATAGGAAAATTTTATAAAATACAATGTTATTGTACTAGCTGTTCCTTTCAAAAACCTCATTGGATCAGACACAGATGCAGATCATAATATTCTTCCTTTCTTGAAAAGCAATGTACTTTTTAGACTATATATATATATATATATATATATATATATATATATATATATATATATATATATATATATATATATATAAAAGAATAACATTATGGGATGACACCCACATTAGAGTATTGTACTTTCAAATATAAGATAGTGTACCTTCTATTCAATTATCATGCATATAAAATTTTAATAATTCATTTTCTACATATAATATAAAAAATTCCAATAAACTAACTGGTTAAATTAAAGAATGAATGTATTTTCTGACATATATTGGCAGTGGTTCACATAAAGAAAAATAGAAAGATGAATGAATATAAAAATTAAACTAGGACAATGAAGTATCGAAAACCTTTTGACTCTAGAATTGGAAATACCTTAACTTTAGTTGCCTTTAGCTTAATGTACTCTTGAGTAGACTTTTTATTCTGCAACAGGTTTATCATTGTAATTTCACACGTTTTTCTTACTAACACAACTGTACTCTCAAAATACAATTCAAAAAATGTAGATGAAATAGAGCCAAAAAAAACTGACCATTGTTGGAGTAGCAACATGAGAATTTGGTTGAGATTTCCCTGTAACAAAAGGATGCTGCAAGAAATAATGCAAAAAATATTGGAACAACATAAAGGTTCAAATTTAGAATCATCTGCAACAAATCAGAAGCAGATGGCCTCATCTCAGGTTCCCTGAAATATAACCAACTTAGTGTAACTGGAAACAAGGTGAAAAAAAAGACCAAAATACCCCCATTATACGGATTGGAATAAATAAATATAAAGACATGTTTCCTTTGTGGATTCTAGCAGATTTAGTATTTAAGATTCTAATGCAATGGTGTGTTTGTGTTAGGTTCTATGAATTTCAACATTCTTAGAGGGTAGTGAAAGGAATTTGATTCTATTCTTTCTTTTTTTTATTAATAGACCAAAATACCCCCATTATACAGATTGAAATAAATGAAAAAGTAAAATGATTAGATGTATCATGTATGTACTTGTGTAAGCATTTGAGAAGTAGATCTTGTGCCTCAAAAGAAAGATTGTCAGGAGTAGGTGGATGAGACTTTGTAGAGCCAATATAAAATAGAGTTGTAACCTGAAATGAAGATAAAATAATATCAAATGATGTGGAGAAATGATCAAAGTTTAAAACATAAGTATTGAAATCAAAGACACATTCTAAAGAAAAAGTAGTTTGAAATTGAATAGTATCCAAATAATTCGTTCTCAACACCCTTTTGGATGAATAGAAGATCTATGAGTTGTAACATAGTATTTACTTACATTAACTGTTGTAACTCAATACCAACAAGAAATGCACAGAAAGTGTTGCAAGATATGAACTTTTTGAGTTAACAGATGTATCAAGATTCAATAGTAGAAACTCATTGTTTAAGTTTATGTGTATATTTTGACTTTCAATGAAAAAACAAGAAATCAGGTGTAAAAATGATTGATATAAATGTACTTACAAGCTATGACCAGTCAGAAGTATAACTTCAGGAGCCATCCAATATGGTGTTCCCTTCATTGACTTGGCACCTATTGTAGAAGATGAAAACTCATGAAAATAAAGATAAACTTGTTGCAGAAAGAAGAAAACAGAGGAGAACATATGAGTTTTCCATGGCCATTTCTATTTTCCAATGATGAGGGTATTTACGTCTTTTTGACACTCTTGTAGGATGTTTTTTGGAATAAACAACCATTAGCTGCAAAGGACTATGCATCGAGTACAATTATTCCAGCATCCAAAGTTATGATTGACTTAGGAACACATGTTTTTGAGTGGAGTAATACTTTTTCTTGTCCAGAAGAAGCTTTTGTGTTTCCAGGATGATGATAAAACTTAGCAACCTAAAATTGGCTTAAAATTGGCACACCTCAAAAGAATAGAATCTTCAACTCCATTCCAACGAATAACAATGGAATCCATAAACAATTTACCTTCTATACGCTTTGATATTCTTATATATGTTCTGTATATAAGGAACGAAACGCCAGCCAACACAATAGCTACTTTAGACCATGGACTAGAAAGCCCTGAAACTGAGAACCACAAGTTAAAATTATCATCATACCCCTCTAACCATAGGCCAAAATAAAAATGTTATACCCCATGTACCCCATGAAAAATCACAAACATTACCTTTTTGACAACTTTCAAAGTTCAATTTTACCGATTTACCTACACATGGGTCAAGTTTTGTTTTTGATGAAGGTATTTACATCATTTTGCAATTTTCATGGGACAGAGAAAAATGTGTTCAAAACCTTCATCCCCTACTCTTTCAAATCCAAGAAATCATTTTTTGGTCAACTACAACAAGTTATTTTGAATCATTATGAAGGTTAACGTAGAAAACTACCTTTATAATTAAAAACCACACCTAATAATCATTAGATTGATCGATAATCAATTTTTAATCATACTTTGAATGTTAAATTGGTATCCCAAACACTCTAAATAAAAATGGGACAAAAATTAGACAAAAACGAAAAGGTAAAAAAAATATCTTTGAGATTATCTTCCAAGTTGGACAACCTTAATAACATAGTATTGTCAAAGTATAGTTGAAATATAAAATACCCCTTCCTAAGTCTCAGTCTCAGGGGATACTTCCACATGGTAATAAATGAGATTATAACAAATCCTATTGAGCCTTTTATTGAATAATTTATGTAGATTTTTCTATATCTACAAAGTATAGTTGAGAGATTAGATTATTAAGCATGTATTTGGTTGTGACAGATTAGATTATTAAGCATGTATTTGGTTGTGATGTAGGACCTCTGGTTACAAATGGTGCAAGTTTGGTTCCTCTTGTTAGCATAGACGTTTGGGAGCATGCATACTATTTACAGGTATGTGTATCTTAGGTAACGAATAATAATATTTACATGTATGTTCCACTTAAATGATAAATTGATCATATAGTTAAATGTTTGAATGTATTAATTACATGATGCAGATACCTTGTGAAGAAGCATACATAGATGGCGTCAAAGAGATAATTAGCAATGGATGTCATACCTAGGGTACCAAAGTAAGGAAACAACTCTAGGTTTTAGAAATTAACTTGTTGATAAAGAAGAAGGCATTTCATATGGCTATGATTCAAGGTGATTCGTACAAGTAATGCTCAGATTTGAGATGGATGATGCCTGAAAAAGAAAGGAAGGAGGAAATTATACCTAAAGTAATATTTTGTGCATCTGAACTAAACATAACTTAATATACAACTAGAGCAAAGAACATCAAGAGATTTACCTGAATTGGAAAGTTGACGAAGGCTAATTTTAGATTTGCTTGATTTTATGGTCGGTGTGGCGATTACCGGAATCGGACACTACAATGGTGAGTGGTGCCGTCATTTGTTTGCACGGAGAGGATGAAATTAGGTTAACGGAGAGGATGAAACTTACTCCAGAGTGATAAAGCAAATTTGGGAGGGAAGGAAACTGACACCAATTTCGTGAAACTTGAATCAAGTTGCGCCAATTTCAACGAGAAATCGGCGATAGAAAAAACAAATTTCACGTACCCAAATATAGCTTCCGTCGGCGTTCTCTCGCAAAAAGCGTTCCACGATGGCAAAAATCGACAATTTTTCTATCCATGGCTGAAGCCCTCACTAAATGGCTTCATCTTCAACGGATCAACGAGGGATGGGGGTGTGTCGATAAACAATTGCGAGATGATCCCTCGTTAATATTCTATTTGTTGAATAAATAAAATAATTGTCTAAAACATCGTAGATCCGTCGCAAAACCGTTGTTATAAGCATAAAATTTGCTAGAGAATTTATCCATATCTAAATCCGTCGCTGAAACCCAAGTTTCTGGCAGTGATTTTCGTGATGGAAAAGAATCAGTACTTGTCGAAAAATGTCAAGTTGGTCGAACCCAAGAAACAATTTTTTTCTTAACTTATATAAATAACATGATGTATTTACTATGAACAGAAAACTATATTACTCTAATAGTATATAATCAGGTTAATGTTAAATGAAATCTTATTTTTTTCCTGTTTTAATCTTAACTTTTTTTTTTCTTCTTATTTTCAAAACATAACGTTATATATATTTGACAAACAACTCTCGTATTTAACAAACTTTTTCGTTTAGACTCGTACTTGGTATGTTTTTGTTTTTAATGTTGCTTATGATGTAGTTCCATTGTTGCTTATGATGTAGTTCGTGGAAGAAGATGCAGCTTCGATTAATTGTATCTATGATTGGTAATTTGGAAAGTGAACGTTATACATCTGTAACGACCAAAAAATCAAGGGTAAATATTTCATTTTTAATATAGCTAAAACATTGATATCATTTATTTCAAACATTTCAAATCATCCTTAAGTAAAACATTTATCAGAGTTTATCCCAAAATCATGCATTGCGGAAATCATAGGTGTGTGCACTGCGATCAATCTCAGCCCTTCCTTTCCAAAACGATGATACCTGAAACCATAAACAAACCTGTAAGCATGAATCTTAGTGTGTTTCCAAGAGCATACCCCACACAATCCACAATCCACATAACACATACCACATAATCCATGCATACATAAACCTGTAAGGATGTCGTGGGCTCCCCCCCAGGGTCTTACACCTTCGTGCCATGGGCTACCCCACATGTTCTTTACTTGGGAATGTCATGAGCTACCCCACATGGTCATATATCCAACTGCCACGGCTCCCCCCGGGGTCTTTCATGCAATAACATACATAATCAAACTAGCATATCATAACACAGAAGTATCTAACATACTACATACACATACATAAACCTGTAAGGATGTCGTGGGCTCCCCCCAGGGTCTTACACCATCGTGCCATAGGATACCCTACATGGTCTTTACCGTGGAATTCCATGGGCTACCCCACATGGTCTTATATCCAACTGCCACGGGCTCCCCCCGGGGTCTTCCATGCAAGTATCATAAAGAGGACTAGCATATCACATATCATATAATCACTAGCATACCACATAGCATAAAGCTAACTATCATACCACATATCTCTACTACAACTAGTGTACCACATAACATAAAATGGGCCGGCCTTGGTGCCTTATACCCATTGGTATGGTGAAAAGAGTCACCTCGCACTGCAGAAGCTTCCCGTATGAATTCCTTAGCTGCCGCCCCGCCAGCTTCCCGAGCTACCAATACCAATCAATATACCTAATTAGCAATTGGGTCCCATACCATAATCCTTAATCCATTCATGGGGTAAAATGACCATTCTAACCCATGGCCTAGTAAGATCCAAAATTAAGGCCCAAACCCAAAACAAAAGCCCAACACTATAATGTCCATAAAACCATCAATGGCCCAATTTTCCAAATTGGGCCTGGACCTTTCTAATGGGCCTTATCCTAAAGCCTAATATTCTCCTTAGTCAATAACCCTATCCCCAATTGGCCCATGAAGGCGCACAACAACCTAATCCAAGAATTGGCCCAAACCGAGACCCACAAATGTGAAGTCCATTTCTATATTGGGCCACAAGGCCCAATATGCCCAACTATTCCAATATTGGCCCAAGATATATTCAGGCCCAACAAACTGCAAATCCAGTTCCAAAACCATTAGGGCCCAAAGGTCCGAAGTCCAGTAAGGCCCAAGCCTTCCTGAGAGAGTACGCCCAGCGTACCTCCTTTGTACGCTTAGCGTACTGGGAAAATGGACTGTACGCGCAGCGTACTACATAGTACGTCCAGCGTACAAACAGCTCATGCATAAAATCCATTAAGTGCTTAATACTTGATCCCACCAGTCCAAATCACAGACCTGAGCTATACGTAATGTCTAAACCCATAAAGTCACTGACTTGGTGACTTTGCATGTCCCAAACAAACCCAAACTCCAAAAATGGCATTCTACTTCCATAAAAGTGACCCTAACTCATGCATGGACCCATTAAGACCTTCAAGATGGCAACTTTCTGTCTTAGGGACTCAAATAGCATCAAGGGTGGCAACCCCAAGTCTAAGAATCGAATTTAAAACCATAAAGCTTCATCCTTGGGACCAAAAAGGAAGTAAAACAAAAAAAAATGGTAGATCTAAGAGATGAATGATCAATTTCAAAGCTTTATACCTTCATCAAGTTGAGAATGAGTCCTAAAAGCCAGATCCATAAGCTCCTCCTTGATTCCCATCTTTGCATCAAACTCCATCTTCTTGAAAATTGATCAAACACCCCAAAAATGGACTTCATAAGCTCAAAATGCCACCATGGATGATATATGATGATGTCTAGGGTTTAGAGGGGTGGAGGCTGAAGATATTAGGGTTAGGTTATGAGATAAGGGGCTTAAATAGGGTCAAAGACCCTAAAATAGGGTTCTGATCTGACTGGAATACGCCCAGCGTACTTCGAAGAACATTCGCGACCATCCTGGTCAGTACGCCCAACGTACTCCAAGGTACGCCCAGCGTACTACCTTCTTCACTAGTACGCTCCGCGTACTCTTTGTGTAAGACCCGCGTACTCGGCTAAGCCTGAAAACCACGAAACTTCCGAAGGCCATATCTTCTTCGTTATAAACCTGATTCCGACAATCCTTATATCCACGGAAAGGTGACGAGATGCCCTACACTTATATCAACTCATACCTTCCTTAAGACTTTCCGATCAAAAGTCCATTTTCCACAAAAGCCCAAACTGCCACTTTACCGAAATACCCGTAGGCCTCAAAACACGAACCGAACACCCGGATCACTTCTAATACATCACCTGCACCCAAATGGGCCTAACTCTTACCTTCTCAAAAGCCCTAATCCTGATGATAACCGATCTTCGGGCCACAACCTCAGACTAGGAATCGATTCGGAACAGAGCATTACAACTTTCCCCCACTTAAATTAGATTTCGTCCTCGAAATCATGCATCACCATCCCCTACATACGTGACAACCTGAGCACCACGACCACATACCTGAGTATACCACATCCTTCCCAAGGCAACTAAGACCAACCATCGTAGGGATTCAGAACCCGAAGATGAACGAATTGCTTGCACCCTAATCACATCTGCTCCATCTAAAATCTGAAGTCTTAAGATGGTCTGTCTCCTTCACAGACTGCCCACATCAAATCATCATCGAACTTATTCCCCAAGAAAACCAGCCTTTCCTACCGGAATTACCTTGAGGCTTCCAAAAGAACAAAATCACTGGTCAACTGCGGCTACCGAATAACAAGCAATTCCACACACAGACCCCAAATCACTGAAGTCGCTCCTACTTCTCTTGCTGCCACATGGCTGCTTTCCTGAAGAACAACCGAGGACCTCCCTGGTCCCAACCTGTCTACCAACTGTCCGGAACACCAGACACCTACCCGATTGTTGAGCCAAAAACACACACAGCAGACCCCTGCGACCTCCGAAGGCTACATCATCTAACAATAACTGCCCTATCTCCTTCAATCCATTTGATCCATCTAATCGTGATAGGCTGACAACCTGGCGCCACTGAATCAGACGCAAAAAGGTGAATACTACCAGAATAGTTGTAGTCTTACATCATACCCAGTCTCCTTCGACTTACCGTTTCCTGATTCCAACGTGGCGTCGCTCTATTACAGATAGAGCCACCCGAGAGACATCACAATGGCTTAAACTACCATCAAACCAACCTGTTCATCACCCTGGAATCCTACACCAAACATGCACGAATTCCGATTCGGGTTCCTATCCAAATCTGAATTGATACTCCGCTCCTATCTAGAGATCCTCGAATCGGCATTTGCATAATGCACCACGACTTCCCGTCATCCTTTACTTGACCGATTAGTAACTACCCTTAGCCGATTCCCTGAGACTACCAGTCTTGCACCCAGTCCAACCACCAGGTTCTTATGAGATCCAATATCAGGGCTACCCATCCGTAGTCCTACTGTGACATGCACTACTCATCTACATGATCCTGTATCTCAAGATCCAACCCAAGGCTCACCAGTCTCTACCGGTTCCATCCTAAATTCCCATAACCATCCGGGCTCGGCCCCAGATAACTGATCGGTGAATCACCTATGGTCCTGATCCTAACTAAGCTGTGGCTCCCCCATAACCTTGCGAACTATCCTACCCTAGTACAAATCACCTGAAAGAATACATGAACGCTACGGCACCCTCGCAGTCTTACAACACCTCCGACTGCTAGTGAATGCTACGGCTCCCCCACAGTCTTACAACGCTATACCCTAACTGAACATTAGTGAATGCTACGGCTCCCCCGTAGTCTTACAACACTTCCACCCTATATGAACATTAGTGAATGCTACGGCTCCCCCGTAGTCTTACAACACTTCCACCCTAACTGAACACTAGTGAATGCTATGGCTCCCCCGTAGTCTTACAACACTTTCGCCCCTACTTCTGTCCTGGATACCTGTACGGTTCTCCCCCACTTAGATTCAATTAAGTCCGATCGGAACATGAAAATTGAAGACTACCAATCCTCCTTACGTTCCAATGTTCACTTTGCTGACGACCGGTGCTTACCCAAGCTAGCGCGCCAAAAGTATCCCTGTCCAAACAACACACTTCCTGAAACCAGCTAACACTTCTTAAATTCCAACAACATCAGTGACTCAAGGTGCTTAAAAAAACGACGTCACGTTCAGATCTCAAAGCCCAAAAGTCGGATGCTCCAACCCAAAACTCTAGCAACAACTCTCTCTTCCCTCGCCACTCCCGATTGCTCTTCCAAGCACAAGTACTAAGGCTACTAAAAACTAGTCGTTGTTGGATAAGGTGTCTAAGTCCATAACTATTTCCGGTATGTACTTGACCCGGTTTTAGCATGGTCCATTTGGGTTGCATGGCATCATGCATTTGGCTAGACAAAAATGAGAGAAATAACACTTATGGTTTATTAATATATTATAAGTTCTAATATATTAATAATATTATTTAATTAGTATTGACCAAGAATTAATTTGGAATTAATTAAGTGATCAAAAGAAGACTAATTAAATGTATGGGTTGATTGTGTAAAATCACTCATACTTGTATGGTGGGCTAATGCTCCATGGATTATCAAGTTGGGCTAAAACCCATAGGATGCTCCATGGATGCTCCATGGTGGTCATAAAACCCATGGGTCATGGAAATGAAAGGTCATGACAATTAGGGTTTACATGGTGTAACCCTAATTGTAACACACTATATAAGGATCAACATGTTCACCAAAATCGGCCACTTAAGCAAGAGTGAGAGCGCATAGCCAATTTCTAAGTGTGTAACATTTCTCTCAAGTCATTCCAAAAGCATTTGGTGTTGTGTGAGACATTTGAGGCATCACACTTGGGGTGCTAGGCTCACAAGGTTTTCAAGGAATCCAAACTACTACAAGGTATGTTGTTCTAGCTTACTTTATGTTTAAAAGTTCCCCATGTATGCTAGATAGGATTATGAACCTTGGAAATCAATTTTGCATGTATCTTAGTCAAACATAGATCCAAGGTTTCTAGGGTTGCATGTACACCTTAGGAGTGTTAGATTGCTCAAAACCCTACAGTGGTATCAGAGCCTAGGCTTGTTTGTTTGATACTTGATGCAATAGCTGAAAAAGTCGAAATTCTTGCTGTCTGCACAGGGAACTCACCGAGTCCATGGGGGGACTCGACGAGTCCAAGCCTACATTCAACCAACTCGGTGAGTCAGTTCTTGCACTCGACGAGTTGGTCAGGCAGAGTGCAGATTTTCGACTTTTGATGCTGGAAATGGACTAGAAACATTACCCTAAACTGTTTTGGTGTTTTAAAACTTGTTTTAGGTGGTGTAATGGTTATTCTAATCCATTTACAATGGCTAATATCAAAATTTCATGTTTATATGTGTTCATATCTTCTTGAAATTCTGATATGAATATTCATGTTCTGATGAGTTCTTGTTAGATGATAGGAATTATGTGTTATTGATTGATAGTTAATTCATGATCATGATGTGTTTTAATGGAGTCCATAACTTGTCCTGAAGTTATGGATAACCAAAATTCACTTTGTAATAAATCCATTAAAAGAACACATAAGTTACAAAAATGAAGAGTCTTCATTTTTAATAAACAATAACTCATAAGTTATGAATTGAAAAGTTTTGTAAAGTTACAAAACTTGCCCTCAAGTTTTGGAACATGTAAAGTCATCTAGTAAACTTTAGTTCCAACCCCTAGAATTTTAAAAGTTAAAATTCAACCCTTATACTTTATAATATTATAAGCTAATATATATATATATATATATATATATGTAAGATCAAGTCGTTTTACCGTTAGTAGGCCTCATTCACGAAGCCGGTCTATAAGGGGGGTATAAGGTTGTTGCCTATAAAATGGCAGCTTAATGGGTGTCCACTCTCACCCACTGCTTCCTTTACTGGTGGAGGGTCGTTAGCCGAACGGGTAGGACATTAACTTAAAAAAAATTCTCATTAAAAGTATAATGATTATTATAAAGTAACTAAATGTTTTTATAAATTCTCAATCTTAGTTACTTTAGGAAAATGTGAATAAGGTGCTAACCCATGAAATTACACTTTGCACTTTGATTAAGTGGTTAGTGGAGCGTGTGTGCTTAACCGGCACACTAATTTGGACTTAACAAGGTAGGCAAAGGGTGACTTAAGGTTTTCATAGGTCGGTGGAGCGCGTGTGGTTAACCGGCACATCGATTGAGTGAAAAACATTAAGGGTACCAAGTAATTTGCATGGTTACTTCACACCTTGTTTTGTGATCCTCGGTATCCCAGTCACAAAACCTGAAGGGCACACTCGAGATTGAAACATGCCATTGAAAAGTTCAATGAATCTCAAAAGAATCTAGGAGTTTCTAAAAACCAATTAAAACCTAATTATTTATATTTCGTTTTCATTGTGGAAATTGGTGAATCGTCATTCACCTACCTTTCAAATATGTTATAGCTTAGATTACGGCATCACTCTTCTAAGTTATAATATATTGTGATTGGATCCTAGCCTTAATATTACATTTGGGTGTTTATTAAGGACTATCTTTATATCTAATCTAAACTTGTTCACTTCTTTCTCAGATGCCAACCAACAATACTGCTTCTGGCTCAAACCCTACCGACTCCTTCTCTCTCATGAACCTTTGTGGGAGAGTCATCTTTGATGGATCCAACTTTATGGATTGGATCAGGAACATCAGGATGGTCACTCGGTATGAGGACAAAGAATATGTCCTCGACAAGGAGCTCAAGGTTCCCGAGCCGTCTGCTACTCCTGAGGAGGTCACTGATTATGAGGCACATGAAAGAGATGCTACCAAAGTGGCATGCATCATGTTGGCCACTATGACAGTCGAGCTCCAAAAGTCCTCTGAGGACTACTATCCTTTTGAGATGCACCAGGATTTGATGGACCGCTACCATCAGAGTGCTCATCAAGAGCGATATGAAATCATCTCCTCCATGATAACAACCCGAATGAAGGATGGTGAACCCATCACGGGAACATGCAGAAAATGCAAAGGTATGTGGATCGTTTGCTGAAGCTAAATGTGAACTTCCCTGAGGAGTTAGCAATAGATATCATTTTGCACTCCTTACCATCATGTTATGATCAATTCCGCATGGCATACCACATGAACAAGGAGGAAGTCACCCTCAACAAGCTTCAAGGACTCCTAAAGACCTCTGAAACAGGTCTTAAAGGTAATTCGGTTGTTACCACTCCTACTTCAAACTCCACCCCTGTCCTGGCAATCTGGAAAAGTAGAGGGAAAAAGAGGAAGAACCCTTCGAAGGGTACCAAGGGTAAGACCCTTGATGGCTCCTCTTCAAGTGGAACCAAGAAAGGTTTCGTCACTCCTTCTTCTGACCCAGAAGAGGCTGAATGCTTCTATTGCCATGAAAAGTCGCATTGGAAGTGAAACTGTCCAAAGTAACAGCAAGATATTAAGGATGGGAAAGTGAAACCCACCCATGCAGGTATGTACACAATATTGTCTAATAACTAACCCTATTCTAACTCTTGGGTCCTTGATACAGTTTGTGGAATTCACATATGTTCTGATTTGCAGGGACTAAGAAGAAGTGAGAATATGGAGCATGGAAAGATAAACTTGATCATGGGGAATAGGAAAGCTTCACTTGTCACCAAGATTGGAGTTTATTCTTTGTTGCTAAGTAGTGGGTTTACATTAGATTTGAATAAATGTTGTTACTCGCCTGAAATGGCAAGAAATATTATTTCCTTTCATGCTTTGTACAAACAAGGGTTTACCTTTTCTTTTGATAATGAAGTTGGTGGAATAAATGCTTTCTTTAATAATGTTCTTTATTTTAAAGCATTACCTTGTGATGGTGTGTATGAAGATGTGTCTGTTGTAGATAACCTAGGAAATAATGTGTTGTGTATTGATTCTTCTAATAATAATAACTTGGATAAAGCATCATTATGGCATTGTCGTCTTGGACATGTAAGCAAGAAACGCATAGGCTAACTCCAAAAGGATGGAGTCTTGGAGTCATTTGACCTAAAGTCAGATGATGGTTGTGAATCATGCTTACTTGGAAAAATGACAAAGTCACCCTTTACTGGTTCTTGGGCAAGGGGTGAAGGTTTGTTGGATCTAGTGCACACAGATGTGTGTGGACCCTTCAAAACTGCCACAAGGGATGCTAATCGTTATTATGTGACTTTTACAGATGCTTATAATAGATATGGATATGTCTACTTAATCAAGCATAAGTCTGAGACTTTTGAAAGGTTTAAAGAGTTTAAACAAGAAGTTGAGAATCTATTGGGCAGGAACATTAAGATGCTTCGATCCGATCGAGGTGGTGAGTATCTTAGTACAGAGTTCCTCGACTATCTTAAGGAATGTGGGATTGTCTCACAATTGACACCTCCCAGGACACCACAGTTGAATGGTGTGGCTGAGAGGCGTAATCGAACCTTGTTGGATATGGTTCCTTCCATGATGAGTCGAGCTTCACTACCAATCTCATTCTGGGGGTATGCCTCAGAGACTGCCGCCCATATTCTTAATCTAGTCCCTACAAATAAAGTTGCCAAAACTCCTCATGAGATGTGGACTGGAAAAGTTCCTAATCTAGACCACATCAAGATTTGGGGTTGCGAGGCTTTCGTGAGGCGTGAGACTCATGATAAGCTCGAACCTCGAAGTGAGAGGTGTATTTTCATCGGCTACCCACAGAAATCCTTTGGTTACCTCTTCTACAAACCCAGTGAGAATGTGGTCTTTGTAGCAAGGATGGGTGTTTTTCGAGAGAGAGAGTTCATAAGCCAAGGAAACAGTGGGAGGCAAATTGACCTCGAAGAAATTCAAGAGTCAAGTGGTGAAGGAACTTCAAACCCTAGCAGTCAACCTGAGGAGGAAACTCCTGTTGATCCAATTGACGAGTCTGTACCTCTGAGGCGTTCCACAAGGGTTAGGAATGCACCTGAGCACTACTATGGTTTCCATATTACTGCGGAAGTTGAGACACTTATCAGTGATGAGACACTGGTAAGTCTGGATGAACCTAACAACTATGCGGAAGCCATGGCAGGCCCCAAGTCTGTTAAATGGAAAGAGGCAATGGACAGCGAGATACAGTCCATGTATGACAATTAAGTTTGGAACTTTGTTGACAATGTACCAGGTCGTAAGACAGTTGGGTGCAAATGGATCTTCAAGAAGAAGACCGACATGGATGGTAATGTACACACGTATAAGGCGCGACTGGTTGCAAAGGGCTTTTCTCAAACTCCGGGAGTTGATTATGATGAGACCTTTTCACCAGTAGCAAAGATTAAGTCTATTAGGGTCCTGTTAGCCATTGCCGCATTTCACGATTATGAAATATGGCAAATGGATGTCAAAACCGCCTTCCTTAATGGAAGTTTGGCTGAAGATGTTTACATGTGTCAGCCAGAGGGTTTTGTCAGTACAGAATACCCTAATAGAGTGTGTAAGCTTGAGAAATCCATCTATGGATTGAAACAAGCACCTCGCAGATGGAATCTTTGTTTCGATGAGAAAGTCAAAGAGTTTGGCTTTTCGAGAAGTGAAGATGAATCTTGTGTATATGTCAAGGCTAGTAGGAGTATAGTCATCTTTTTGGTACTGTATGTAGATGACATGCTACTCATAGGAAATGACATCCCAACCTTGCAGGAAGTGAAGTCCTGGCTTGGGAAGTGTTTCGCTATGAAAGACCTAGGAGAAGCTGCATATATTCTAGGGATAAGGATTTTGAGAGACCGGAGTAAAAGACTAATTGGACTTAGTCAGAGTACCTACTTGGATAAGGTGCTGAAGAGATTCAGCACGCAAGATTCCAAGAAAGGAGAGTTACACATCCAGAGTAACGCCAGATTGAGTAAGACTCAGAGCCCGAGTACCGAGGCTGAGATAGCAGAAATGAGTCGAGTACCTTATGCTTCCGCTGTAGGCTCGATCATGTATCTATGACTTGTACTCGTCCTGATGTGTCCTTTGCCTTGAGCATGGTCAGCAGATATCAGGGGAACCCTGGCAAGGCTCACTGGACCGCGGTAAAGAATATCCTCAAGTACCTGCGGAGGACTAAGGACTGGGTCCTTACCCTCGGTGGGAGTGATGACTTGAGAGTCGTAGGGTATAGTGATGCTAGCTTCCAGACTGATAGGGATAATTTCCTCTCTCAGTCGGGCTGGGTCTTTACCTTAAACGGAGGAGCAATTACTTGGAAAAGTTCCAAGCAGCAGACATTAGTTGATTCAACTTGCGAATCAGAGTATATAGCAGCAAGCGAGGCAGCAAAGGAGGCAATATGGCTGAAGAACTTCATTGGAGACCTTGGAATTGTACCAGCTATAAAGGAGTCTATGGAAATTTTCTGTGATAGTGAAAGTGCAGTTGCCTTAGCGAAAGAACCAAGGGATCATGGAAGATCTAGACACATCGACAGAAAATACCATTTCATCAGACATCGAATAGAAGAAGGACTCCTCGTGGCAAAGAGGGTATCATCGGATGAGAACCCGGCAGATCCCCTCACGAAGGGACTGGGCAGGGTTAAGCATCTCCAGCATGCAAGGGGCATAGGGCTGAAGGATGATATTAGTTTTAGTAGTTAGATAGCTTTGAAATGTGTAAAGTGTAATTGACATTTGATGATGAATAAAAGGTGTATTTATTTATGAGTAAAGTGTTGCTATCTTTTGTCAATCGTTTACTATCGTTTCATTTTGCATGTTTTGACTTCCAGAATAATTATGTTTGGTATATCATATTTATTCGAATTGTCCACAGTCGGTCATATGTTGGAAGTAGGTATGAATCAAGACTGTCATGAGTTGGTTGTAGAGGTCTAAGATGTTGGACATGGCTACAACAGTCATGAGTGCTCATAAGTTCTGAGTATTGGATTTAACCCACACTCACTGGTATCACTTCATGGAATTTATCTCGAGTGATCGTGAGACGGTAATATCATATAAGTCTTCAAACTTAGAGATATGACTTGTTGCCTATGAGTTGGTTATGCATTGATCGTACCAAAACGCATTGGTAACTCGGTGTTATAAAACGTGCCTTTGTGTATGATTCAACAAGTAGTAGAACAAGCATATGAGTCGAAGTTTATCTGTTCCTTCTTGGATTAGAAGCGATATCTGGGCTCCTCGATGATTTTGTGTTGACCCATGTACCAGGCCCGGTTAGAACTAAGTTGATGTGTTCAATTAAGTTCTATGTCAAACAGATCGGAAATCGAGAAACAAACTGCTGGACAATAAGTAAGACATGGTTCCATGTATTTGTCCGGCTGATATCCAGAACAGAGGATTATATGATCACTTATCTTAAATGGCGTATCATCATCATCTCAGTTCTGAGAGACCTTGAAAGAGCTACGATTGCTGATCGGTTCCTGAAGTCATACTTGCAGTTATAGTTATTAGACTTATCCAAGTAGGAGACTGTTGGATAAGGTGTCTAAGTCTATAACTATTTCTGGTATGTACTTGACCCGGTTTGGCATGGTCCATTTGGGTTGCATGGCATCATGCATTTGGATAGACTAAAATGAGAGAAACAACACTTATGGTTTATTAATATATTATAAGTTCTAATATATTAATAATATTATTTAATTAGTATTGATCAAGAATTAATTTGGAATTAATTAAGTGATCAAAAGAAGACTAATTAAATATATGGGTTGATTGTGTAAAATCACTCATACTTGTATAGTGGGCTAATGCTCCATAGATTATCAAGTTGGGCTAAAATCCATAGGATGCTCTGTGGATGCTCCATGGTGGTGATAGAACCCATGGGTCATGGAATTGAAAGGTCACGACAATTAGGGTTTACATGGTGTAACCCTAATTGTAACACACTATATAAGGATCAACATGTTCACCAAAATCAGCCACTTAAGCAAGAGTGAGAGGGCATAGCCGATTTCTAAGTGTGTGACATTTCTCTCAAGTCATTCCAAAAGCATTTGGTGTTGTGTGAGACATTTGACGCATCACACTTGGGGTGCTAGGCTCACAAGGTTTTCAAGGAATCCAAACTACTACAAGGTATGTTGTTCTAGCTTACTTTATGTTTAAAAGTTCCCCATGTATGCTAGATAGGATTGTGAACCTTGGAAATCAATTTTGCATGTATCTTAGTCAAACATAGATCCAAGGTTTCTAGGGTTGCATGTACACCTTAGGAGTGTTAGATTGCTCAAAACCCTACAGTCGTAACTCGCTCGCTCAAGCCCATGAACCAACCCCGAAAATGACTGGAGTAGGTGCACTCACTACTCCTCCCTGATCGTCAGACAATCGACTTCCTTGTTGCCCACCTGATCAGCATGAAGATATAATGGACTTGCCCCATATGAGAAATCCCTGATGATGTGGCCAAACCTACTACACCTGTAGCAACCCATATCACTGAACAGATTCCGACAACGACTCGGATCAAGCACGGTACACGCAGATCCCGCTCTGCGAGATACGTCTGTCTGAAGATTTCTTAAAGATTCCTCGACATGCTGACTGATATGTGAAAACCCTTGCTCACTCAGACTATAGTAGAGAACCGACTCGAGATCCCACTTATCACAATTCCAAAGTGATGCAAATTCCCGACATCCACCTGAAGTGGTAGAAGATAGCATATCCGCAAACATCTGAAGGAATCCTGACCACCACCTCCTGTGTTACCTCGACCATCCTGAGGACATGGTGTACACTTCCTTCCGTTCCCCACGACAACCCAAACCCCTAGAACGAAACTCCATCGTGCAGTTTCCGCAAGTGTTGCACTGAATCCGGCCCTGCTGGCCTCTCAAAAGTTGATCCGAACTCTTGGGTCTTCGCCCCATATACTCCAATAAATTCACCTGACCTGAACCTCTCTCATTGTGGTACTCCTAATAAATCTTCCATCCTCAGCTCCGGGATCCATATCATTCAGGGTCTCGCACCCTGATACACTCACCAGCTTAATCGTCAACGACTTAACTGCAATAGCTGGAGCAACCTCTGCCCTACCCGGGCTACAACTACTCGCAAGTCATAGTCTCCAATCCTGAAAGCGTAATAGCACGCAAAATCAATTTGTGCTGTCCGATACAAGAGATCCACGACAAACTCAAAACCATGGCAGTCCTTCCTCTAACTGGCTCACCTCCGGAGCTGGGACCAAGCCCTGGTCCTTCCTCATCTGTGCTCATCCTCATCTGGCAAAGCAGCTATCCTCACTATCAGAGCATAACCAAGAATTCTCCTCCCCATAAGTTTCTTAGATTCTCCAAGACTCTCACTGATTCAAGTATGGATCTAGTGCTTTCAGTAGTACGGGCCCATACTACCTTCCACACCTATCCATACTTTTCTCAGCAATCCTCCTGAATCCTCTAAGTCACCTACTCCCCTGGTACACCAAGTATCTGCTAAACAACAACATAATACCCACCAAAGCAACTCCTAGGCTCCCCCTAGGTTCCCAACTTCACCTGATAGCCCCATTAACTCACTGGAGCATACCCTAGGCTTTCCTTGGTTCCCAACCTCACCCTTCCATCAGCTCCTAAATAACTCCCCATGACGCCAGCCATCCACCTCCTGGATATATCGCCATATCCACTTAGTAGCTGACTCCCATCACTCAAGAATTCCACAAAGCACAAAGCAAGCAGCATTCGTGTAGTAGCATCCTGATCCAACAGACTATCATAGAACATCCAACCCACATATCGCAACTCATGTTATCCACATCCATCCGTCCTCACTGTCGGTTGCCTTATGCATTGAAATTATACACATAACATAATCCATTAGACAGTCGAATAATAGACTCTACCATAGGACCACAACCGTACGAGGAACATGAAATAAGGCGAAATCAATTATTCTAAGGCTGTAAGATCCTAACCGTATACAATTTTAAAAACATACACGTAGCAGTTACCAATACCAATAATCATTCTCATTCTAGGATGGCATACCATATCAGGTCAATCTACCGCTGACTACTCAGCACTAGCATGCAAGTCTACCAGCTCATATATCATATAAAGGCATCTCTCCTAGCCCTAACTAACATGCGATTCTCAGATTCATAAATCAAATCGTATCAGATACATATATGGGTATTCCGGGGAAACTTACTTGAGCTCGGCTGATTGCATGCACCACACCCTTTCTTGTCTTAGAAATTCTTTCCTTAAAACATTTTTCTTTGGAAAACTTTACAGATCCTCAGCCTGAGTTCAGACATACCCGAAAGTATGTCTAAATCCCTCAAACCAAGGCTCTGATACCAACTTGTAACGACCAAAAATCAAGGGTAAAAATTTCATTTTTAATATAGCTAAAACATTGATACCATTTATTTCAAACATTTCAAATCATCCTTAAGTAAAACATTTATCAGAGTTTATCCCAAAATCATTCAGTGCGGAAATCATAGGTGTGTGCACTGCGATAAATCCGAGCCCTTCCTTTCCAAAACGATGATACCTGAAACCATAAACAAACCTGTAACCACGAAGCTTAGTGAGTTTCCCAGAGCATACCCCACACAATCCACATAAAACATATCATATTAGCTATAAAGCTACACATACCACATAATCCATGCATACATAAACCTGTAAGCATGTCGTGGGCTCCCCCCAGGGTCTTACACCTTTGTGCCATGGGCTATCCCACATGGTCTTTACCCGGGAATGCCATGGCTACCCCACATGGTCTTATATCCAACTGCCACGGGCTCCCCTCGGGGTCTTTCATGCAATAACATACATAATCAAACTAGCATATCATAACACAAAATTATCTAACATACTACATACACATACATAAACCTGTAAGGATGAAGTGGGTTCCCCCCAGGGTCTTACACCATCGTGTCATGGGATACCCCACATGGTCTTTGATGGGTTTTGAGCATTCTAACACTTCCTAAGTGTACATGCAACCCTAATAACCTTGAATCTATGTTTTCTCTATATACATGCAAATTACTTTTTCAAGGTTATTTCCTAACTAGCATGGCATGAGGATTACATAAAACATAAAACTAGTAGAAATACATACCTTGTTGTTGCTTGGATTCCTTCAAGACTTTGTGAGCCTAGCACCCCAAATGTTGTGCCTCAAATGCTTCACACAACACCACAAGACTTGGAATAACTTGAGAGAATACTTCTAGCACTCAAAATTGGTTATGCCCTCTCTAGTAACACTATGTCCACTAGCTCCACTTTTTGCTAGCTATAAGGTTCCTTTTATAGTGTTGTCACAATTAGGGTTTACACATGAATGCCCTTAATTGTCATGACTCTTGATTTCCCATGACCCATGGATTTGTAACTCCCATGGACCATCCATGGAGCTCCATTTGGTTACATCCATAACCCATAAACTATGGATCATTAATCCACCATAAAAGAATTGATGATTGTCATAATCAACCCTATATATTTAATTAGTCTCACTTTGATCACCAAATTAATCCTAGATTAATACTTGATCAATACTAATTAAATAATACTATTATTAATATATTACAACTTATAATATATTAATAATCATAAGTGCCTTATTCTCTCATTTAGTCTATCCAAGTATTGCAATGCCATGCAACCCAAATGGACCATGCCGGGTCGGGTCAAGTACATACCAAATAAAGTTATGGACTTAGACACTATATCCAACAGTCTCCCACTTGGATAAGTCTAATAACTATATTTGCGAATATGACTTCAAAATCCGACTAGCAATCGTAGCTCTTTCAAAGTCTCTCGGAACTGAGATGATGATGATACGCCATTTAAGATAAGTGATCATATAATCCTCTGTTCTCATGATATCAGCCGGACAAACACATGGAACATGGTCTTACTTATTGTCCAGCATTTGTTTCTCGATCTCTGATTTGTTTCGACATAGAACTAAATTGAACACATCAATTAGGTTCTGACCGGGCCCGGTACATAGGTCAAAACCAAATCATCGAGGGGCCCAGATATCGCTTCTATTTCTAGAAGGAACAGATAAACTTCGACTGATATGCTTGTACTAACTACTTGTTGAATTACTCACAAAGGCACGTTTTATGACATCGAGTTACCAATGCGTTTTCGTGCAATCAATGAATAACCAACTCATAGTCAACAACTCATATCTCTAGGTTTGAAGATTTATATGATATTACCGTCTCATGATCACTCGAGATAAATTCCATGAAGTGATGCAAGTGAGCGTGGGTTGGATCCAATACTCAGCCCTTATGAGTACTCATGAATGTTGTAGCAACCATTGCATTGTCCAAAGCACTTTTAGACAAATCATACAAGCCAAATTCATGACAGTCTTAAATCAATACTTACTTCCAAAGTTTGACTGACTGTGGATGGTTTGAATAATAACATAATTATTCTGGAAGTAAAAACATGCAAAATTGAAACATAGTAAACAATCAACATAAGATAGTAACACCTTACTCATAAATAAATAACAACTTTTATTTATCATCAAATGTCAATTACATTTTACAAGTTTCAGGAATCTAATTATTGAAACTAATATCATCCTTCAGCCCAATGCGCCTCACATGCTGTAAATGCTTAACCCTGCTCAGTCCCTTCGTGAGGGGATCTGCCGGGTTCTCATCTGATGATACCCTCTTAGCCACGAGGAGTCCTTCTTCTATTCGATGTCTTATGAAATGGTATTTTCTGTCAATGTGCCTAGATCTCCCGTGATCTCTTGGTTCCTTAGCCAAAGCAACCGCACTTTCGCTGTCACAGAAAATTTCCATTGGCTCTTTTATAGCTGGTACAACTCCAAGGTCTCCGATGAAGTTCTTTAGCCATATCGCCTCCTTAGCTGCTTCACTTGCTGCTATGTACTCTGATTCACAAGTAGAATCAGCTACTGTCTCCTGCTTGGAACTTTTCCAAGTAATTGCCCCTCCATTTAGGATAAAGACCCAGCCTGACTGAGAGCGGAAATTATCCCTATCAGTCTGAAAGCTAGCATCGCTATATCCTTCCACTCTCAAGTCATCACTACCCCCGAGGGTAAGGACCCAATCCTTAGTCCTCCGCAGATACTTGAGAATGTTCTTTACCGCTGTCCAGTGTGCCTTGCCAGGGTTCCCTTGATATCTACTGACCATGCTCAAAGCAAAGGCCACATCAGGGCGAGTACAAGTCATAGCATACATGATCGAGCCCACAGCGGAAGCATATGGTATATGACTCATTTCAGCTATCTCAGCATCTGTACTCGGACTCTGAGTCTTACTCAGCTTGGCATTACTCTGGATTGGTAATTCTCCTTTCTTGGAATCTTGCATACTGAACCTCTTCAGTACCTTATCCACATAAGTACTTTGACTAAGTCCAATTAGTCTCTTACTCCTATCTCTCAATATCCTTATCCCTAGGATATAGGCAACTTCCCCAAGGTCCTTCATAGCGAAACACTTCCCAAGCCAGGACTTAACCTCCTGCAAGGTTGGGACGTCGTTTCCTATGAGAAGTATGTCATCCACATACAACACCAAGAAGCTAACTATGCTCCCACTAGCCCTGACATACACACAAGACTCATCCTCACTCCTAGAAAAGCCAAACTCTTTGACTTTCTCATCAAAGCAAAGATTCCATCTGCGAGATGCTTGTTTCAATCCATAAATGGATTTATCAAGCTTACACACTCTATTAGGGTATCTTGTATCGACAAAACCCTCTGGTTGAGCCATGTAAACATCCTCAGCCAACTTTCCATTAAGGAAAGCGGTTTTGACATCCATTTGCCATATTTCATAATCATGAAATGCAGCTATGGCTAACAATACTCTAATAGACTTAATTTTAGCTACTGGTGAGAAGGTCTCATCATAGTCAACTCCCGGAGTTTGAGTAAAGCCCTTCGCAACCAGTCGCGCTTTATAAGTGTGTACCTTCCCATCCATGTCGGTCTTCTTCTTGAAGATCCATTTGCACCCAACTGTCTTACGACCTGGTACATTGTTAACCAAGTTCCAAACTTGATTGTCATACATGGACTGAATCTCGCTGTCCATAGCCTCCTTCCATTTAGCAGACTCAGGGCCTGCCATGGCTTCCCCATAATTATTAGGTTCATCCAAATCTATTAGTGTACTATCACTAATAAATGTATCACCTTCAGTGGTGATGTGATAACCATAATAAAAATCAGGTGTGTTCCTCACCCTAGTGGAACGTCTTGGAGGTACAGACTCATCTATCGGATCAACAGGAGTTTCCTCCTCAGGTTGGTCGATAGCATTTGAGGTTCCTTCACCACTTGACTCTTGAAGCTCTTCAAGGTCAATTTGCCTCCCACCGTCCCCTTGGCTTATGAATTCTCTCTCACGAAAGACTCCTCTTCTTGCTACAAAAACCACATTATCACTGGGTCTGTAGAAGAGGTAACCAAAGGATCTCTGTGGGTAAACGATGAAAATACACCTCTCACTTCGAGGTTCAAGCTTATCATGAGTCTCACGCCTCACGAAAGCTTCACAACCCCAAATCTTGATGTGGTCCAAATTGGGAACTTTCCCAGTCCACATCTCGTGAGGTGTTTTGGCAACCTTTTTAGTAGGGACTAGATTAAGGATATGGGCGGCAGTCTCTAAGGCATACCCCCAGAAAGAGATTGGTAACGAAGCTCGACTCATCATGGAACGAACCATATCCAACAAGGTTCGATTGCGCCTCTCAGCTACACCATTCAACTGTGGTGTTCTGGGAGGTGTCAATTGTGAGACAATCCCACATTCCTTAAGATAGTCAAGGAACTCAATGCTAAGATACTCTCCTCCCCGATCGGATCGGAGCATCTTGATGTTCCTGCCCAATTGATTCTCCACTTCCTGCTTAAACTCTTTGAACTTTTCAAAGGTTTCTGACTTATGCTTGATTAAGTAAATATATCCATATCTACTGTAATCATCAGTAAAAGTCACATAATAGCGATTAGCATCCCTTGTAGCAACTCTGAAGGGCCCACACACATCCGTGTGTACAAGGTCCAACAAACCTTCACCCCTATCACAAGTACCTGTGAAGGGTGACTTTGTTATTTTTCCAAGTAAACAAGACTCGCAACTATCATCTGACTTGAGGTCAAATGATTCCAAGACTCCAGCCTTTTGGAGTTGGCCTATGCGCTTCTTGTTAACATGTCCAAGACGACAGTGCCACAAGGATGCTTTATCCAAGCTATCTGAAGAATCAATATACAACACATTATTTCCTAGATTGTCTATAACATTCACGGCTTCATATACACCATCACAAGGTAATGCTTTAAAGTAAAATACATCATTGTAATAAACATTAATAGCACCATTTTTATTATCAAATGAAAATGAAAAACCTTGTTCGTACAAGCCATGAAAAGAAATAATATTTCTCGCCATTTCGGGCGAGTAACAACACTTATTCAAATCTAACATTAACCCATTATTAAGCAATAAAGAATAAACTCCTATCTTGGTAACAGGTGATGCTTTCCTGTTGCCCATGACTAAGTTTATCTTCCTGTGCTCCACTTGCTCACTTCTTCTTAGTGCCTGCAAATCAGTACAAATGTGAATACCACACCCTGTATCAAGCACCCAAGAATTAGCATTAGATGAGTTGTTAGACAATATTGTGTAAATACCTGCATGGGTGGGTTTAACCTTCCCATCCTTTAGATCTTGCAGATATTTGGGGCAGCTTCGCTTGAAGTGTCCCTTATCCTGGCAATAGAAGCATTGTGCTTCCTTTGGGTTTGAAGAAGGAGTAATGGGACCTTTCTTTGTCCCACTTGAAGAGGAACCATCAAGAGTCTTACCCTTGGTACCCTTCGAAGGGTTTTTCCTTTTCTTACCCTTTCCCTGCCCAATAGCCAGAACAGGGGTTGTTGAAGGAGTAGAAGTAGCAACCGCTTTACCCTTAAGGCCATTCTCAGCTGTCCTTAAGAGTCCTTGAAGTTTGCTAAGTGTGACTTCCTCCTTGTTCATATGATAAGTCATACGAAACTGATCATAACTTGGAGGTAAGGAATGGAGAATGATGTCAATCGCCATTTCCTCAGGAAATTCAACATTTAGCTTCAGCAACCGGTCAACGAACCTTTGCATCTTCTGCAAGTGACCGGTGATGGGTTCACCATCCTTCATCCTTGCGGTTATCATGGAGGAGATGATTTCATACCTCTCCTGACGCGCGCTCTGATGGTACCTTTCCATCAGATCCAGGTGCATCTCATAGGGGTAGAAATCTTCATAGGATTTTTGAAGTTCAGGAGTCATGGTGGCCATCATGATGCATGCTACTTTAGTAGCATCCTTTTCATGTGCAACAAACTCCGCAAACTCTTCAGGAGTAGCAGTGGCTTCATTCACAACCTTAAGCTCCCTATCGAGGACATATTATTTGTCCTCATAGCGGGTAATCATTCTGATGTTTCTGATCCACTCATTGAAATTGGATCCATCAAAGATGACCTTACCACACAAGTTCATAAGGGAAAAGGAGCCTGTTGGGTTTGAGCCAGAAGCATTGTTGGAAGACATCTGAAAGGAAAGAAAGACAAGTTTCATTAGATTAGGAATCCTTAATAATTCACCCAAATGAAATATTAAGGCTAGGATCCAACAAACTATTTATAGTTGGAAGAGGGATGCCGTAATCCATACTATAAAATATTTGAAGGTAGGTAAATGACGATTTACCAATTTCCACCATAAGAACGAAATATTTTATTATTAGGTTTTATTGGTTTTGAAACTCCTAGATCTTTTGAGATACATTGAACTTTTCAATGGCATGTTTGAATCTCGATTGTGCCCTCTCAAGTTTGTGACTGGGATGCCGAGGATCACAAACAAGGTGTGAATAACCATAGAAATTGACTTGGTACCCTCAACAATATTACCTAATCGATGTGCCGGTTAACCACACACGCTCCACCGATCTATAATAAAGTCAAGTTACCCTTTTCCACTCTTACTAGTCCATGTTAGTGTGCCGGTTAACCACACACGCTCCACTAACGACTTGGTAAGGTACAAAGTGTAATTTTATGGGCTAGCACCAATTTCACATTTTCCTAAAGTAACTAAGATTGGGAATTTATAATGTATAGTTACTTTATAATTCATTATACTTTTAACAAGTATTTAAAGTCGTATCCTACCCGTTCGGCTAACGACCCTCCACCGATGAAGGAAGCGGTGGGTGAGAGTGGACACCCATTAAGTCACCATTTTATAGGCAACAACCTTATACCCCCCTTATAGACCGGCTTTGTGAATGAGGCCTACTAACGGTAAGAATGACATATTCTTATACATATCTATATAATAAAATTATAATAATAGTATAAGTGTTGATTTTTAAACTTTTTAAAAATCTAAGGTTTAATTTGGAATTAAAGTATTAAAGTGTAAGACTTTTCAAATTCCAAAACTTGAGGGCAAGATTTGAAACTATTCCAAGTCTCTTCAATTTGTAACTTATGAGTTTTAATGGTTCATAAAATGAAGACTCTTCATTTTATGAAACTTCTTTAGTTCTTTAATCACAATTAAAAGAAGTGACTTTTGGTTATCCATGACTTGAGGACAAGTTATGGACACCATCATAGCCATTAAGATCATGAATTAAACACACATGGTGGTTACACATAATTCCTATGATCTTCTAAAAACTCAAAAGAACACAAATTCATGTCAAGCAATTTCAAGAAATCATATAAACATATACAATACTTGAAAATTGATAAAAGTCATGTAAAATGGGTTAACATAATCATTATCATTTTGAAAAATAGATTTTACAAGTCCAAAACAGATTGGGATAATGATCTTAATCCATTTCCAGCAACAAAACTCGAAAAAACTGCCCAGCACGCTCCTACTCGCCGAGTGCATTATTCTACTCGTCGAGTAGGATGAATTTGTTCATGGACTCGGCGAGTCCTCCCCATGGACTCGGCGAGTCCAGTCGTCAGAGTGCAGAATTTTCGATTTTCAAGCAGTTTTGCATCAAGTATACAGAAAACAATCCTAGGCTCTGATACCACTGATGGGTTTTGAGCATTCTAACACTTCCTAAGTGTACATGCAACCCTAATAACCTTGAATCTATGTTTTCTCTATATACATGCAAATTACTTTTTCAAGGTTATTTCCTAACTAGCATGGCATGAGGATTACATAAAACATAAAACTAGTAGAAATACATACCTTGTTGTTGCTTGGATTCCTTCAAGACTTTGTGAGCCTAGCACCCCAAATGTTGTGCGTCAAATGCTTCACACAACACCACAAGACTTGGAATAACTTGAGAGAATACTTCTAGCACTCAAAATTGGTTATGCCCTCTCTAGTAACACTATGTCCACTAGCTCCACTTTTTGCTAGCTATAGGGTTCCTTTTATAGTGTTGTCACAATTAGGGTTTACACATGAATGCCCTTAATTGTCATGACTCTTGATTTCCCATGACCCATGGATTTGTAACTCCCATGGACCATCCATGGAGCTCCATTTGGTTACATCCATAACCCATAAACTATGGATCATTAATCCACCATAAAAGAATTGATGATTGTCATAATCAACCCTATATATTTAATTAGTCTCACTTTGATCACCAAATTAATCCTAGATTAATACTTGATCAATACTAATTAAATAATACTATTATTAATATATTACAACTTATAATATATTAATAATCATAAGTGCCTTATTCTCTCATTTAGTCTATCCAAGTATTGCAATGCCATGCAACCCAAATGGACCATGCCGGGTCGAGTCAAGTACATACCAAATAAAGTTATGGACTTAGACACTATATCCAACAGTCTTTACCTGGGAATGTCATGGGCTACCCCACATGGTCTTATATCCAACTGCCACGGGCTCCCCCCAGGGTCTTCCATGCAAGTATCACAAAGAGGACTAGCATATCACATATCATATAATCACTAGCATACCACATAGCATAAAGCTAACTATCATACCACATATCTCTACTATAGCTAGTGTACCACATAACATAAAATGGGTCGGCCTTGGTGCCTTAGACCCATTGGTATGGTGAGAAGACTCACCACGCACTGCAGAAGCTTCCCGCATGAAGTCCTTAGTTACCTCCCCGCTAGCTTCCCGAGCTACCACTACCAATCAGTATACCTAATTAGCAATTGGCTCCCATACCATAATCCTTAATCTATTCATGGGGTAAAATGACCATTCTACCCCTAGCCCAGTAAGATCTATAATTAAGGCCCAAACCTAAAACAAAAGCCCAACACTATAATGTCCATAAAACCATCAATGGCCCAATTTTCCAAATTGGGCCCGGACCTTTCTAATGGGCCTTATCCTAAAGCCCAATATTCTCCTTAGTCAATAACCCTGTCCCCAACAACCTACTCCAAGAATTGGCCCACAACAACCTACTCCAAGAATTGGCCCAAAGATACATTCAGGCCTAACAAACCGCAAATACAGACCCAAAACCATTAGGGCCTAAAGGTCCGAAGTTCACTAAGGCCCAGGCCCTCCTGAGAGAGTACGCCCAGTGTACCTCCTTTGTACGCTTAGCGTACTGGGAAAATGGACTGTATGCGCAACGTACTACATAGTATGCCCAGCGTACAAACATCTCATGCACAAAATCCATTATGTGCTTAATACATGATCCTGTTGGATTAATGTCTAAGTCCATAACTATAATTGGTAAGACTTGACCCGACCCGGCATGGTCCATTTGGGTTGCATGGCATCATGCATTTGGATAGACTATAATGAGAGAAATAACACTTAAGGTTGGTTAATATATTATAAGTTCTAATATATTAATAAGGTTATTTAATTAGTATTGATCAAGAATTAATTTGGAATTAATTAAGTGATCAAAAGGAGACTAATTAAATATATGGGTTGATTGTGTAAATCATTCATTCTTATATATGTGGGCTTGTGATCCAAGATTCCTTATGTTGGACTAAGTCCATGGGGTGACCCATGGATACTCCATGGAGGTTAAAATCCATGGAGCATAAGGAATGGGTAAAGTTATGAGTTACATGGTGTAACCCTAATAGCCACCATATAAAAGAATCCCATGGCTCAAGAAATGGTGCACTAATGTGTGAATATGAGGGCTAGACGATTTCAAGGAGTGTTCCATTTCTCTCAAGTCATTCCATGTGCATTTGGTGTTGTGTGAACCATTTGAGGTGTCACACTTGGGGCACTAGGCACTCAAGCTTCATGAAGTCATTCTACATCAAAGAGGTATGTATTCTAACATGTTATATTTCATATGAATCAAAGTTTTGGTATGCTAGTTAGTATAATACCTTGGATATTCATATTTGCATGTATCTTAGAGAAAACATAGATCGAAGGTATTTAGGGTTGCATGTACACTTAGGAGTGTTAGAATGCTCAAAACCCATCAGTGGTATCAGAGCCAAGGCTTGTTTTCTTGTTATACTTGCAAAATTAGCTGAAAAAATCGAATTGTATTAGTTTAAAAGTTATGCTAATTACTTGAAAAAAATTTGATGTGAATTATCTTTGTTCATATGAGTTTATTAGATTAATAGAAAAGTTAATTGATTATGTGTTTTCAATCCATTTTAATCTAAGAGTTGATTCTAAAATGTGTTTTTGTAACTTGTCCTCAAGTTATATGAAAAGTCACATTTAAGTTTCATAAAACTCATAAAAAGTTGGCAATGGTTACAAAAATGAAGAGTCTTGTCCTCATTAAATGGTTTTATGACTCCATAACTTGTCCTCAAGTTATGGAGGTTCAAGAGTCACTTCATTAAATGATAAAATGTGTAACCTTAATTAGTTCCATAAGTTACAAAAATAAAGAAAAGTTACATTCTTTTATTAGTTTAAAGTCTTCCATAACTTGTCCTCAAGTTATGGAACTTGAAGAGTTTTTTTTTAATTAAAACTACTTTAAACACATAAGTTATGGAATTAATTAGTTTTGAATATTTTCAAAACTTGCCCTCAAGTTTTGGAATTTGTAAAGTTTTCACCATGAATACTTTAATTCCAAGTTAGCCCTTAGAATTTTAAAAGTTAAAATTCAACCCTTATACTTTATAGTATTATAAGTTAATAATAAATATATGTATAAGAGCAAGTCGGTCTTACCGTTAGTAGGTCTCATTCACGAAGCCGGTCTATAAGGGGGGTATAAGGTTACTGCCTATAAAATGGCAGTTTAATGGGTGTCCACTCTCACCCACCGTTTCCTTGACTGGTGGAGGGTCGTTAGCCGAACGGGTAGGACAAGGACTATAATTCTCCCTTCATTAAAAGTATTAATGATAAATACTAAATAACTAAACACTTATAAATTCCCAATCTTAGTTACTTAGGAAAATATGAATAAGGTGCTAATCCATGAAATTACACTTTGCACTTTGTTTAAACCGTTAGTGGAGCATGTGTGGTTAACCGGCACACTAACCTGGATTTAACAAAGTAGGCAAAGGGTAACTTAATCTTTATCATAGTATCGGTGGAGCTCGTGTGGTTAACCGGCACATCGATTGAGGGGTAAATATTAAGGGTACCAAGTATATTTGCATGGTTACTTCACACCTTGTTTTGTGATCCTCGGCATCCCAGTCACAAAACCTGAAGGGCACACTCGAGATTGAAACATGCCATTGAAAAGTTCAATGAATCTCAAAAGATCTAGGAGTTTCAAATCCAATTAAAAACCTAATTACATTATTTCGTTTTTCATGGTGGAAATTGGTAAATCGTCATTTACCTACCTTCAACTATTTTATAACTCGGATTACGGCATCCCTCTTCTAAGTTATAAAATAGTTTGTTGGGTCCTAGCCTTAATATTTCATATTGGGTGTCATATTAAGGACTTTAAATCAACTATCTTGAATATCTCCCAAAAAGATGTCTGGTCTAGACATTTATGATCTTCCTAAATCTCTTGAAACAAGCTTTCCTAAATGAAGATGATGTCCCATGGATATCATACTTCTTTCACCTCCTCCAATTATTCTCCCTAACCCACAAGTTCCTAAAAAGTTTAAGGTCACTCAAGCCCTATTGGCAAGGCAAGGTCTAGGTGTGATTACATCTTGGAGATGTAGTAACATATTGACAAGCCGGGAGAGTTGGGTGTCAAAGTCTTGAGAAAGTTGGTGGCTCAACTACTTTCTAAGTCACATAGTGAGTTCTTTTGGGAATCCTATGAAACAGACTAAGACAAGACCCTTAATGATCTTATCTATTTGCTAAGATCAACTTCCTAAAACGCTATGGACATTGACAATGATGACATTGGATATCCAGTAAAGCTCTCTCTTCCCAATGGAAAGGGATCGGCCATAGTTAACTCGGTTAACCAAATGGTAAAGAGAAAGGCTAAGTCTGAGATAGTCACATTATCAAGGGTCCATTGCCAAAGAAAGGGGCATTGGTTGCAAAGCTGCCAAATTTACCTAAGGATGTTAAAGTCAATAAGTTTGACTCTACTTCAGGTAAAGTCCACTATCTAACTCTGCTAAGTTTCTATTCTGAGATTCTTGATACATGATGTGACTGGGTCACATGGTGATGTTTTAAGAATCAAAGATAAAGTGAAGAAACTTAAAGAAAGAATATGCTAAATCTGATCGCGTAGATGGATTTCTATCACATAGTTTGAAGATCGGATTCTTGAGCTACTTCTTAGGACTTATGATATTTTGCTTAGGAATAGATAACAACAAGTTTTCATATGGATTGTAAGGATGAGTTTTTTCCGCAAAGTTTTAAAATAAAAGGTAAATCTTTTGATTTTATTTATTTTAAAATATCCTTACAATGGCATTTGTGAAAAACTGTGTTGCTTATAAGATTCCATTAAGAGCAAGAGTGGAAATATGAATTTGATTCTTTCATTTGTGGTAGTGTCTAAATTTACCAAATAAGGAAAGATTCTCATCACCCAAGTTTCAATTGGACCGAAACTTCGAATCATGCAATTTGTAGAGCATGATGAATGAGAACCTTCAAACATTGGAAAAATTAAGACTAACTACTTGTTCACATGGATGTGTGAGTCAAGTAACGGACTAAGGGATCGAGTACACATTCTTGTGCACTGATTAAGTCCACCACAAAAGATCGATAAGACTATTCGTCATGATTTACTAAAGTTTAGTAAATATGGTTATACTTACAGGCTTAAGTATAATTCTGAAGCATTGGAAAAAAAAATTCAGTGTATGTCGGAACGAATGAGAAGAATCAAATTCGGCAGAAGGATAAAAGTTTCTCAAATCTGAAACGATGGGAGAGTACTTTAGTATCATGTTATATAATCATCTTAATGATTAAGAGACCTTATCACAATTCATCCTCTAAGTGCATTCTGGTAGCTAAGAAGAGGAGTTATGAATTGTTGAAGTGGTTAAATCAAGAAGATGAGTCATATTTCAATCTAAAACAATTCTTAGAGTCATACTCCAAGATTGTAACTTGAGTGACATGTCTTAAAGAAGGTTTAAAAACACTTGTCAAATGTAAGAGTAAAAGGTTTCTACTCTTGTACATTTGAAATTGGTAAGTTGTGATGTTTTGGATAAAACAAAGACCAACTAAGGCCAATTGTGTGAAGTGTTAGTCTTGAATATTTGACAAGGGAGTCTTATATGTCAAGAGGACAGTGGGAGTCTTAAAGCTCTTGAAAGTTTCAAGACTTAATCAAGAATAAAACCTAAAGTCCTTCACTAGCACACGACTTGAGGTTTATAACCTATCGTGTTGAAATTTTTGTGCCTATTCAAGCTGGCTTTGCATAGGAGTTCTGAGAGTTCTCAATTGGTTGCACAACTACTTGGAAGCAATGGCAGGCACCTGAGCTGCCAAATGGCAAGAATTTAAGATTGCACAAGTTTAATCAATATGAGTTTCGATTTGTCACTAACCTTGTCTTGTGATTATGGTTTTGACAAATTCACATGGATAAGAACACATACACTATTAAATCTAAGTGTCATAAGGTTTCACTCCGATTCATGAAAATGATGGTGAGGAAACACTTTCACTAACTAGATTTTAGCTAGATAGCAATTGTGACATTTGCATTCTCAAAGTCGTTAGTGGAGCGTGTGTGGTTTACCGGCACACTAACATGGACTTGTGAGAAGTGGAAAAGGTCTAAACAATTGAGACTATGATTACGGCATCCCTTTTCATAGTTCTAAAATTGTTTAGACACACATGTGAGCTATCTAAGAGAGGTGTATGATTTTGATAAAGTTTTATCAAAACAATCTAGTATCAGAAATCTGAACTTTGGTAAGAAAGTCAGCTGATTTCTGAGTACATGTCAAAGCTAGTGGGAGCATAAGTGTTATGCTAATAATCATCATGTTAGTGGGAGCATGATAATTATGACAAAGGTTGCAAGTTAGCAATGTTAATTATAGAAAACAAAAGTTTCAATTCGTGAGGCTGCAGGGGTTGAAAAAGTTGTTCTGCTATAATTAAGGGAGAGGAAATTATACTTCATTTCAATTCTAAAAGCTTAGATTGAGAATTTAATCGTATTTAATCAAGGATATATATATGAATTTCATGTTGGAATGGCTCAACATAAGGAAATTCTATATATGGGTCCATTATTTGCGTTCTAAAATTCGATTATGATTACGACATCCCTTTTCATAATCTGAATTTTAAGAACTTGGCAAATTGAAATGGAAATATTATAGCAAAAGACTGGTTTAGTCTTTATGTGAGACATCATGAATCGTGTCCCATATGCTTCGGATATAGGATCGATTACATGTGCTATATTCATCCTTTCTAAAATTTTCCAAATGCCTGGGGCATTATGAAGGGAAAAGGTCTAGAATTGGATATGACTAAAATGATTAAGCAATTGTCGAGGACAATCTAAGGTTTACCAAAGATTGGTTGCTCAAGCACAGTTGGAAGTATAATGTTAATTCTGGAAGGACCATATTGACATAATCTGTAAGGAGGCAACTCTTGTTCAGAAGTGATAGTCAAAATGGAATATGGAAATGTTTCAAAGTTAGAAATTATTCAATCTGTGTAAGATTAGGAAACTTAATGAAAGAAGGATGTTTCCAAGGATCTGATCTCCTTTGGAATGCTCTATAATGATTGTTGTCAAGTCTTTCTGACTTTGTGCATAATCATTAAGAGGATCAATGCATATAAGTTTAGAATCTAACAGATTTCAGTAAATGGCATGAATTTGGAATTCTTGCATTTGCAGTAAGGATTTGGGACTGTGAAAAGAGGATCATTGGAGTGATGTTCAATTGATCTATTTCACAAAGTAAAGATCATAGACAAACATAGTATGCATACTTGGTGTATAGCATGACTAGTGTTTAGAAAACATAGTGTACATGCTTGGAGAATGGGACAACTATTGTTTTAAATTCAAGAATAAAGTTGATAGCTGAAACAGTATACAATGAATAATGTGTAATCATATGGTGATAAATAAAAGGTGTTTTATTTATGTTCATAGGTTTTGATACCATAATGGATTCAATTATTATTGTGTTTCACTCTGCATGTTTTAACTTCCAGAATAACTAGTTCATTGTTCTGGATGACTAAGTTATTCAAAGCATCCACAGTCGGTCATATGTTGGACGTAGATATGAATCAAGACTGTCATGGGTTGGCTTGTAGAGGTCTAAGATGTTCGACAAAGGGCTACAACACTCATGAGTGCTCATAAGTTCTGAGTATTGGATTCAACCCGCGCTCACTGGAATCACTTCATGGATTTTATCACGAGTGATCATGAGACGATAATATCTTATATTCTTCAAACCTAGAGATATGAGTTGTTACTATGAGTTGGTTGTACATTGATTGCACGAAAACGCATTCGGTAACTCGATGTTATAAAACGTGCCTTTGTGTATGATTCAACAAGTAGTAGAACAAGCCATATGAGTCGAAGTTTATACATTCCTTTTACCTTCGGGATAAAAGCGATATCTGTGGGCCCCTCGATGATTTAAAGATGATACATGTGAGTGCTTGGCCAAGCCAGGACTGATTTGATTTGTTCAATCAGTCAGTCATCATGAATCGGAAATCGGGAAACAACAAATGGACAGAGAGAATGATTGATAATCCATTTCTTAGTCCATATGATATCTAGAATGGAGGAATATATGATCCCTTATCTAATGGACAAGTCATTGACAAAGGTCAGAGTTCGACAGAAGCTTTTGAGAGCTACGATTGTTGATCGGTTCCTGAAGTCATACGCAATAATAGTTTTAGACTTATCCAAGTGGGAGACTGTTGGATTAATGTCTAAGTCCATAACTATAATTGGTAAGACTTGACCCGACCCGGCATGGTCCATTTAGGTTGCATGGCATCATGCATTTGGATAGACTATAATGAGAGAAATAACACTTAAGGTTGGTTAATATATTATAAGTTCTAATATATTAATAAGGTTATTTAATTAGTATTGATCAAGAATTAATTTGGAGTTAATTAAGTGATCAAAAGGAGACTAATTAAATATATGGGTTGATTGTGTAAATCATTCATTCTTATATATGTGGGCTTGTGATCCAAGATTCCTTATGTTGGACTAAGTCCATGGGGTGACCTATGGATACTCCATGGAGGTTAAAATCCATGGAGCATAAGGAATGGGTAAAGTTATGAGTTACATGGTGTAACCCTAATAGCCACCATATAAAAGAATCCCATGGCTCAAGAAATGGTGCACTAATGTGTGAATATGAGGGCTAGACGATTTCAAGGAGTGTTCCATTTCTCTCAAGTCATTCCATGTGCATTTGGTGTTGTGTGAACCATTTGAGGTGTCACACTTGGGGCACTAGGCACTCAAGCTTCATGAAGTCATTCTACATCAAAGAGGTATGTATTCTAACATGTTATATTTCATATGAATCAAAGTTTTGGTATGCTAGTTAGTATAATACCTTGGATATTCATATTTGCATGTATCTTAGAGAAAACATAGATACAAGGTACTTAGGGTTGCATGTACACTTAAGAGTGTTAGAATGCTCAAAACCCATCAGATCCCACCAGTCCAAATCATAGATCTGAGCTATACTTAACGTCTAAACCCATAAAGTGTCGACTTTGTGACTTTGCATGCCCCAAACAAACCAAAACTCCAAAAATGGCATTCTACTTCCATAAAAGTGACCCTAACTCATGCATGAACCCATTAAAACCTTCAAGATGGTAATTTTCTGTCTTAGGGACTCAAATAGCATCAAGGATGGCAACCCCAAGTCTAAGAATCGAATTTGAACATAAAGCTTCATCCTTGGGACCAAAAAGGAACTAAAACCAAAAAAATGGTAGATCTAAGAGATGAATGATCAAGTTCAAAGCTTTATACCTTCATCAAGCTGAGAATGAGTCCTAAAAGCCAGATCCATAAGCTCCTCCTTAATTCGCATCTTTGCATCAAACTCCATCTTCTTGAAAATGGATCAAACACCCCAAAAATGGACTCCATAAGCTCAAAATGCCACCATGGATGATATATGACGATTTCTAGGGTTTAGAGGGGTGGAGGCTGAAGATATTAAGGTTAGGTTATGAGATAAGGGGCTTAAATAGGGTCCAAGAGCCTAAAATAGGGTTCTGATCTGACTGGAGTACGCCCAGCGTACTTCGAAGAATATTCGCGACCATCCTGGTCAGTACGCCCAGCGTACGACCTTCTTCACTAGTACGCTCCACGTACTCTTTTAGTAAGCCCCGCGTACTCGGCTAAGCCTGAAAACCACGAAACTTCCGAAGGCCATAACTTCTTCGTTATAAACCCGATTCCGACGATCCTTATATCCACGGAAAGGTGACGAGAAGCCCTACACTTCTATCAACTAATACCTTCCTTAAGACTTTCCGAACAAAAGTCTATTTTCCACAAAAGCCCAAACTGCCACTTTACCGAAATACACCTAGGCCTCAAAAAACAAACCGAACACCCCGATCACTTCTAATACATCACCTGCACCCAAATGGGCCTAGCTCTTACCTTCTCAAAAGCCCTAATCCTGATGATAACCGATCTTCGGGCCACAATCTCAGACTAGGAATCGATTCTGAACAGAGCGTTACAACTCTGCCCTACTTAAATTAGATTTCGTCCTCGAAATCATGCATCACCATCCCCAACATACCAGACAACCTCAGCACCACGGCCACAAACCCGAGAATACCAAAGCCATCCCAAGGCAACTAAGACCAACCCTCGTAGGGTTTTAGAACCCGACAATGAACGAATTCCTCACCATGATCACATCTGCTCCATCTGAAATCTGGAGTCTTGAGATGGCATGTCTCCTTGACAGACTGCCCACATCAAATCATCATCGAACTTATTCCCTAAGAAAACCAGCATAATAAGAATACGTTCATACCAGAATTACCTTGAGGCTTCCAAAAGAACAAAATCACCGGTTAACTACGGCTACTGAATAACTAGCAATTCCACACACAGACCCCAAATCAATGAAGTCGCTCCTACTCCTCTTGCTGCCACATAGCTGCTTTCCTGAAGAACAACCGGGGACCTCCCTGGTCCCAACCTGTCTGCCAACTGTCCAGAACACTGGACACCTACCCGATTCCTGAGCCAAAAACACACGCAGCAGACCCCTGCGACCTCCGAAGGATAAATCGTCTAACAATAACTGCCCTATCTCCTTCAATCCATTTGATCCATCCGATCGTGATAGGCTGACAACCTGTCGCCACTGAATCCAACGCAAAAAGGTGAATACTACCATAATAGTTGTAGTCTTACATCATACCTGGTCTCCTTCGACCTACCGTTTCTGGATTCCAACATGCCATGGCTCTATTACGGATAGAGCCACCCGCGACACATCACAATGGCTTAAACTACCATCAAACCAACCCGTTCATCACCCTGGAATTCTGCCCTCGATGCCCTTGGTATATAGATGCCCCACATCCCATCTCACTGAAACAAAATCCTACACCAAACATGCACGAATTCCGATTCGGGTTCCTATTCAAATCCGAATTGATACTCCACTCCTATCCAGAGATCCTCGAATCGGAATTTTCTTAATGCACTATGACTTCCCGTCATCCTTTACACGACCGATTAATAAATACCCTTAGCCGATTCCCTGAGACTACCAGTCTCGCACCCGGTCCAACCACTAGGTTCTTATTAGATTCAAGATCAGGGCTATCCAACCGTAGTCCAACTGTGACATGCACTACTCATCCACATGATCTTGTATCTCAAGATCCAACCCTTGGCTTAGCAGTCTCTACCGCTTCCATCGTAAATTCCCATAACCATCCGGGCTCGCCCCGAGATAACTAATCAGTGAATCACCTCTGGTCCTGATCCTAACTAAGTTGTGGCTCCCCCACAACCTTGCGAACTAGCCTACCCTAGTCCAAATCACCTGAAAGAATCCGTGAACGCTACGGCACCCCCGCAGTCATACAACACCTCATACTGCTAGTGAATGCTATGGCTCCCCCGTTGTCTTACAACACTATACCCTAACTAAACATTAGTGAATGCTACGGCTCCCCTGTAGTCTTACAACACTTCCACCCTATCTGAACATTAGTGAATGCTACGGCTCGCCCGTAGTCTTACAACACTTCCACCCTAACTGAACACTAGTGAATGCTACGGCTCCCCCGTAGTCTTATACCACTTTCACCCTTTCTTCTGTCCTGGATACCTGGACGGTTCTCCCCCACTTAGATTCAACTAAGTCCGCTCGGCACATGAAAATTGAAGGATTCCCAATCTTCCTTACGTTCCAATGTTCACTTTGTTGACGATCGGTGCTTACCCAAGCTAGCGCACAAAAAGTATCCCTGTATAAACAACACACTTCCTGAAGCCAGCTAACACTTCTTAAATCCCAACAAAATCAGTGACTCCAGGTGCTTAAAAAAATGACGTCGCGCTCAGATCACAACGCCCAAAAGTCGGATGCTCCAACCCAAAACTCTAGCAACAACTCTCTCATCCCTCGAAACTCCCGATTGCTCTTCCAAGCACAAGTACTAAGGCTATTGAAAACTAGTCATAACTCCCTCGCTCAAGCCCTTGAACCAACCCCGAAAATGACTGGAGCAGGTGCACTCACTACTCCTCCCTGATCGTCAGACAATCGACTTCCTTGTTGCCCACCTGATCACCACGAAAATATAATGGACTTGCCCCCTATGGGCAATCCCTGATGATGTGGCCAAACCTGCTACACCTATAGCAACCCAGATCACTGAACAGATTCCGACAACGACTTGGAGCAATCACGGTACATGCGGATCCCGCTCTGCGAGATACGTCCGTCTGAAGATTCCTTATAGATTCCTCGGCATGCTGATTGGTATCTGACAACCCTTGCTCACTCAGACTATAGCAGAGAACCGACCCGAGATTCCACTTATCACAATTCCAAAGTGATGCAACTTCCCGTCATCCACCTGAAGTGGCAGAAGATAGCATATCTGCAAACATCTGAAGGAATCCTGACCACCTCCTCCTGTGTTACCTCGACCATCCTGAAGACATGGTGTACACTTCCTTCCGTTCCCAACGACAACCCAAACCCCTGCCCTACCCGGGCTACAACTACTCCCAAGTCAAAGTCTCCAATCTCAAAAGCGTAATAGCACGCAAAATCAATATGTGTCATCCGATAAAAGAGATCCACGACAAACTCAAAGCCATGGCAGTCCTTCCTCTAAGTGGCTCACCTCCAAAGCTGGGACCAAGCCCTGGTCCTTGCTCATCTGTGCTCATCTTCATCTGGCAAAGCAGCTATCCTCACTATCAGAGCATAACCAAGAATTCTCCTCCATATAATTTTCTTAGATTTTCGAAGACTCTCACTGATTCGAGTATGGATCCTGTGCTTTTAGTAGTACGGGCCCATACTACCTTCCACACCTATCCATACTTTCCTTAGCAATCCTCCTGAATCCTCTAAGTCACCTACTCCCCTGGTACACCAAGTATCCGCTAAACAGCAACACAATACCCACTAAAGCATCTCCTAGGCACCCCTAGGTTCCCAACTGTTGGGTTTTGAGTATTCTAACACTCCTATGGTGTACATGCAACCCTATAAACCTTGGATCTATGTTTTCTCTATTATACATGCAAATATTAGCTATTCCAAGTTTTCATCCTAACTAGCATATTATGAAGCACCTATACTACAAAGTTCTAGTTAGATGACATACCTTTTGATGTAGCTTGATGTCTTCAAGCTTTAAGAGCTTAGCCCGAATAGTGTGGAAGCCTCAAATGGAATCACAAATCACCAAAACACCTTGGAAGAACTTGAGAGAATATGTATGCACACTAAAATCGGCCCACTCTTATTTTCACACACTTGTGCCAATTTTGTGAGCCAAGGTCCCCTTTATATATTATGGAGGATTAGGGTTACATCCATGTAAACCCTAATACCCATGACCTTTCATTTACATAGGATCCATGGGTTAAAAGCTCCATGGACCATCCATGAAAGCTTAGCCCAACCTAAATGAACTTGGCCAATTCCATATACATAAGAGTCCATATTTAATTAGTTCTTTTTGATCACTTAATTAATTCTAAATTAATTCTTGATCAATACTAATTAAATAATATGATTCCATATTAATATATTAGAACTTATAATATATTAATATAAATCATAAATATACTATTCTCAAAAGACTATCCATATAAATTGTGTCGGTGAAGTGCAACCCAAATGGACCATGCCGGGTCGGGTCAAGTACATACCAAATATAGTTATGGACTTAGACATTAATCCAACAGTCTCCCACTTGGATAAGTCTAAAACTATTATTGAGTATGACTTCAAAACCTAACTGGCAATCGTAGCTCTTAAACCCGCTGTCGAACTCTGACCTTGTTGATGACTTGTCCATTAGATAAGGGATCATATATTCCTCCATTCTAGATATCATATGGACTGAGACATGGATTATAATCATTCTCTCTGTCCATTTGTTGTTTCCTGATTTTCGATTTATGATGACTGACTAATTGAACAAATCAAATCAGTCCTGCCTTGGCCAAGCACTCACATGTGTCATCGCTAAATCATCGAGGGGTCCACATATATCGCTTTTATCCCGAAGGTAAAAGGAATGGATAAACTTCGACTCATATGGCTTGTTCTACTACTTGTTGAATCATACACAAAGGCACGTTTTATAACATCGAGTTACCAAATGTGTTTTCGTGCAATCAATGTATAACCAACTCATAGTAACAACTCATATCTCTAGGTTTGAAGAATATAAGATATTATCGTCTCATGATCACTCGTGATCCATGAAGTGATTCAAATGAGCGCGGGTTGAATCCAATACTCAGAACTTATGAGCACTCATGAGTGTTGTAGCACCACTTTGTCCACCAACTTGGACCTCTACAAACCAACCCATGACAGTCTTGATTCATATCTACTTCCAACATATGACCGACTGTGGATGGTTTGAATAACTTAATCATTCAGGAAGAGCGACTTAGTTATTCTGGAAGTCAAAACATGCAAAGTGAAACACAAGAATAAATGAATCAAATATGGTATCAAACCCTATGAATATAAATAAACACTTTTATTTATCACCATACTGATTACTCGTTATTCATTGTTTCGGTTTTAGCAACTTTATACTTGAATTAAAAACACTAGTTGTCCCATGCTCCAAGCATGTACACTATGTTTTTCTTAAACAATAGTTTTGCCATACACCAAGTATGCACTCTATGTTTGTCTATGATCCTTACTTTGTGAAATAAACCAATTGAACATAATTTCAATGATTCTAATTTCACACTCCCAAATCCTTATCGAAAAATGTGAGAATTTCAAATTCCTATCATTTATCGAAATCTATTTAGATTTTAAACTTATATGCACTGACCCTCCTGTAATGAATATGTACAAACTCACAAAGACTTGTCAACAGTCATTATAAGGTATTCCAATGGAGATCAACTCAATGGAAACTAAGTCTCATATTCAAAGTACATTGCTTTGGACATGCTTCTTGCATTAAGTTTTCTAATCTTACACAGATAACCTCCACCTATGGAGACAACTCCATATTCTCATTTTGACTATCACTTATGAATAAGAGATGCCTCTTTTCAGAATATGTCAATATGGTCCTTCCGAAATTAGCACTATACTTCCAACTGTCCCTGAGCAACCAATCTTTGGTAAACCTCAGATTGTCCTCGACAATTGCTTAATCATTTTAGTCATATCCAATTCTAGACCTTTTCCCTTCTTAATGCCTCTGGGCATTTGGAAAAATTTAGAAATGACAAATATTATAGCACATGCAATCGATCCTGTACCCAAAGCAAATGGTACACGATTGATGATGTCTCACATAAAGACATGATTCTAGACCAGTCTTTTGCTACAATATTTTTATTTGCCATGTTTTCAAAATTTGACTATGAAGAGGGATGTCGTAATCATAATCGAATTTTGAGAACGCAATATATAGAATTTCCTTAAGTTGAACCAATCCAACATAAAATTCATATATATATTCTTGACTAAAGATGATTAAGGTCTCAATCTAAGCCTTTAGAACTGAAATGAAGTATATGAAATTCATATATATATTCTTGACTAAAGATGATTAAGGTTTCAATCTAAGCCTTTAGAACTGAAATGAAGTATATCCTCTCCCTTAATTATAGCAAAACAACTTTTTCAATCCCTGCAGCCTCACGAATTGAAACTTTTGTTTTCTATAACTAACATTGCTAACTTGCAACACTAACAATAATTATCATGCTCCCACTAACATGATGATTATTAGCATAACACTTATGCTCCCACTAGCTTTGACATGTACTCAGAAATCAGCTGGAGTTCTAGAAATCAATACTTTATTGACTTTCTTACCAAAGTTCAGATTTCTGATACGAGATGCTTTGATAAAACTTTATCAAAATCATACACCTTTCCTTAGATAGCATGCATGTGTGTCTAAACAATTTCAGAACTATGAAAAGGGATGCCATAATCATAGTCTCAATTGTTTACACCTTTTGCCATCTGCTTCAAATCTACTTGGTGGAAGTGTTTCCTTACCATCATTTTCATGAATCGGAGAGAGACATATAAGACTCACTTGTCAAATATTCAAGAGATAGTGCGGATTCTCTATCAAGACAAACACTTCACACAATTGGCCTTAGTTGGTCTTTGTTTTATCCAAAACATCACAACTTACCAATTTCAAATGTACAAGAGTAGGATACTTTTACTCTTACATTTGACTAGTGTTAAGAAACCTTCCTTTAAATATATGTCACTCAAATTACAATCTTGGAGTATGACTCTAAGATTTGTTTCGGAACGAGGATGACACATCTTCTTGATTTAACCATTTCAGCAATTTTTGATTCCTCTTCTTATCCATCAGAATGCACTTAGAGGATGAATTGTGATAAGGTATCTTAATCATTAAGATGATCATAAAACATGATACTAAAGTACTCTCCCATCTTTTCAGATTTGAGAAACTTTTATCCTTCTGCCTAATTTGATTCTTCTCTTTCTTTCTGCCATACATTGAAACTTTTCCAATGTATCAGAATTATACTTAAACTGGTAAGTATAACCATATTTACTAAACCTTAGTAAATCATGACGAATAGTCTTATCGATCTTTTATGGTGGACTTGATCAGTGCACAAGAATGTGTACTCGATCCCTTAGTCCTTCACTTGACTCACATATACAAGTGAACAAGTAATTAGTCTTGATTTTCCAATGCTTGAAAGTTCTCATTCATCATACTATTCAACTTGCATGATTCCAAGTTTCGGTCCAATTGAAACTTGGGTGATGAGGAACTTTCCTGATTTGGTAAATTTAGACACTACCACAAATGAAAGAATCAAATCCATTTTCCAATATTGCTGTCAGTGGAATCATATAAGCAACAATTTTCCACAAATGCCATTGTAAGGATACTTCAAATAAATAAAATTAAACAATTTTCTTTTATTTTAAAACTTTGCGGAAAAACTTATCCTTACAATCCACATGGAAAATGGTTGTTATCTATTCCTTAGCAATATATCATAACTTCTTAAGCAACTGCTCAAAATTCTGATTGGATCGAAATCCACCTTCGCGATCAGAATCAGCATATACTTCCTTTAAGATTTCTCTCTATTCTTTGATTCTTAAAACATCAACATGTGACCCAGTCACATCATGTAATGAGGATCTCATAATAGAACTTAACAGAGTTAGATAATGGGCTCTACCTGATGTAGAGTCAAACTTACTGACTTTAACATCCTTAGGTAAATTTGGCAGCTTTGCAATCAACGCCCCTTCCTTTGGCAAAATAAACATATGGACCCTTTGGTAATGGGACTATCTCAGACTTAGCCTTTCTCTTTACCATTTGGTCAACCGGGTTGACTATGGCCAATCCCTTTCCATTGGGAAGAGAATGCTTTTTCTGGATTTCCAGTGTTACCATTGTCACTGTCCATAAAGTTTTTTTTTGGGAAGTTGATCTTCTAATCAAATTTGCTTTACTATCGTTCCAAATCATTGCTGATTCAGCAGCACCAAGCAAATAGATATGATCATTAAGGTTCATGTCATAGTTTGTTTCATAGTAGTCCCAAAGGAACTCACTATGTGACTTAGAAAGTGATTGAACATCCAACTTTCTCAAGACTTTGACACCCAACTCTCCTGGCTTGTCAATATTGGACTTCATCTCTAAGATGTGATCACACATAGACCTTGCTTTCCATTAGGGCTTGAGTGACCTTGAACTTGTGGGTTAGGGAGAATAATTGGAGGAGGTGGAGGAAGAGAAGTATGACTTCCATGAGCCAAACTCGGGAAGTCATATTCATTAGGAAAGCTTGGTTTGGGAAGATCATTGTTGTCTAAACCAGACATCAACAATGGGAGAAATTCACGTAAAGTTGATTTAAGTCCTTAATATAACCCCCAATATGATATATTAAGGCTAGGACCCAACAAACTATTTTATAACTTGGAAGAGGGATGCCGTAATCCAAGCTATAAAATATTTTAAGGTAGGTGAATGACGATTCACCAATTTCCACCAAGATAAACGAAATGTATTATTATTAGGTTTTAATTGGTTTTGAAACTCCTAGATTCTTTTGAGATTCATTGAACTTTTCAATGGCATGTTTCAATCTCGAGTGTGCCCTTCAGGTTTTGTGACTGGGATGCCGAGGATCACAAAACAAGGTGTGAAGTAACCATGCAAATATACTTGGTACCTTTAATATTTACCCCTCAATCGATGTGCCGGTTAACCACACACGCTCCAACGATACTATGATAAACATTAAGTTACCCTTTGCCTACCTTGTTAAGTCCAGGTTAGTGTGCCGGTTAACCACACACGCTCCACTAACAGCTTAAACAAAGTGCAAAGTGTAATATCATGGATTAGCACCTTATTCACATTTTCCTAAGTAACTAAGACTGGGAATTTATAAGTGTTTAGTTACTTAGTATTTATCATTATACTTATAATGAAGGGATAATTATAGTCCTTGTCCTACCTGTTCGGCTAACGACCCTCCACCGGTCAAGGAAGCGGTGAGTGAGAGTGGACACCCATTAAACTGCCATTTTATAGGCAGTAACCTTATACCCCCCTTATAGACCGGCTTCGTGAATGAGGCCTACTAATGGTAAGACGAATTGCTCTTATACATATAATATATTAAACTTTTAATATTATAATAGTATAAGGGTGTATTTTAGACATTTAAAATACTTGGTGGTTTAATCTATTAATTAAACTAGACTTTTAATTTAATTCAACTCAAACCATATATTTATGGATTAATAATACTCTTTTAATTAAACGCTTTAATTAACTATTAATAAAGTCCATAAGAGTTAATTTGAACTATTCAACAAAACATCATAATTCCAATTATTAAACTCAAAATTAAAACCATTTAATTAATTGTTTAAGTTATGAACACAAGAGTTTTAGAATTCAATTCTTTTTTTCATAAAAAACTTTTCTCAAATTCCAAAACTTGAGGGCAAGTTTTGTAATTCTTGAAAACCTTTGGATTCCATAACTTATGGAATTAATGGTGTTTTATGATGAAACTTTCCATGTTCCATAACTTAAGAACAAGTTATGGAATTCTTTAAAACATTAACACCAAATTTTGTCACTCCATAAAAACTTTGAATCAAAATTTTTTTTTTTTTAAAAAAAAACTTTTCATATCCATAACTTATGGAAGTTTCAAAAACCCTTAAGATCACAACTTTAAAAAAAACTTTTGAGCTCCAAAATTTTATGACAAAATATGTAACTCCTTAAAACATTTAGATCAAACTTTTAAAACTAATAAAATAATCATATCATTTTATCTTTTACTAAATTTGACCTAATTCAACTCATATAACAAATGATTCAAATTTTACAAATAATTCGTTTTTCACAAAACAAGTAATTATCTTAAAATTTGACAAACGTCATGTTTTTTTTCCTTTTTTTTTCAACTTGAAAATAAAACATTTGCATCAATATAACAGAAAACAACCCATGGCTCTGATACCACTGCTGGGTTTTGAGCATTCTAACACTCCTATGGTGTACATGCAACCCTATAAACCTTGGATCTATGTTTTTTCTATTATACATGCAAATATTAGCTATTCCAAGGTTTCATCCTAACTACCATATTATGAAGCACCTATTCTACAAAGTTCTAGTTAGATGACATACCTTTTGATGTAGCTTGATGTCTTCAAGCTTTAAGAGCTTAGCCCCAATAGTATGGAAGCCTCAAATGAAATCACAAATCACCAAAACACCTTGGAAGAACTTGAGAGAATATGTATGCACACTAAAATCGGCCCACTCTTATTTTCACACACTTGTGCCAATTTTGTGAGCCAAGGACCCCTTTATATATTATGGAGGATTAGGGTCACATCCATGTAAACCCTAATACCCATGACCTTTCATTTACATAGGATCCATGGGTTAAAAGCTCCATTGACCATCCATGAAAGCTTAGCCCAATCTAAATGAACTTGGCTCATTCCATATATATAAGAGTCCATATTTAATTAGTTCTTTTTGATCACTTAATTAATTCTAAATTAATTCTTGATCAATACTAATTAAATAATATGATTCCATATTAATATATTAGAACTTATAATATATTAATATAAATCATAAATATACTATTCTCAAAAGACTATCCATATAACTTGTGCCGGTGAAGTGCAACCCAAATGGACCATGCCGGGTCGAGTCAAGTACATACCAAATATAGTTATGGACTTAGACATTAATCCAACACCAACTTCACCTGATAGTCCCATTAACTCATTGGAGCATACCCTAGGCTTTCCTTGGTTCCCAACCTCACCCTGCCATCAGCTCCTGAAGATCTCCCCATGATGCCAGCCATCCACCTCCTGGATATATCGTCATATCCACTTAGTAGCTGACTCCCATCACTCAAGAGTTCTACAAAGCACAAAGCAAGCATCATTCATGTAGTAGCACCCTGATCCAACGGACTATCATAGAACATCCAGCCCACATATCACAACTCGTGCTATCCACATCTATCCATCCTCACTGTCGGCTACCTTATGCATGCAAATTATACACAGAATAGAATCCAATAGACTGTCGAATAATAGACTCTACTCTAGGACCACAACCATACGAGGAGCATGAAATAAGGCGAAATCAATTATTCTAAGGCTATAATATCCAAACCGTATAAAATTTTAAAAACATACACGTAGCAGTTACCAATACCAATAATCATTCTCATTCTAGCATGGCATACCATATCAGGTCAATCTACCGCTGACTACTCAGCACTAGCATGCAAGTCTACCAGCTCATATATCATATAAAGGCATCTCTCCTAGCCCTAACTAGCATGCGATTCTCAGATTCATAAATCAAATCGTATCAAATACATATATGGGTATTTCGGGGAAACTTACTTGAGCTCGGCTGATTGCATGCACCATACCCGAAAGTATGTCTAAATCCCTCAAACCAAGGCTCTGATACCAACTTGTAACGACCCAAAAATCAAGGGTAAAAATTTCATTTTTAATATAGGTAAAACATTGATACCATTTATTTCAAACATTTCAAATCATCCTTAAGTAAAACATTTATCAGAGTTTATCCCAAAATCATTCATTGCGGAAATCATAGGTGTGTGGACTGCGATAAATCCGAGCCCTTCCTTTCCAAAACAATGATACCTGAAACCATAAACAAACCTGTAACCATGAAGCTTAGTGAATTTCCCAGAGCATACCCCACACAATGTACATAACACATATCATATTAGCTATAAAGCTACACATACCACATAAGCCACACAATCTGCATAACACATTTCCCAGAGTTTCCAAGGGTCTTACACCTTCGTGCCATGGGCTACCCCACATGGTCTTTACATGGGAATGCCATGGACTACCCCACATGGTATTATATCCAACTGCCACGGGCTCCCCCGGGGTCTTTCATGCAATAACATACATAATCAAACTATCATATCATAACACAGAAGTATCTAACATACTACATACACATACATAAACCTGTAAGGATATCGTGGGCTCCCCCCAGGGTCTTACACAATCGTGCAATGGGCTACCCCACATGGTCTTTACCTGGGAATGCCATGGGCTACCCCACATGGTCTTATATCCAGCTGCCACGGGCTCTCCCCGGGGTCTTCCATGCAAGTATCACAAAGACGACTAGCATATCACATATCATATAATCACTAGCATACCACATAGCATAAAGCTAACTATCATACCACATATCTCTATTACAACTAGTGTACCACATAGCATAAAATGGGCTGGCCTTGGTGCCTTAGACCCATTGGTATGGTGAGAAAACTCACCTTGCACTGCAGAAGCTTCCCGTATGAATTCCTTAGCTGCCGCCCCCACCAGCTTCCCGAGCTACCACTACCAATCAATATACCTAATTAGCAATTGGGTCCCATACCATAATCCTTAATCCATTCATGGGGTTAAATGACCATTCTACCCCTGCCCAGTAAGATCCAAAATTAAGGCCTAAACCCAAAACAAAAGCCCAACACTATAATGTCCATAAAACCATCAATGGCCCAATTTTCCAAATTGGGCCCGGACCTTTCTAATGGGCCTTATCCTAAAGCCCAATATTCTCCTTAGTCAATAACCTTGTCCCCAATTGGCCCACGAAGGCCCACAACAACCTAATCCAAGAACTGGCCCAAACCAAGGCCCACAAATGTGAAGTCAATTTCTATATTGGGCCACAAGGCCCAATAGGCCCAACTATTCCAATATTGGCCCAAGATACATTCAGGCCCAACAAACCGCAAATCCAGGCCCAAAACCATTAGGGCCCAAAGGTTCGAAGTCCACTAAGGCCCAAGCCCTCCTGAGAGAGTATGCCCAGCGTACCTCCTTTGTACGCTTAGCGTACTGGGAAAATGGACTGTACACGCAACGTACTACATAGTACACCCAGCGTACAACCAGTTCATGCACAAAATCCATTAAGTTCTTAATACTTGATCCCACTAGTCCAAATCACAGATCTGAGCTATACTTAACGTCTAAACCCATAAAGTCACTGACTTGGTGACTTTGCATGCCCCAAACAAACCCAAACTCCAAAAATGGCATTCTATTTCCATAAAAGTGACCCTAACTCATGCATGTACCCATTAAGATCATCAAGATGGCAACTTTATGTCTTAGGGACTCAAATAGCGTCAAGGGTGGCAACCCCAAGTCTAAGAATCGAATTTGAACCTAAAGCTTCGTCCTTGGGACCAAAAAGGAACTAAAAACAAAAAAAATGGTAGATCTAAGAGATGAATGATCATGTTCAAAGCTTTATACCTTCATCAAGCTGAGAATGAGTCCTAAAAGCCAGATCCATAAGCACCTCCTTGATTCCCATCTTTGCATCAAACTCCATCTTCTTGAAAATGGATTAAACACCCCAAAAATGGACCCCATAAGCTCAAAATGCTACCAAGGATGATATATGACGATTTCTAGGGTTTAGAGGGGTGGAGGATGAAGATATTAGGGTTTGGTTATGAGATAAAGGGCTTAAATAGGGTCCAAGACCCTAAAATAGGGTTCTGATCTCACTGGAGTACGCTCAGCGTAATTCTGGTACGCCCAGCGTACTTCGAAGAACATTTGCGACCATCTTGGTCAGTACGCCCAACGTACTACCTTATTCACTAGTACGCCCTGCAGACTCTTTGTGTACGCCCCACGTACTCGGCTAAGCCTGAAAACCACGAAACTTCCGAAGGCCAAAACTTCTTCGTTACAAATGATTTCGACGATCCTTATATCCACAAAAAGGTAACGAGAAGCCCTACTCTTCTATCAACTCATACCTTCCTTAAGACCTTCCGAACAAAAGTCCATTTTTCACAAAAGCCCAAACTGCCACTTTACCGAAATACCCCTAGGCCTCAAAACACGAACCGAACACCCGGATCACTTCTAATACATCACCCGCACCCAAATGGGCCTAGCTCTTACCTTCTCAAAAGCCCTAATCCTGATGATGACCGATCTTCGGGCCACAACCTCATGCTAGGAATTGATTCGAAACAGAGCGTTACAACATTTACTCACTTGTATGAAATTGTATCACAAATTGTTCAATGTGTCTTAATTGGTATAACAAATGTTTTATGCTTGCTAATTTGGATACATGGAATCGTATCACAAACATGTGCCTACTAAATTGGATAATGAAGTTTCTGTGTATTCTAACAAAACTACTTGTTAATTTGAAAATTAATAACAATGCAATACCTAAGGAATTTGTCAACTCTTCTATTATTGATAGAGAAAATTAAACCTCAAAGGAGTCTAATATAATAATTATTGATCCAGGTCATACGAAAATTGAAATTGAATTTTCAAATATAGATTAGAGCTTTTTTTGAAAAACAATTTATAATGTTTGATTTTGAATTTTCAAGAGCTATTTTTTGTTTGATTTTGATTTACATATTGTCATTTCTCATTGTTTTGAAAAACAATTTATAATGTTTCCTTAAAAAAATCGAATAACTGAATTATTATTAAGAACAAAACATTAGCACAAGAACAAAAGTGATTACAATTTGCAACTAGAATACGGTTATGTAATAAACCAACCCAACTTATGTGAATTTTACTGTTTCTACGAACTACACGGCTAAAAGAAAATACAATGATCTTTTTTAATTTGGTTTTCTTATAGAATTACTTACTGCCAAAGATAGTAGCATTTCGGTAATTCCAAAGACCCCAAATGGTAGCCATCTAAACTACTTAAACGAGGTTTTCCTTCCTTGTCAGTAGTAATCTAAACCGCTTCAATGAGGTTGTGCTTCTTCGTGGGTATTTGCTAATAATCTAACCATGATAACATTCATTGAATATTATCAAACTTCCTGGGAACATCATTCTTCCAACATCGCACATGTTTCCAAACTTGCATTGCCACCAAAAAAGAAAGTGAAACATGGTTTGTATCTCTAATGTCATCGCTGCGAAAAAAATAATAATAATAAAATAGAAGGTATATCTAAGCCTCTATTTGAAAAATTAAGTATCGAAGGAATTTGATCTAGTGACACCCTCCATGTAAGAATATCAACCTTCAAAGGTAATCAAGAGTTCCATTTACTAGTTGTACTTGAGGAAGGCAACATGTCATACATTCGTTCGGCAGTGGAAACGTCGGGATGTGCAACGTAGTCATTGATCACAGTTCAAGGCACAAATAAAACACTTAGAAACTCAAATATAAGTATTGCATATCCACATAAAACTCTAGCACTCATAAACATCAATCATTTATGACGTTTATTGCAGAACGTTAATTACTCAGCTATGATACTCAACGTATGTTCCTATCAGATTTAAGAATACCTTAGGAAATATGCGAACTTGCGAGTTATTACACACCACGATTTCAGATGATTAATATGTTATGGATTATGGGTTTGATACAAAATATAAGTTAGTTTTTCATAAAATCCGCAACGGAATCTTTTAAAAATAATAAGTTTATAACAAAACCAAACCATCTAGGATCAATTTATAGAGGTTAGAATGATATTAAAAACAACCATAGAGTGTTTTATAATGACAACCTTTGGAGCCTTTGAACCCACTTGGTTTTAGGGTGTTGATGAAGATAGAAAGATCAAAGAAGATGATCTTCTGTACAAGTACCCACCATCAAGAATAAAGTACCAAAATGCTAGTTTTCTTCTTGTATTACTTTGTTGTTTAAGCCTTTAAGTGCTTAGAGCATCCACAATGGTGAGTTCAATGGGGTAGTTGAATGACGTGACAAGTCCATGTGTCATTCAGTGGATTAAACTCTACCATTGTCAGATGCCACATTGGCATTCAATGGATTTGGAGTTCAATGACCATTTAACTCTTCAATGGGAGAAACAAAGTTTTTAATTCTTAAATATTTACTATAATTTACATTTTGTAACATTTTATTGAACTTTGTAGAGTTCAATTTATTGTAGAGAAAAAAGATAATATATTTGTATGGATTATATAAAGATGATGACTAAAACCAAGAACCAAACTTCAAAAGAGAGAGCTTCTTTGAGACTACAAAGCCACAAATTTTGTGCAAGAAAGAGAGGAAAAAGAACTTATAAGAACTAGACAAAAAAACTCATGTAACGTGTCTCTTATATATCCCATGTAAGGTAAAGCCTTTTTGAATATAATACTCTAAAGTATTGGCTAGTAAGAGGAGCATGAGGGACAAGTGAGTGAAGGTTGACAAACAACATCCATTCCTCATTATATATTCGGTCATATGGCCCTAATGAAGACAAATATTGTTTGCTAGTCTTTTAACCGTGGTAGACTAATTTACTAACTCAATAATGGTTAACCAAAGTCTCCAAAACTTTTTACATGACTTATTATATCATACCCTATCATATAATGGCTAGTTTGATGTTTCTTTTATTCTTATTTTCATAAAAAAGTAATTATTCTCTAATTAAATACAAGAGTTGAATTTATTTATAAATAACCAATTACTTAATAAATATTAAATAAGTACCAACTTAATTAAGGTGTGACCTATATGATCATATGTCATTAGCAATATCACTCAATAATGATTCTTGAGCATATAGATCCAATAATATCACTTGCAAAAGATTCATTACAGACTGAAATTGACAGTAGCATGCGTCTAGCAACGTGCTACTGCTTTTAGCAACATATGAAGGGTGACATATTATCAACAACCAATTCCTGGAGCTCTAAGCTACAATTGTTACTAAAGGTATGGTATCGGTTATTCCTTTATCTTAGACATCATGTTGAACATGAGATATGGATCGCCATCAATCTCATTTAGTGTTCAACTATTATTAACACATTAGATGTCTAACTCTCAACGAATAAGAGGAACAAATCCCATATTGACTACATACACCCATCATGTAGTTCATATCATACCCAACGATGGCCCTTATTACTGCCTTTTATGGAACAACATTAAACCATGTCAAAGCACACCAAATCCTACACTTCAAGTCCCAGATATGTATCTCAGGTCTAAGAATCTAAAGATAGAACCTTGATCAAAACATCACTCATGACTACGATCCATAAAGTGATTTTGATGTGGGTCAGGTCCAATACTTATTCTCTTAATCAAGTACCTTTGATGATGGTAGTAGCTCTTGCTATTTTCATCTTCTATGAAAATCAACCAATCCACTCATATTAGTCTTACCTCATAGATGCTCCCTCAACTATGAATGACTATGGACATTTAGAATAACCAAATTATTCAAGGATTAAACTTGCTAATATATAACACAACAATTATTTAATGAAAAACTATATCCAATATATCAACTCATTACAATATATGTTGCTTGTACTGTTCCAATATCCAAATACTAAATTTCAATCAAATACATCTACTTATATAAACAATGTCCTATAGCACCAGCTTGACATTCTTGCTTTAGCTAATAAAGGAGCTTTGTTAAGAAGATTTGACAAACTCGATTTTTATAAACTTTGCGAGTACAAACATTTTGAGTTTTATATATATAACTCATATATAGAGAAAATTATTGAGAATGAATTAGATGCTTAAATATGACTTAGATACCAATACTTGCATAACTGGATTACTCATAGTCATGATGAACGATACATTAAACATCTTTTTATGTGGTTCTCCAAACCTCAATGTACTCTAACTTTGATGTGTAATTGTAATTAAAATTCTTCATGGAAACACTATCCATGAAGCTTTCTCATCATTCATAAGGAGAACACGGCCGAATGTGATTGAGACTCGTCTCAATCTATTTGGAAGTTCAACATATGTGTAACAGCTTAAACATAGCTTTCTTCAAATACTCCGCATATTAGGAATATTTCTATAATTCTTGCAAGTACTTTAGAATGTTCCTCTAAGTCACACCATGACTCGTTCTCAGATTTTACTACTATCATTCAACATGCTCTAAGCGTACAACTTATTTGGCCTTCATGCATAATCAAGACATACATGATTAATCGAATTACAACAACGTATGGAATACAATCATATTATCTAGTTCAAAATATTGTACTAGTATTTTCAGGGATACTCAAAATCATGTCACGTGGTATTTGTCAAGATAAATCTCTAAGAGTCCTTTATCTTAAGCTCTTTAAGGTCCTTGACAATTAATGTAATTTTACTTAATCCTTTAAGTTGCCTTGATCTATCTATATAGATCCTTATTCCAAGAATTAGTATGTCGACTACATATAAGACTAGGAATGTTACTACGCTCCCAATAACTTTGTAGAAAACACAAGAGTCATCTTGATTTATAATTAAATCAAACCACATAATTAACTTATAAGAAAGAAGATTCTTACTTTGAGATGTTAGCTTAAATCTGAAAAGATTTTCATTCATGTATGTTTTCTGCATTGAAAACTCACTTACCCTTTATATTTATAATATATCGAGGAGGATTAATCAAGCTCATACTTGATAATCATACATGAATGTATCTCTATGTGTTCTATTAGTTTCTGATCAACTATCAAGCAGATTCAACAACAGTTGAAAAAACTTGCTAGTTCTAAAGTACGATGAATTTAGGTTATTGTTCTTTAGCTCTTAAAGTTCCATATTGCTCCCACTCAGAAAAGGAACTTTCTAAGTACTTGTCTTCTGGAATGACAATCAGTGGGATTGTAGAAACTTCATCTTAAGCAATCATTTAGGATAGTCTACATAAATGCAGGTCGTAAATGCTAGAGTGGTTAAGATTATTGTCTAACATTAGCCCTATAACTCCATATCTTTTAAATAAGGATAAACCATTACACCATTGGTGTAATGAAAGTATTTAATCTACTTGTTTGGTAGGAAATATATATATATATATATATATATATATATATATATATATATATATATATATATATATATATATATATATATATATATATATATATATATATATATATTCAATATTTATTTGTTGCAGTGAGCATAATTCCAAATATTTATAAAGTAAATAGTTCTTTCAAAAGCATCATATAACATACTACGAGGTGTGTTATATTCAATTTAAAAACATGTAATATCGACATTCAACCGTGTCCAAGTGACCCTATCCCACTAGAGGATACAAAGGCTATGTCGAACATCATTAGACAGATCCAAGTGACTCGGTGATCGTGTGCCACAAGAACCATACTAATGACGAGTGGGTGTTTTTGACGAAATGAGTTGTGAATTGATTTCACAACTCCTAATATGTTCCAAGAATAATTGGTTTAAAAAATCATTTTCTTTATCACAACAAAAGGTTATTGATGGTCTCATTAAGTTGTATTTTAATCTTCACTAAGAAACAATTTGAACAAATCAAAAGTTTCAACAATAACGAATAAAAGTAGTCAGTGAAATTGACTTAAGTATCTATCACGAAATATATTCAAGGATTGAAAAGATTACATACATCACTTATGTATAATTCTTTATCAAACCTTTTTTCTATAACTACAATCAGACAAAGACACTGGCGAATCATCTTCTCATATAAATATGATTCACATATATCTAATGAATCATGCTCATTTGCCTTAAAAAATTCCTTCCTTTTAAAGTTGGTATATGTGTTTCATATTAATATAGTCATGATGATTATGACATAGATAAGTTTCAATCAAATATAATTTGATTATTCAAGTGTTATGATCAGGACTATCAATTTAATAAAAGCTTATAAATTTACTTCATAAATAACATTATGAGAAAGTATTCTTAACATAGAATACATCGTTTCAAAACATGAATATGAATATCCAATAAACGATAAGTAAATCGAGATTTATTCATAAATTTAGAACTGTTACATGTCCCTATAAGAATATATGCAAAACACCCATTGTTTAAATAAAGATTATGACAACACTTGTTATATCTTTAGTACTAAATATCATTCGTTTGTAATTAGTTGATTATTTATTCCAAAACATCAGCACATAATATCAATTATTAGTGTCACATGCACTATGAAATACTCAACTGAATGATGGAAAAATAAATAGTTCTACCATATAGATATCTGAAGTCTTGGTCATGCCAAACTTCTTCAACTTGGTGAGATTAGAGGAGCAGTTTCTCTTTCAGTGTCCAGTTTCTTCCACAATAGAAACAACAGTAATTATTTTGATCCTTTATTGATTTCTAGGTTTATGTTGCATTTCCCATAACTGAACTATGTGTCTATTAGAGTACACAATCTCTTAGATCTTCCTTTTATTCAATGTCTGAAGAGGTTTAAAGCACGTTCTATTGTTCTGGTTGAATATATAATTTACTTGGTGAGACATCTGATATGTTTCATAATTATACAAGACTTTCTGCAAGTCAAGGTTAATTGCTCTAGTATGATGTGATCCACATAAACATCATTACAATAATACTTCCATCACAGCACCATCATCAAACTGACTAGTTTGTAGAGGTCGTTCAGGTATGAGATCTTTCAGTATATATAATTATATTTATCCTTAAGGAAGAACCTCGTTAAGGTATTATACAAGTTATAGAAATTATACCCATTAAATGTTACTATCTCTTGAAACTCAACAAAAGAGGGGTTTTATAGGGCGTCCGAGTATTAACAATTACTTAAAGAATTTAACAAAGTTTCATTTAGTATTTTATTTTATTGTTTCTAAAACATTAATTTACTAAAGTCTGTGATCCAAGTAAAGAAACAAGTAAGTGGTTACGTGACCTTTATCCCATCAACTTAATCAAACTCAGTAGGTAGTGATTACCAATTGCATATAATATGTAATTCCTAGATAATAGGACCCCAAGCAACTGTTGTTATACTTGGCATGTTTGATTTCATCTGTGCCTCAGACCTCTAATGCTTAGGTGACGTTTATCACATAAGATTCTGATCAAGTCTTTCTACTTGAAACAACTTGTAGTGTTGCAACTAACCACTGACAAGGTGACCCTTTAGTCACCAGAAACTACAAAACTACCCCGATCATCATAAGAAAATCCTAGTAGTTAGGCGACCATCACCCACTAAGACCATACAAATGATACCGAGTGTTTTTCAAAAGGACGGAAATGACTTGCATTTTTAAGAAAAGGTTATATATATATATATATATATATATATATATATATACACATATATACATACATACATATATATATATATATATATATATATATATATATATATATATATATATATATATATATATATATATATATATATATATATGTAACACCCAGTTTTCGAAAGTGCTATAAGCGTAATCTGGCAATTCGGTCTTTTATGGGTCTCGCGTTTTATCCGAAAGGTTTTAAGGCCTGGGGTATGGCTTGGAGCGTAGGGCTTCATGCCACCTTTTCGTAGATATAAAATTCGAAGTTGTTGGTAGAATCGGTCCCTGAATGGAAACGTTTTCATGCAAGGTGGCAGCCAGGTGAGTACGCCCAGCGTAAGCTGGGGTACGCCCAGCGTAGGAGTTTAAGGTGGACGCGGGTGTTGGAGGCGTACGCCCAGCGTACGAGAAGTACGCCCAGCATACGCTCAGAGTTTCTAAACCCTACTTTTAGGGCTATGCCACTATAAACGGAATAATATGCCACTTTGGTCAGCCTCCATTTCATCTTTAGACGGCCACCACGAAACCCTAATCCTCCCATGAGTGTTCTTGGAGCTTTGGAGGCCATTAGAGAGCATTATGGTGTTGTGAATCCATTTTCCAAGAAAGTGAAGAGCAAGGCATGGTGGTGGTTCAAAGGAGAGGTTGCAGATCTGGTATTGTTGCTTCATTTCTAACCATTTCAACGTATAAAGATCGAAACTTCGTTATTATCTTCTTAGATCTCTTAGATTGAGTTTTTGGACCAAAAAGGTTGAAGCTTTGTGATTAAATCCGATTTCTAGGACTTGGAGTTGCTACTCTCAATTCTAAATGGGTCCCTAAGGCAGAAAGTTGCCATCTTGGAGGTCTTAATGGGGTCATGCATGAGTGAAGACCATTTACATGGAAGTAGATTATCATTTTTGGAGTTTGAGCTTATGTGGGTCACGCAAAGCCATCAAGTAAGCAACTTTATGGTTTTAGACGTTGAAGAGAATTTGGATCTGAGATTGTAGCTTATGGAGTAGAGTATTAAGCACTTAATGGAAAAAGTGGCTTAACAGTGGAGTACGTTGGGCGTACATGCAGGTACGCACGGCGTACACCGCCCTCAGCCAGTACGCTTAGCGTACAAGGGAGTACGCCACACGTACTCATTAGTTATGGGATTGGAGTGTTTTGGGCCTCGGGTTGGGTCAGGCAGTGGACTTTGGGCCTTAGTGGATCAACAGAAGTCAGATGTTTGGGCTTAAGGTAAGGCCCATTGGAGGGTTTGGGCCCAATTTGGCAAATTGGGCCATTAGTGGGCTTGGAAAGCCTACCTAGTGTTGGGCTTTTGTTTTTGGCATTGGGCCTTAGTTTTGGATTGTACTGGGCTAGGGGTAGAATGGTCATTTTACCGTCATGCATGGATTAAGGATTTTGGTATAGGACCCAATTGCTAATTGGGTATATTGTTTGGTAGTGACAGCTTGGGAAGCTGGCGGGGCAGCAACTAAGGAGTTCATGCGGGAAGCTTTTACAGTGCGAGGTGAGTCTTCTCACCATAACAATGGGTCTAAGGCACCAAGGTCGGCCCATTTATCTAGTTATGATGATTGTTGCGAATGTGCTATTGAGACATTATGTATTTATGTGAAGACCATGCAGGGGTTCCCATGGCAAATAGTTATATATGTAGTATGCTAGTTGATTGTGTGGTATTTGGTATGCTAGTTGTCTTTGTGATACTTGCATGGAAGACCCCGGGGGGTTCCCGAGGCAGTTGGATATAAGACCATGTGGGGGTTCCCATGGCTTCCCAGTCTAAGACCATGTGGGGGTTCCCATGGCAGATAAGACCACACGGGGGTTCCCGTGGCACTAGGTGTAACACCCTGGAGGGTTTCCGTGGCTTCCTTATATGATTATATGTAGGGCTTATGTGGTAGAGATAGCTTTTACAGCTAATATGATATGTGTTATGTGGATTGTGTGTGGGGTATGCTCTGGGGGACTCACTAAGATTTGTGCTTACGGTTTATAGTTTTGGTTTCAGGTATCATCGATTTGGAAAAGAAGAGCTCGGATTGATCGCAGTGCACACACCTATGATTTCCGCAATGAATGATTTTGGGATGAACTCTGATAAATGTTTTACTTAACGATGATTTGAAATGTTTGGAATAAATGGTATCATTGTTTTAGCGATATTAAAAATGAAATTTTTACCCTTGATTTTTGGATCGTTACAATGTATATATATATATATATATATATATATATATATATATATATATATATATATATATTACAAATATAGTTATAAAAAACATGGTCTTAAGAATATTGCATGCATCCAAAAATTTATGTACCATTTTGTAAAAATCATATCAATTGTTATAAGGTTTTTTAGGTGTCAAATAAAGCTTAATTTTATTTACAATTAGCCGCAATCAATTATAAACTAAAATTTGATATTTTAAATATTTGTCATTAGTCGCGATCAATTATAAACTAAAATATGATATTTTAAAGTTTAGTTGTAGAGCGGTTTTAAGAACCGATAATAGTTTTTAATAAAATTTCATTTTATTGTTAATACTTGGAGTTTTGGATGATTTATAAAATCATAATTTTAAATCTCCTTTTAACAATCGAAATCTTATGACTTTATGAATTTGTAGAATAAACTCATTTTATTTTATAAACTCAATTTTATGCATCTTATGATAAAAAGTCATATTTTGACAAACCAAAACATAGGTGATGATACTTATGTTTTAAATCTCATTTGACATGCATAAAATATAATATCAACATGTTGCGTTATATTTAAAACACTAATATTATATATTAAGTTTCGACGTAAAAATAATTACTAGTTTTATTATTCGTCGTTATCACGCTATAAATCGATTTTAATCTTTTTAATAAAAACTCCTTATTTATTATAAAGACACGGAGTTTATATAATGTTTAAACATCTTTTAAACCATTTTAAATATTTTAAAGTTGGCTATTTATAAGTTTTTACAATAAAACTATTTTTAACAAAAAATCGATTTTTAACCGGTAATCCAGTAACCAGTAAAAACATTTTATAAATATCCGTTTATAAACATATTATGTTATCTTTTAAATATTTTTTCACTCAAAGTCCAAGTGGTATTATTTTATGTTAAAATGTTATTTGACATGTAAAAACTATTTTCATACATAAAATACAATATACAACAACATAAAAATAATAGGACATGCATGCATTAAAATGTGTATAAACCAAACCATGTATAGTAATAATTTTTGTGAATCATCTTAAGAATTATTAAGTCTTTCTTAAACGACTTAAGGGACACTTCAAAAGGTCTTTGCGCTCCCACTTACCAAGACAACCCTTGCTTGCATAAAGAACTTCAAGTCTTCATGTTGCAAAGGTTGTAACACTTAAACCAATAAGGCTATAATTATGCCCAAAATCAAGAGTAGAAGCTTATGGTTGGGATTATGGTCTCAAGTGGTTAAGTCATCTTCAAAAAGGTCATCTCTTCATCTTGTTACTTTTATAAATAAATACAACTAGTCCAACTAATTTATTACAACAAATCAACAAATGAAAAAAATACATATTTATCTATTACATCTTACAAATAAATAAATATCAACCATACACAACACAAATGTCCAAATGGCTTGTTTATACGCAACAACATATCAAATATAATAACAAACAAGTGTTTGTTTTCTCTAAGACAACTTTTATATAACCAAAATGCATGAAAAATAGTTATATATAAAAATAAACAGTTTTAGCCAACAAGTTGCCTAAGAAAACAAATAATAATATTTCTTAACCAAAAGAAATCAAAACTTTTTTCAAAAAAACCAAAGATTATCAAACATAAAACATCATTCTATCGTAAAAAAGATGGTTTTGATACCACTGATGGGTTTTGATACAAAATACAAGTTAGTTTTTCATAAAAAGGGCAATGGAAGCTTTGAAAAATAACAAGTTTATTTTCAAATTTATAACAAAACAAACCATCTAGATCCATTTATAGAGATTAGAATGATATTAAAAACAACCATAGAGTGTTTTAGAATGACAACCTTTGAGCCTTTGAACCCACTTTGTTTTGGGGTGTTGATGAAGATAGAAAGATCAAAGAAGATGATCTTCTCTACAAGTATCCACCATCAAGAATAAGGTACCAAAAATGCTAGTTTTCTTCACGTATTACTTTGTTCTTTATTCCTTTAAGTGCTTAAAGGAATAAGCGCTAAAGGAAGACACAAATTAAAGCACCAAAAGCAAGCACCAAACTTTAAAAGAGTGAGCTTCTTGGAGACTAGATATCCACAAATTTTGTGCAAGAAAGAGAGGAGAAGGAACTTCTAAGAACTAGCCAAAAAACACATGAAAAGTGTCTCTTATATATTCATGCAAGGTAAAGCCTTTTGAATATAATACTATAAAGTATTGGCTAGTAAGAGGAGCATGAGGGACAAGTGAGTGAAGGTTGACAAACAACATCCATTCCTCATTATATATTCGGCCATATGGCCCTAATGAAGACAAATATTGTTTGCTAGTCTTTTAACCGTGGTAGAGTAAGTTACTAACTCAATCATGGTTAACCAAAGTTTCCAAAACTTTTTACATGACTTATTATATCATACCATATCATATAATAACTAGTTTGATGTTTCTTTTATTATTATTTTCATAAAAAAAAATAATTATTCTCTAATTAAAAAACAAGAGTTGATTTTATTTATTACTAACCAATTACTTAATAAATATTCAATAAGTACCACCTTGATTAAGGTGTGACTCTATAGGGTCACATGTCATTAGCAATATCACTCAATAGTGATTCTTGAGCATATAGATCCAACAATAGAGTCAATTAATATCAATGATTGTAGTATTATCACATGACTCATACTCTCTTTAAACCAATTGTAATAAGATGAAACAATGCCTTCCAAGAGGTCTACGAGAGGTCGTCTAACATTGACGCCATTAGTAGACACGACTACAATCGAGTTAATGATTGCAAATCATGTGATTAACAGCTTGGCCAACTATGAAGCTAACAGGAACAACACCCCTGAGCCAACTGGAGTTGTAAGCAATATCTATGGAAATGCTAGTGACTTTCCAAGGGCATGCACCTACGAGGAAATCATGAACTACAAACCTAGATCATTTTACGACAATGAAGGAGTTATAGGGTTGACTCTCAAGATTGAAAAGATGTAATCAACATTCCTCATCGACTCCTATGCAAAAAACTATCGTGTTAAGTATTCTCCATGCAACATTATGGACAAATCCCTTACCAGGTGGAGCAACTATACCAATACCATGGGCATTAGCTCTGCTTATGCCACAACTTGGGAAGTACTAAAGATGATGCTCATAGAAGTATTGTAACGCCCGTGTTTCTGGGCTAAGCATTAATGGCGATGTAATAGTCTAGGTCAACCATTGTAACTCGTTTTAAAGTAATAAAGATGAATTACTTGAATATGATGTGAATTATGTGCTTTTGTGTGCTTATTATTTGTTTATAATAATATAATAAATAAAGGACTAAAATAAGCATCAAAAATAAAATGTTAGTTAAACCCGATATCGATGAGGAAAGTTGTAGTGGTCTTGACAAGGATTCCGGAGGTATAAAGAACGCCGAAATCCGAGTTATAACGAAGAAGTTATGGTCTGTCGAAGTTTCGCGACAGAACCGGCACGACACTGCCTGACGTAAATAGTGAATTTACAATAGAGGACTTTTTAGCCTTAGCAATCTAAACAAAAGTTGTAGAGTACGGACTCACCTACGCGTGGATATAAAGAACGTCAAAAACGGAGCTCGTATGCGAAAGATATGAATTTTTGAAGTCTGAGTGGGAAATCTCGAACGTGGTGCGAGGGGTACGCTCCGCGTAGTCCGACGACGCCCTACGTACCGAAGTACACCCCACGTACCGAAGCTCGTACACCGTGCGTGTTGACTTTTTCTGCGGTTCCAAAAATGTCCACGATGCTCCACTGAAGGACGGACACGTGCCCCTTACGTGCAGCGTACCACCGAGGGTACGCCCAGCGTACTGCATGGCCTCGGCCTATAAATAGGGGTGCGAGGCAGCCCCATTTCTTACACCATTTCAACCATTCTTTCTCACTCTACTCCCTCTCTAGCCACCCTAATCCACCCCGAAGCCTAGGAAACCTCCCTAGCATTAGAAGAAAGCCCCGGAGCGCCCGAAGGCTCCGAGAAAAAGAGTTTTTCGGTTTGAAACTCTGCCCACGCGGAGCCCCGTTTTCAAACAAACTTCCCGGTTTCGTGAAGGAAGATTATTTTAGAAGGAAGTGTTGTCCGAATTACCCCTTAGTCCAACTTGGTCCATTTCTAAAGCCCAAACCATGATCAACAAAGGCCCAACACTAGGTAGGCTTCCTAAGCCCATCAGTGGCCCACTAACGCCCCAATTTGCTAAATTGGGCCCAATCCCTCTAATGGGCCCTACCCTAAGCCCAAACATATTCTTGGCCCAAAACATCTGACTTCTAATGGCCCACTAAGGCCCAAACACTCAAACTCTATTGCTTGGCCCAACCCGAGGCCCAACACACCAAGCCCATAACTGATGAGTACGCGGGGTGTACTCTTGTGTACGCTAGGCGTACTGGCTTAATGGAGTGTACGATGCACGTACCTGCATGTACGCCCAGCGTACTCCTCTGTTAAGCCACTTTTCCCATTAAGTGCTTAATACTCTACTCCAGAAGCCACAAACACAGATCCAAGTCCTTTTCAACGTCTTAAACCATAAAGTCCTTCACTTGGTGGCTTGCAACCCACCAATAGATCCCAAACTTGAAATGTGATAACTAACTTCCATGGAAATGGTCTTAACTCATGCATGAACCCATTAGGACATCCAAGATGGCAACTTTCTGCCTTAGGGACTCATTTAGAACGGAGAGTAGCAACTCTAAGTCCAAGAAATCGGATTGAACCACAAAGCTTCAATCTTTGGACCAAAATGGTCCAAAAATTCAATCTAAGAGATCTAAGGAGGTAATCACCAAGTTTAGATCTTTATACCTTGAAATGGTTAGAAATGAAGCAACAAACCCAGATCTGCAACCTCTCCTTTGAACCACCACCTTGCCTTGCTCCTTTCTTGTTTGGAAAATGGATCCACGACACCAAGATGCTTCTCTAGTGGCCTTCTAAGCTCCAAGAACACTAAAACAATTATTAGGGTTTTGTAGTAGCTCTTTTAGGGTGGAAATGGAGGCTGGCCTTCGAGACATAAGGTTCTTTATATAGGGCTTAACCCTAAAATCAGGGTTTGGGAACTCTGAGCGTACGATGGGCATACGCTCCTCCGCACCCGCGACCATTCTCCTTTATACGCTGGGCATACACTCGCGTCTACCACCTTGCATGCATGGTCCTTTCTTTCCATCTTTCTTCATTAAGGACAATAATGCCAATAACTTCAAAGTGCTATAATTCATTCATTCTAACTCCGTTTCCGATGAACTTTATATCCATGAAAAGATGACAAGTAGCCCTACACTCCTTGCTACACCCTCAAGCCTAAAACCTTTCGGATAAAACCCGAGACCCCATAAAAAGACCGAATCGCTTATAAACTTGTCCTCCGAAACCACAACTAAAGTACTTTTCAAAACGGTGTGTTACTACTCTCCCCCCACTTAAATTGAACTTCGTCCTTGAAGTCCGGTACGACCAACTACCCCGCAGCCTCTGACGGCGTTCCGATACGATGCATACCTGTCTGCTCGGTCCAATCCTCGAAGGACCGCTTCTATTGGCCTTCCCAAGGCAACTTTTCATAAGCAACAACCTTCACTATCTCTGTGTGGGACAACCCTCCACTGTAACTAAATCTCCAGTCACTCGCAGTGTTGTCCCTTCACTGCTACTCACTGAATACTTCCTCTTATCATGTCTCAGTGCTGAACGCCCAACCCAGCGAATGGATCAGATAATCCTTCGAGTAAAAGATTCATCCCTGCAACGGTTAGACTCAAACCAGAGCTACGCAACAGAATCAAATCCTTCCCTCTGAGATTATTCGACTCTGCTGTGAGGGGCGTAGCACCATTCAGTCAACTGGTTGCTCCACGCAAGAGTTCTCTTATCACTACCTGACCGAAGTTCCTACTGACTCTTATCCGCTTTCCGAATGAACCGGGACCACCCTGGTCTGAACTGGTCTGGCATCAACTAGGTTACCGGACTCCCACCGGTTACTGAACCCAAGCTCAAACTCTCAGTCGCTCCCAGCGACTTCCGAAGAAACTTCGGCTATCTAAACCTGCTCTATCTACCTTGCCACTTTGGCTCTATAAGTCCTAGGATCCTCGATCCTCTCCCTTGACGCTACGGTCTCTACCAGGCCCCACCTGCGATGCTATAAGCACACGGGCCCCGCCCACGGGTCTCACCCAAACTATATCTCGGAGTGGCCTCCCCCACAGGTCCCACCTATCTAGGGCTATGCAGGACCAACTCCATCCTGAAACTCAACGAACTATCCTTTCTCGATCTTTATCATGCTATATAGGAGATACGGGCCTCGCCTACACTCCGCTAACTAGGAGATACGGGCCCTCTCCCATACTCCTCTAACTAGCTACTAACGAAATGCTACGGCTATCCCGCAACCTTACTACTCTTCCCGCTCTACCTAACTGCTGGGGAATGCTACATCGATCTCGTAGTCTTACATCCTGACTAAACTCACGTCCTGCCGAGAAAATCTCCCACCTGGTTCCCAACCAGTTATCAACTACCGAGAATACACGAACTCAATGTTGGGAAGTTTCCCAAACTCCGAACTTGCACGCTCCTCTATCCAAACAGTGACTTGGGCTGCTTTCCTTCCCAATAAAGTTGCGAACTCATCCCAATTTTACACTTACTTCTACTCCTGACCTCTGGGATAGTTCTCCCCCCACTTCGATTCAACTAGATCCCTATAGCTCCCAGCTTGGAAAGGATTCCCAATCCTTCTCTCCATTTAAAGGGTCGATCTGCTGACAACCAACGCTTACCACTGCTAGTTCTCTAAAACTAACCAATACCAAATCTGAACCACTCTTGAAGATTAACAGAACACCCCCGATCCCCACTCACACTTGCTACAGTGACTGCATCCTGAGAACCTGCTATTAAGGGAAACATCTTCGAACTACTACTCTAACATCCATGGCATGCAGATGGCATATAACTTAATCATAAGCAGGAAACATAATTCCAAAGTACATTAACTAACATCAATGCAATACCATAACAAATAAATCACAAATAAAAGCTGATAGGAAAGTGAAAGATATGCACCTGCTACATTAGGGGCTGCTCGCGTCTCCTCTGCAATCAACTTAAATTCCCTGCTCCCCGCCGCAGGCGCCCCTGCCCGACCCTGACGGCCGTCGGTGATCCTCAAAGTCGCAGGGGCAGGTGCTATCACCTGTCCTGCTGAAAGCAAACTCGGACAATGGGCCTTCTTGTAGCCCCGCTGACTGCAATGAAAGCATATCAGGTCTGATCCCTGTGCGGTGGTAGCTGTACAATCTCTGCTAAAATGACCAGTACGGCCGCACTTGAAGCAGCCAGAAATCACCACCACTACCGCTCCTGCACGCATCCTTGTGCGTCCTGCCAGACTTTCCACATCGGTTGCGGCTCTGATAGTCCCTCGATCTCGAGTATGACCCCTTGGGTCTCTTGTCTGAACCTGTGGCTACCTGAATCTCATCCGGCTTCCTCTTCCTGAGGTGCTCTAGGTCGATCTCCCTCTCCCTGGCTTGAGCAATCATATCCTCCAGCGTCTAGCAGCTCGACCTGCTCACAAACTCCCTGATGTCATCCCTCAGCATCTCGTGATATCGGGCCTTCTTTATCTCCTCGTCCGCGACATACCGTGGAAAAAGAAGAGCCCTCTCCCTAAACTTGGCGGTAATCTCCGCCACAGTCTCAGTCGTCTGTCGGAGGTCCTGAAACTCCCGCGCTAACTACTGCACCTCAATCATCGGTGCAAACTTGGCCTTGAACCTGGCCAAGAAATCACTCCATGTTATCACGTCCAACGCGGCATCATCCCCAATGGCATATCCAAACGCCTCCCACCAATCCCGTGCTCTGTCCTTCATAAGACAGGAGGCAAGTCGGACCTTGTCCCCCTCGAGACACCAGCTTGTACGGAAAGCATTGGCAACATCGGCCAACCACCTGCAGCTAGCAATGGGGTCTCGAGCCCCATGGTAATCTGGAGCTCCACAAGCTCTGAACTCTCGGAATGTCAGGGTACGCGCCCCCATCATGGCCATCATCTCAGTACGAAAAGCTCCCAACTTTTCATCCAGAAGCTCTAAAATACCCTCCTTGACCGAACCAAAGATCATAGGAGTCTGGTTTAGAATAATATGCGTAACCTCTGCTGAAATAAACTCTCTCATCTGCTCCCCGAGCTGCTCGGCTCCTGAGCCCGAGCCCGATCCCTCACGGGCACCTGAATCGCCAACTGGTCTACCCCGTAGCGTCACCATTCTGCAACATATCATAATAATCATCAGAATACTTATCACTACTGAGGGATCACACACTACCTACAAGTTCCCTGGTTGTATCTTAGCCCTCTTTGATTCGAGTACAGATCCTCTACTTTCAGTAGTGTGGGCCCTACTACCTTCCACATCTATTCGTACTTTCCTCAAAGATTGCCTTGACTCCACCAAGTCCCTTACAATACTACTATTGCTCCCAACACTAATCTCATCCTAGGCCTACCCTAGGGAAATCTATAACCCAACCCAGTCCTCAGCTGCTAAAGGACTCTTCATAATGCCAATTAACCACTATGTGAATACCATCACATGTAAGGATGCTCGGATAATCCTTTGAGTAAAGGACTCATCCCTACAACGGTTGGCCACAAACAAGAGCTGCGCAATAGGGTCAAATCCAATACTCTGAGATTATTCAAAACTGGTCACATGTGACTTAACGTATTCACCTGGTACTTAACTCCCATCACTCAAAGTCCCACCTAGCACAGAGCAAGCAACATTCAGACCACCGGAAAATCTAACCAGAAACATAATCAAGCAATTATGTCCACATATCAGGAATTTGTACTAGCATGCCATTCTAAGCTCATACACATATAACAGGCACATAAGGCGTGCTCCTAGATCCTTAACCCTAATCTAGCATGCAGTTTTCATAAGCATATCATATCTAAACAAACATGTATGGGTAATTTGGGAGAACTTACTCGAGCTCGGCTGATTGCATGCACCACACCCATTTCTCTTTTCAAATTTTTTTTCACTTTTCAAAACTCTTTTCCTTTTCTCAAAACTCGTTTTTACAAAAATGATTTTCTTTTGAAAATTTTCATAACAAGTCCTTAGTTTCAGTTCAGACACACCCGAGAGTATGCCTGAATCCCTCAAACCAAGGCTCTGATACCAACTTATAACATCCCAAAAATCAAGACCAAATTTTCATTTTAATTCATTAATAAACCATAGTTATCAATCAGAGTATCTTTTCAAAACACTTATTTATTACATCAGAGTAAAACATCCCAGGCTAAACATCCTGAGCTCTTCCCTCCGCTACCGGAAGTACCTGAAACCAAAACTGAAAACCGTAAGCACGAAGCTTAGTGAGTTCCCTACTCTACCACATACCAAACATATAACCATATACTGGGCCCCCGCCCGCTGCATCAGGACTTGCCCGACATCGGACTCGCTCCGGCATCGGGCCCCACCTGGCATTAGGCCCCGCCTTGCATCGAGCCCCGTCCGGTATACAGATCTGTCTCTCTTAGGACCCGCCTGTCTCTAGGCCTCGCCCGCTATACACATACAGACATATAACATACTAGCACATAAAGAAACATAATCTACTGTACTTCTGTTCTAAGGCCTCGCCTAACTTGGGCCCCGCCCCTGGTCTACTACTGATGAGCTATGGAACCCCTTCCACACTCCTTCTTTCAGTGAGATATGGGACCTCGCCCACACTCACCTCCCTACCAGGCACATACAAGTATCACGAAGACAACACGTATACTCTAACATGCACATATAAATCTTCCTCGGGCTTGCCCCAGCATTAGATCTTGGTCTGGTACCTATCGTACCGACACATGCAAGAATCACAAAGACCTATAGCATACTAACATTCTTTGGGCCTCACCCGGCATCGGATCGTGATCCGGAACATATACCATACAGTACCCAGGGCTAACCCCCGGGTCTTCCTACTATACACAAACATAATGCGGCCGACATTGTGGCCTTAGAGCCATGCACACAGTGAGGAAACTCACCTTGCACTGCTGGAGTCCTGCTGATACCCCTCTGGCTGCTATCACACAATTCCTGAGCTGTTGATCCTTCTGCTCCCCGAGCTACCAATACCAAAATATCACTTAGTCCAAATCAATAATCCTTCTTAGGGTAAAATGATCGTTTTACCCCTTAGTCCAACTTGGTCCCTTTCTAAGGCCCAAATCATGATCTACGAAGTCCCAACACTAGGTAGGCTTCCCAAGGCCACTAGTGGCCCACTAAAGCACTCCCTCTAATGGGCCTTACTCTAAGCCAAAACATATTCTTGGCCCAAAACATCTGACTTCTGATGGCCCACTAAGGCCCAAAAACTCCAAGTCCATTACTTGGCCCAACCCAAGGCCCAACACACCAAGCCCACAACTGATGAGTACGCGGGCGTACTCCTCTGTACGCTAGGCGTACTGGCTGAATGGAGTGTACGCTGTGCGTACCTACATGTACGCCCAATTTACTCCTCTGTTAAGCCATTTTTCCCATTAAGTGCTTAATACTCTACTCCAGAAGATACAAACACAGATCCAAGTCCTTTTCAACGTCTTAAACCATAAAATCCTTCACTTGGTGGCTTGCAACCCACCAATAGAGCCCAAACTTGAAATGTGATAACTAATTTCCATGGAAATGGTCTTAACTCATGCATGAACCCATTAGGACATCCAAGATGGCAACTTTCTGCCTGAGGGACTCATTTAGAACTGAGAGTAGCAACTCTAAGTCCTAGAAATCGGATTGAACCACAAAGCTTCAACCTTTGGACCAAAATGGTCCAAAAACTCAATCTAAGAGATCTAAGGAGGTAATCACCAAGTTTAGATCTTTATACTTTGAAATGGTTTGAAATGAAGCAACAAACCCAGATCTGCAACCTCTCCTTTGAACCACCACCTTGCCTTGCTCCTTTCTTGTTTGGAAAATGGATCCACAACACCAAGATGCTTCTCTAGTGGCCTTCTAATCTCCGGGAACACTAAAATATGGATTAGGGTTTTGTAGTAGCTCTTTTAGGGTGGAAATGGAGGCTGGCCTTCGAGACATAAGGTTCTTTATATAGGGCTTAACCCTAAAATTAGGGTTTGGGAACTCTGAGTGTACGATGGGTGTACGCTCCTCCTCACCCGCGACCATTCTCCTTTATACGTTGGGCGTACACTCGCGTCTACCAACTTGCATGCATGGTCCTTTCTTTCCATCTTTTTTCATTAAGGACCAATAATGCCAATAACTTCAAAGTGCTATAATTCTTTCATTCTAAGTCCGTTTCCGATGAACTTTATATCCATGAAAAGATGACAAGTAGCCCTACGCTCCTAGCTACACCCTCAAGCCTAAAACCTTTCGGATAAAACCCGAGACCCCATAAAAGATCGCATCACTTATACCATGGGTCTCCGAAACCACAACCGAAGTACTTTTCAAAATGGGGTGTTACATGGCCTACCACACAAAGTAGGACCGCCTCAACCCAACCAAAAATAATATATCGACATATAAACAATCAGGATCAAGTAGGCACATGATACATGCAAACAGTAATCATACAACTCACTACTTCCTACTAATTCTCTCACAACATACAGTCCCACTACCAGCTAACCACCATAGAATGTGTAATCATAAGTAACCAAAGGTGAGATAGTCTCCCAAAAAGATGGTCCTACTCTAGAGCCACAACCAAACAAGGAACATGCAAGAGAGTCTAGACCAAGAGATTCTCAGGCTATCATACATGACCACCGCCAGTCCCTAAGGGCAGTCCATAGATGATAACCAACAAGCACAGATAACATACAGTTCTACAGGTTATTACCACAAAGTAACATACTCAATACTAGGAGACAGATCTAACTTATCACTACAACATATCAGCAGACTCGATACCAGAACACAGATCTAACAGATCACGACAGCATAGCAGCATACTCAATACCAGAACACAGATCTAACAGATCACTACAACATATCAACATACTAAATATCAACAATCCAAGGAATGCATGGCCGTATATACTCAGAGGTGAGATAGTCACCCGGACAAGTGATCCTACTCTAGAACCACAACCATACAAGGAACAGGTAAGAGAGCTTAGATCAAGAGTCCTCAGTCTATCCTACATGACTATATACAGTCCCTAGGGTATCCCTCTACTAGCAGATAACAAAAAATAGTGGGCTGGCATTGGTGCCTTCGACCCACATGTACAATGAGGTGAAACACACCTTGATATGCGCATAGATAACCACTATAGAAACGAAGGACTCTACCATCTTCAACTCACTTCCCAACACCTACATGAAGATACTTGATTCAATACCCGAGCACAGGTCATAGTCAATTGTAACAGTGACCACCTCACATGAAAGGACGGTTAGGGTTAAGTAAGAACACTTAACCCATTAAGGACTTAATCACTTAAGGGTATGAGTGATTAAGATTTGACTTAATCATTCTCGGGTGAAATAATAATCCAATCAATGGCCCAAAATACATGCCTGATCATTGTCTAAAATAGTGCTCCCCGATTCTAGGGTTATTCACATAAAATGATAACTAGGTTTAGTGTTCCACACTTAACCCCTTAAGGACTTAATCCATTAAGTCCAATATTGCATTAAGTTAATTGTGGAGAATTATTAAGTATTATTTTAAGTATAATTAATAGTTTTAATGTGGGTCTCGACCAACTCAAAGATTAGGGTTTCTTGACATCAGGGTTTTCTAAACCCTAATTAGGGTTTCCAACTCCTAAGTTAGATAATTAATTAATTAAATAAACATATATGTGTTTATAAATCGGGCACCACCCACTGCCACCTCGGGCAGTGGTGGTCGGCGGTGGTTCATGGCGGCAAGAGGCGGAAACCACCATGGTTATGGATGGAGTTATAAGGTTTTAGGTCCAAACACACACACATAAGCACACATCCACACAAGGTGGCGGCTGGTGGCGGCAGAACGGCGGCATGAGGTAGCAGCTACCACCTCACGGTGGTGATTGTGGGTTTCCTTCAATTCTCTGACCAAGAAACTGTTGGATTAATGTCTAAGTCCATAACTATAATTGGTAAGACTTGACCCGACCCGGCATGGTCCATTTGGGTTGCATGGCATCATGCATTTGGATAGACTATAATGAGAGAAATAACACTTAAGGTTGGTTAATATATTATAAGTTCTAATATATTAATAAGGTTATTTAATTAGTATTGATCAAGAATTAATTTGGAATTAATTAAGTGATCAAAAGGAGACTAATTAAATATATGGGTTGATTGTGTAAATCATTCATTCTTATATATGTGGGCTTGTGATCCAAGATTCCTTATGTTGGACTAAGTCCATGGGGTGACCCATGGATACTCCATGGAGGTTAAAATTGTTGGATTAGTGTCTAAGTCCATAACTATAATTGGTATGTACTTGACCCGACTCGGCATGGTCCATTTGGGTTGCATGGCATTGGAACATTTGGATAGACCGTTTATGAGGAAAACACATTTTGTAACATATTAATATATTATAAGTTCTAATATATTAATATGAAATCATGTTATTTAATTAGTATTGATCAAGAATTAATTTGGACTTAATTTAGTGATCAAAAAGAGACTTATTAAATATATGGAGATTGATTGTGTAAATCATTCATTCTTATATATGTGGGCTTATGATCCAAGATTCCTTTATGTTGGGTTTAACCCATGTGGTGATCCATGGATACTCCATGGAGGTTAAAACCCATGGAGCATAAGGAATGGGTAAAGTTATGAGTTACATGGTGTAACCCTAATAGCCACACTATATAAGAACCCCTTTAGTTCAAGAAATGGGCACGAGTGATACATATTTTGAGGGCTAGCCGATTTGAACATGTATGTCTTCTTCTCATGGTTATTCTAAGAGTTCATGATGTTGTGTGAACCATTTGAGGTGTCACACTTGGGGCACTAGGCTCTCAAGCTTCATGGAGTCAAGCAACAACAACAAGGTATGTATTCTATCTATTTTAGTATCCTAGTATCAATGTTTTGGTATGCTAGTTAGGATAATACCTTGGATAATAATATTTGCATGTATAATAGAGAAAACATAGATCCAATGTATTTAGGGTTGCATGTACACTTAGGAGTGTTAGAATGCTCAAAACCTAACAGTGGTATCAGAGCCAGGTTTGTTTTCAATTATACTTGATGCAAATTGCTGAAAAATGCTGAAAAAGTCGAATTTCGGGCATTCTGGGCACTGGACTCGCCGAGTCCACTGATGAACTCGCCGAGTCCATGAAGAAAATCATCCTACTCGGCGAGTAGGTTGATACACTCGACGAGTAGGAGCCCCAGACCGCATATTTTCGAGTTTTTTGGCTAGAAATGGACTAGAAACATTACCCTAAGATGTTTTTGAACTTATAAACTTGTTTTTGATGTGGTAATGTTCATACTAATCCAATTTCAAAGATAATTGTCAATAGATTCATGTTTTGTATTAGTTTAGTGATTAGGCTAATTACATGAAAAAGTTTGATTTGAATTATCTTGTTCTTATGAGTTGCTTAGATTAATAGAAAAGTTAATTGATTATGTGTTTTCAATCCATTTTAATCTAAGATTTGATTCTAAAATGTGTTTTTGTAACTTGTCCTCAAGTTATATGAAAAGTCACATTTAAGTTTCATAAAACTCATAAAAGTTGGCAATGGTTACAAAAATGAAGAGTCTTGTCCTCAAGTTATGGAGGTTCAAGAGTCACTTCATTAAGTAATAAAATGTGTAACCTTAATTAATTCCATAAGTTACAAAATAAAGAAAAGTTACATTCTTTTATTAGTTTAAAGTCTTCCATAACTTGTCCTCAAGTTATGGAACTTGAAGAGTTTTTTAATTAAAACTAATTTAAACACATAAGTTATGGAATTAGTTAGTTTTGAATAGTTTCAAAACTTGCCCTCAAGTTTTGGAATTAGGAAAGTTTTCACTTATGAATACTTTAATTCCAAGTTAAGCCCTTAGAATTTTAAAAGTTAAAATTCAACCCTTATACTTTATAATATTATAAGTTAATAATATTTATATATATGTATAAGAGTAAAGTCAGTCTTACCGTTAGTAGGCCTCATTCACGAAGCCGGTCTATAAGGGGGGTATAAGGTTATTGCCTATAAAATGGCAGTTTAATGGCTGTCCACTCTCACCCACCGCTTCCTTGACTGGTGGAGGGTCGTTAGCCGAACGGGTAGGAAAGGACTATAATTCTCCCTTCATTAAAAGTATTAATGATAAATACTAAGTAACTAAACACTTATACATTCCCAATCTTAGTTACTTAGGAAAATGTGAATAAGGTGCTAACCCATGAAATTACACTTTGCACTTTGCTTAAGTCAGTTGGTGGAGCGTGTGTGGTTTACCGGCACACTAGCTTGATTTAACAAGGTAGGAAAAGGGTTTCTTAAAATTTATCATAGGCCGGTGGAGCGTGTGTGGTTTACCGGCACATCGGTTGGGTGATAAATATTTAAGAGTACCAAGTAATTTGCATGGTTACTTCACACCTTGTTTTTTGATCCTCGGCATCCCAGTCACAAAACCTGAAGGGCACACTCGAGATTGAAACATGCCATTGAAAAGTTCAATGAATCTCAAAGATCTAGGAGTTTCAAAACCAATTAAAAGCTAATATTACATTTCGTTTATCTTGGTGGAAATCGGTGAATCGTCATTCACCTACCTTCAAATATTTTATAGCTTGGATTACGGCATCCCTCTTCCAAGTTATAAAAGTATTGTGTTGGGTCCTAGCCTTAATATTTCATATTGGGTGTTATATTAAGGACTTTAAATCAACTCTCTTGAATATCTCCCAAAAGATGATCTTCCCAAATCTCTTGAAACAAGCTTTCCTAAATGGAGATGATGTCCCATGGAAATCATACTTCTTTCACTTCCTCCAGTTATTCTCCCTAACCCACAAGTTCCTGAAAAGTTTAAGGTCACTCAAGCCCTATTGGCAAGGCAAGGTCTAGGTGTGATCACATCTTGGAGATGTAGTCACATATTGACAAGCCGGGAGAGTTGGGTGTCAAAGTCTAGAGGAAGCTGATGATCAATCACTTTCTAAGTCACATAGTGAGTTCCTTTGGGACTCCTATGAATCAGACTATGACAAGACCCTTAATGATCTTATCTATTTGCTAAGATCAACTTCCTAAAACTTTATGGACATTGACAATGATGATATTGGATATCCAGTAAGGCTCTCTCTTCCCAATGGAAAGGGATCGGCCATAGTCAACTCGGTTGACCAAATGGTAAAGAGAGAGGCTAAGTCTGAGATAGTCCCATTATCAAGGGTCCATTGCCAAAGAAAGGGGCATTAGTTGCGAAGCTGCCAAATTTACCTAAGGATGTTAAAGTCAATAAGTTTGACTCTACTTCAGGTAAAGTCCACTATCTAACTCTACTAAGTTTCTATTCTGAGATTCTTGATACATGATGTGACTGGGTCACATGTTGATGTTTTAAGAATCAAAGAAAAAAGTGAAGAAACTTAAAGAAAGATTATGCTGAATCTGATCGCGTAGATGGATTTCTATCGCATAGTTTGAAGATCGGATTCTTGAGCTACATCTTAGGAGTTATGATATATTAGGATTAGATAACAACAAAGTTTTCATGTGCTTTTGCATTATAAGGATAGTTTTTCCGCAAAGTTTTTTAAAATAAAAGGAAAAATGATGATTTTATTTATTTATTTTAAAATATCCTTACAATGGCATTTGAGGAAAAAATTGTTGCTTATATGATTCCATTAATAGCAAGGGTGGAAATATGAAATTGATTCTTTCATTTGTGATAATGTCTAAATTTAACAAATAAGGAAAGATCCTCATCACCCAAGTTTCAGTTGGACCGAAACTTGGAATCATGCAAGTTGTATAGTATGATGGATGAGAATTTTTTCATCTTTGGAAAATTAAGACTAATTTCTTGTTCACATGTATATGTGAGTCAAGTGAAAGACTAAGGGATCGAGTACACATTCTTGTGCACTGGTCAAGTCCACCACAAAAGATCGTTAAGACTATTCGTCATTATTTACTAAAGTTTAGTAAATATGGTTACACTTACAAGCTTAAGTGTAATTCTGAAACATTCGAAAAGATCCAATGTATGGCAGAGCGAATAAGAAGAATCAAATTAGGCAGAAAGATAAAAGTTTCTCAAATCTGAAAAGATGGGAGAGTACTTTAGTATCAGTTTTTGTGATCATCTTAATGATTAAGAAACCATGGCACAATTAGTTCTCTAAGGAAATCTTAGTGCATTCTTATGACTAAGAAGAGGATTCTTGAATTGTTGAAATGGTTAAATCAAGAAGATGAGTCATACTTCGTTCCAATACAAGTCTTAGAGTCATACTCCAAGATTGTAACTTGAGTGACATGTCTTAGAGAAGGTTTAAAACACATGTCAAATGTAAGAGTAAAAGTTTTCTACTCTTGTACATTTGAAATTGGTAAGTTGTGATGTTTTGGATAAAACAAAGACCAACTAAGGCCAATTGTGTGAAGTGTTTGTCTTGATTAGAATCCACACTATCTCTTGAATATCTGACAAGAAAGTCTTATATGTCAAGAGGACAGTGGCAGTCTTAAAGGTCTTGAAAGTCTCAAGAACTAATCAAGAATAAAACCTGAAGTTCTTCACTAGCACACGACTTGAGGTTTATAACCTATCGTGTTGACATATTCTGTGCCCATTCCAATTAAAGTTGGCTTTGCATATGAGTTCTTAGAGTTCTCAATTGGTTGCACAACAACTTGGAAGCAATGGCAGACCCTTGAGCTGCCAGACGGCAAGAAATTAAGATTGAGTTCAGTCCATATGAGTTTGAATTTGTCATTATCCTTGTCTTGTGACTATGGTTTTGACAATTCACATGGATAAGAACACATACACCATTAAATCTAAGTGTCATAAGGTTTATCTCCGATTCATGAAAATGATGGTGAGGAAACACTTTCACTAAGTAGATTTTAGCTAGATAGCAATTGTGATATTTGCATTCTCAAAGTCGTTAGTGGAGCGTGTGTGGTTAACCAGCACACTAACATGGACTTGTGAGAAGTGGTAAAGGTCTAAACAATCGAGACTATGTTTACGGCATCCCTTTTCATAGTTCTTAAAATTGTTTAGACACACCTGTGAGCTATCTAAGATAAGGTGTATGATATTGATAAAGTTTTATCAAAGCAATCTAGTATCAGAAATCTGAACTTTGGTAAGAAAGTCAATAAAGTATTGATTTCTAGAAGTCCAGCTGATTTCTGATTACATGTCAAAGCTAGTGGGAGCATGAGTGTTATGCTAAATAATCATCATGTTAGTGGGAGCATGATAATTATGATAAAGATTGCAAGTTAGCAATGTTAATTATAGAAAACAAAAGTTTCAATTCGTGAGGCTGCAGGGGTTGAAAAAGTTGTTTTGCTATAATTAAGGGAGAGGAAATTATACTTCATTTCAATTCTAAAAGCTTAGATTGAGGTTTTAAGTCGTATTTAGTCAAGGATATATATATATGAATTTCATGTTGGAATGACTCAACATAAGGAAATTCTATATATGGGTCCATTATTTGCGTTCTAAAATTCGATTATGATTACGGCATCCCTTTTCATAATCTGAATTATAAGAACTTGGCAAATAGAAATGGAAATGTTATAGCAAAAGACTGGTTTAGTCTTTATGTGAGACATCATGACTCGTGTCCCATATGCTTCGGATATAGGATCGATTTCATGTGCTATATTTATCCTTTCTAAAATTTTCCAAATGCCTGGGGCATTAAGAAGGGAAAAGGTCTAGAACTGGATATGACTAAAAGGATTAAGCAATTGTCGAGGACAATCTAAGGTTTACTAAAGATTGGTTGCTCAAGGAAAGTTGGAAGTATAGTGTTAATTCTGGAAGGACCATATTGACATAATCTGTAAGGAGGCAACTCTTGTTCAGAAGTGATAGTCAAAATGGAATATGGAAATGTTTCAAAGTTGGAAATTATTCAATTTGTGTAAGATTAGGAAACTTAATGCAAGAAGGATGTTTCCAAGGAGTTGATCTCCTTGGAATGCTCTGTAATGGTTGTTGTCAAGTCTTTCTGACTCTGTGCATAATCATTACAGGAGGATCAATGCATATAAGTTTAGAATCTAACAGATTTCAGTAAATGGCATGAATTTGGAATTCTTGCATTTGCAGTAAGGATTTGGGACTGTGAAAGAGGATCATTGGAGTTATGTTCAATTGATCTAATTCACAAAGTGAAGATCATAGACAAACATAGTATGCATACTTGGTGTATGGCATGACTAGTGTTTAGAAAACATAGTGTACATGCTTGGAGCATGAGACAACTATTGTTTTAAATTCAAGAATAAAGTTGATAGCTGAAACAGTATACAATGAATAATGTGTAATCATATGGTGATAAATAAAAGGTGTTTTATTTATGTTCATAGGTTTTGATACCATATTAGATTCTATTATTATTGTGTTTCATTTTGCATGTTTTGACTTCCAGAATAACTAGGTCGTTCTTCCTGATTGACTAAGTTATTCAAACTATCCACAGTCGGTCATATGTTAGAAGTAGATATGAATCAAGACTGTCATGGGTTGGCTTGTAGAGGTCTAAGATGTTGGACAAGGGGCTACAACACTCATGAGTGCTCATAAGTTCTTAGTATTGGATTCAACCCGCGCTCATTGGAATCACTTCATGGATTTTATCACGAGTGATCATGAGACGATAATATCTTATATGAGTTGTTACTATGAGTTGGTTGTACATTGATTGCACGAAAACGCATTCGGTAACTCGGTGTTATAAAACGTGCCTTTGTGTATGATTCAACAAGTAGTAGAACAAGCCATATGAGTCGAAGTTTATCCATTCCTTTTACCTTCGGGATAAAAGCGATATCTGTGGGCCCCTCGATGATTTGATGATGACAAATGGAAGTGCTCGGCCGAGCCAGGACTGATTTGATTTGTTCAATTAGTCAGTCATCATAAATCGGAAATCGGGAAACAACAAATGGACAGAAAGAATGATTATAATCCATGTCTCAGTCCATATGATATCTAGAATGGAGGAATATATGATCCCTTATCTAATGGACAAGTCATTGACAAAGGTCAGAGTTCATCTACAAGGTCAGAGTTCGATAACGGCTTTTGAGAGCTACGATTGCCAGTTGGTTCCTGAAGTCATACACAATAATAGTTTTAGACTTATCCAAGTGGGAGACTGTTGGATTAGTGTCTAAGTCCATAACTATAATTGGTATGTACTTGACCCGACTCGGCATGGTCCATTTGGGTTGCATGGCATCGGAACATTTGGATAGACCGTTTATGAGGAAAAGACATTTTGTGACATATTAATATATTATAAGTTCTAATATATTAATATGAAATCATGTTATTTAATTAGTATTGATCAAGAAATAATTTGGACTTAATTTAGTGATCAAAAAGAGACTAATTAAATATATGGGGATTGATTGTGTAAATCATTCATTCTTATATATGTGGGCTTATGATCCAAGATTCCTTTATGTTGGGTTTAACCCATGTGGTGATCCATGGATACTCCATGGAGGTTAAAACCCATGGAGCATAAGGAATGGGTAAAGTCATGAGTTACATGGTGTAACCCTAATAGCCACACTATATAAGTACCCCTTTAGTTCAAGAAATGGGCACGAGTGATACATATTTTGAGGGCTAGCCGATTTGAACATGTATGTCTTCTTCTCATGGTTATTCCAAGAGTTCATGATGTTGTGTGAACCATTTGAGGTGTCACACTTGGGGCACTAGGCTCTCAAGCTTCACGGAGTCAAGCAACAACAACAAGGTATGTATTCTATCTATTTTAGTATCCTAGTATCAATGTTTTGGTATGCTAGTTAGGATAATACCTTGGATAATCATATTTGCATGTATAATAGAGAAAACATAGATCCAAGGTATTTAGGGTTGCATGTACACTTAGGAGTGTTAGAATGCTCAAAACCCAACAAAAATCCATGGAGCATAAGGAATGGGTAAAGTTATGAGTTACATGGTGTAACCCTAATAGCCACCATATAAAAGAATCCCATGGCTCAAGAAATCGTGCACTAATGTGTGAGTGTGAGGGCTAGACGATTTCAAGGAGTGTTCAAGTTTCTCTCAAGTTATTCCAAGTGTATTTGGTGTTGTGTGAACCATTTGAGGTGTCACACTTGGGGCACTAGGCACTCAAGCTTCATGAAGACATTCTACATCAAAGAGGTATGTATTCTATCTTGTTATATTTATTATTTTGTATGCTAGATTAGGATAATACCTTGGATGTTCATAATTGTATGTATAATAGAGAAAACATAGATCCAAGGTATTTAGGGTTGCATGTACACTTAGGAGTGTTAGAATGCTCAAAACCCAACAGTGGTATCAGAGCCTAGGCTTGTTTTCTTGTTATACTTGCAAAAGTAGCTGAAAAATCGAGTAGGATGCATATATTCGATTGTTTTGGCTGGAATTGGACTAGGAACATTACCCTAAGATGTTTTTGGACTTATAAACTTGTTTTTGATGTGGTAATGTTCATGCTAATCCAATTTCTAAGATAATTGTCATAATTTCAAGATTTGTATTAGTTTGTATGTTCATGCTAATTTCTTGAAGATTGATGATTTGAATTATCTTGTTCTTATGAGGTTCTTAGATTAATAGAAAAGTTGTGTGAAATAGTTGTTTTCAATCCATTTTAATCTAAGAGTTGATTCCAAAGTGTGTTTTGTAACTTGTCCTCAAGTTATATGAAAAGTCACATTTAAGAATCATAAAACTCATAAAAGTTGGCAAAGGTTACAAAATGAAGAGTCTAGTTCTAATTAAATGGTTTTATGACTCCATAACTTGTCCTCAAGTTATGGAGGTTCAAGAGTCTCTTCATTAAATTAAAAAAAAAAGTGTAACCTTAATTAGTTCCATAAGTTACAATAAACAAAAGTTATTTTTTTTTTATTAATTAGTTTAAAGTCTTCCATAACTTCTCCTCAAGTTATGGAACTTGAAGAGTTTTTTTTTTAATTAAAACTACTTTAAACTCATAAGTTATGGAATTAATTAGTTTTGAATAGTTTCAAAACTTGCCCTCAAGTTTTGGAATTTGAAAAGTTTTCACTTATGAATACTTTAATTCCAAGTTAGCCCTTAGAATTTTAAAAGTTAAAATTCAACCCTTATACTTTATAATATTATAAGTTAATAATATTTATATATATGTATAAGAGTAAAGTCAGTCTTACCGTTAGTAGGCCTCATTCACGAAGTCGGTCTATAAGGGGGGTATAAGGTTACTGCCTATAAAATGGCAGTTTAATGGGTGTCCACTCTCACCCACCGCTTCCTTGACTGGTGGAGGGTCGTTAGCCGAACGGGTAGGACAAGGACTATAATTCTCCTTTCATTAAAAGTATTAATGATAAATACTAAGTAACTAAACTCTTATTAATACCCAATCTTAGTTACTTAGGAAAATGTGAATTTGGTGCTAACCCATGAAATTACACTTTGCACTTTGCTTAAGTCGTTAGTGGAGCGTATGTGGTTAACCGGCACACTAACCTGGACTTAACAAGGTAGGCAAAGGGTAACTTAATATTTATCATAGTATCGGTGGAGCGTGTGTGGTTAACCGGCACACTGATTAAGGGGTAAATATTAAGGGTACCAAGTATATTTGCATGGTTATTCACACCTTGTTTTGTGATCCTCGGCATCCCAATCACAAAACCTGAAGGGCACACTCGAGATTGAAACATGCCTTTGAACAGTTCAATGAATCTCAAAGATCTAGGACTTTCAAATCCAATTAAAACCTAATAAATTATTTCGTTTTTCATGGTGGAAATTGGTGAATCGTCATTCACCTACCTTCAAATATTTTATAGCTTGTATTACGGCATCCCTCTTCTAAGTTATAAAATAGTTTGTTGGGTCCTAGCCTTAATATTTCATATTGGGTGTCATATTAAGGACTTTAAATCAACTATCTTGAATATCTCCCAAAAAGATGTCTGGTCTAGACATTTATGATCTTCCCAAATCTGTTGAAACAAGCTTTCCTAAATGAAGATGATGTCCCATGGATATCATACTTCTTTCACCTCCTCCAATTATTCTCCCTAACCCACAAGTTCCTAAAAAGTTTAAGGTCACTCAAGCCCTATTGGCAAGGCAAGGTCTAGGTGTGATCACATCTTGGAGATGTAGTCACATATTGACAAGCCGGGAGAGTTGGGTGTCAAAGTCTTGAGAAATTTGGTGGCTCAACTACTTTCTAAGTCACATAGTGAGTTCTTTTGGGAATCCTATGAAACAGACTAAGACAAGACCTTTAATGATCTTATCTATTTGCTAAGATCAACTTCCTAAAACGCTATGGACATTGACAATGATGACATTGGATATCCAGTAAAGCTCTCTCTTCCCAATGGAAAGGGATCGGCCATAGTCAACTCGGTTGACCCAATGGTAAAGAGAGAGGCGAAGTCTGAGATAGTCCCATTATCAAGGGTCCATAGGTAACTATTGCCAAAGGAAGGGGCATTGGTTACGAAGCTGCCAAATTTACCTAAGGATGTTAAAGTCAATAAGTTTGGCTCTACTTCAGGTAAAGTCCATTGTCTAACTCTATTAAGTACATGCTGATTCTGATCGCGAAGATGGATTTCAATCGCATGGTTCGGTGATCAGAATTTTGGGCTATTACTTAAGAGTTATGATATTTATATTGCTTAGGAATAGATAACAACAAGGTTTTCATATGGATTGTAAGGATAAGTTTTTCCGCAAAGTTTTAAAATAAAAGAAAAAGGTTTTGATTTTATTTATTTTAAGTATCCTTACAATGGCATTTGTGAAAAGTTGTTGCTTATAAGATTCCATTGATAGCAATATTGGAAAAATAGATTTGATTCTTTCGGTTGTGGTATTGTCTAATATTACCAAATAAGGAAAGATTCTCATCACCCAAGGTTCAATTGGACCGAAACTTGGAATCATGCAAGTTGTATAGTATGATGAATGAGAACTTTCAGCTTGGAAAATTAAGACTAATTCCTTATGTGAATAAGGAAAGGACTAAGGGATCGAGTACACATTCTTGTGCACTGGTCAAGTCCACCACAAAAGATCAAGAAGACTATTCGTCATGATTTACTTAAGTTCAGTAAATATGGTTATACTTATAAGTTTAAGTATAAGTCTGTAGCATTGGAGAAGTTTCAATGTGAGACAGAACGAATAAGAAGAATCAAAGTATGGCAGAAAGATAAAAGTTTCTCAAATCTGAAAAGATGGGAGAGTACTTGAGTATCATGTTTATGATCATCTTAATGATTAAGATACCATATCACAATTGGTCCTCTAAAGTCATCTTAGTGCATTCTTATGACTAAGAAGAGGAGTCATGAATTGTTGAAATGGTTAAATCAAAAAGATGAGTCATACTTCGTTCCAAAACAATTCTTAGAGTCATACTCCAAGATTGTAACTTGAGTGACATATCTTAAAGAGGGTTTGTTAACACTAGTCAAATGTAAGAGTAAAAGGTTATCTACTCTTGTACATTTGAAATTGGTAAGTTGTGATGTTTTGGATAAAATAGAGACCAACTTAGGCCAATTGTGTAAAGTGTTAGTCTTGATAAAGAATCTGCACTATCTCTTGAATATTTGACAAGGGAGTCCTATATGTCAAGAGGACAGTGGGAGTCTTAAAGCTCTTGAAAGTTTCAAGACTTAATCAAGAATAAAACCTAAAGTCCTTCACTAGCACACGACTTAAGGTTTATAACCTATCGTGTTGAAATTTTTGTGCCTATTCAAGCTGGCTTTGCATAGGAGTTCTGAGAGTTCTCAATTGGTTGCACAACTACTTGGAAGCAATGGCAGGCACCTGAGCTGCCAAATGGCAAGAATTTAAGATTGCACAAGTTTAATCAATATGAGTTTCGATTTGTCACTAACCTTGTCTTGTGATTATGGTTTTGACAAATTCACATGGATAAGAACACATACACTATTAAATCTAAGTGTCATAAGGTTTCACTCCGATTCATGAAAATGATGGTGAGGAAACACTTTCACTAACTAGATTTTAGCTAGATAGCAATTGTGACATTTGCATTCTCAAAGTCGTTAGTGGAGCGTGTGTGGTTTACCGGCACGCTAACATGGACTTGTGAGAAGTGGCAAAGGTCTAAACAATTGAGACTATGATTACGGCATCCCTTTTCATAGTTCTAAAATTGTTTAGACACACATGTGAGCTATCTAAGAGAGGTGTATGATTTTGATAAAGTTTTATCAAAACAATCTAGTATCAGAAATCTGAACTTTGGTAAGAAAGTCAGCTGATTTCTGAGTACATGTCAAAGCTAGTGGGAGCATAAGTGTTATGCTAATAATCATCATGTTAGTCGGAGCATGATAATTATGACAAAGGTTGCAAGTTAGCAATGTTAATTATAGAAAACAAAAGTTTCAATTCGTGAGGTTGCAGGGGTTGAAAAAGTTGTTTTACTATAATTAAGGGAGATGAAATTATACTTCATTTCAATTCTAAAAGGCTTAGATTGAGATTTTAATCATTTTAGTCAAGAATATATATATGAATTTCATGTTGGATTGGTTCAACTTAAAGGAAATTCTATATATTGCGTTCTCAAAATTCGATTATGATTACGGCATCCCTCTTCATAGTCAAATTTTGAAAACATGGCAAATAAAAATATTGTAGCAAAAGACTGGTCTAGAATCATGTATTTATGTGAGACATCATGAATCGTGTGCCATTTGCTTTTTTGTACAGGATCGATTGCATGTGCTATAATATTTGTCATTTCTAAATTTTTCCAAATGCCCAGAGGCATTAAGAAGGGAAAAGGTCTAGAATTGGATATGACTAAAATGATTAAGCAATTGTCGAGGACAATCTAAGGTTTACCAAAGATTGGTTGCTCAGGGACAGTTGGAAGTATAGTGCTAATTTTTGGAAGGACCATATTGACATATTCTGAAAAGAGGCATCTCTTATTCAGAAGTGATAGTCAAAATGAGAATATGGAGTTGTCTCCATAGGTGGAAGTTATCTGTGTAAGATTAGAAAACTTAATGCAAGAAGCATGTCCAAAGCAATGTACTTTGAATATGAGACTTAGTTTCCATGGAGTTGATCTCCATTGGAATACCTTATAATGACTGTTGACAAGTCTTTGTGACTTTGTACATATTCATTACAGGAGGGTCAGTGCATATAAGTTTAAAATCTAAACAGATTTCGATAAATGATAGGAATTTGAAATTCTCACATTTTTCGATAAGGATTTGGGAGTGTGAAATTAGAATCATTGAAATTATGTTCAATTGGTTTATTTCACAAAGTAAGGATCATAGACAAACATAGAGTGCATACTTGGTGTATGGCAAAGCTATTGTTTAAGAAAAACATAGTGTACATGCTTGGAGCATGGGACAACTAGTGTTTTTAATTCAAGTATAAAGTTGATAAAACCGAAACAATGAATAATGAGTAATCAGTATGGTGATAAATAAAAGTGTTTATTTATATTCATAGGGTTTGATACCATATTTGATTCATTTATTCTTGTGTTTCACTTTGCATGTTTTGACTTCTAGAATAACTAAGTCGCTCTTCCTGAATGATTAAGTTATTCAAACCATCCACAGTCGGTCATATGTTGGAAGTAGATATGAATCAAGACTGTCATGGGTTGGTTTGTAGAGGTCCAAGTTGGTGGACAAAGTGGTGCTACAACACTCATGAGTGCTCATAAGTTCTGAGTATTGGATTCAACCCGCGCTCATTTGAATCACTTCATGGATTTTATCACGAGTGATCATGAGACGATAATATCTTATATTCTTCAAACCTAGAGATATGAGTTGTTACTATGAGTTGGTTATACATTGATTGCACGAAAACGCATTCGGTAACTCGATGTTATAAAACGTGCCTTTGTGTATGATTCAACAAGTAGTAGAACAAGCCATATGAGTCGAAGCTTATCCATTCCTTTTACCTTCGGGATAAAAGCGATATTTGCGGGCCCCTCGATGATTTAAAGATGATACATGTTAGTGCTTGGCCAAACCAGGACTGATTTGATTTGTTCAATCAGTCAGTCATCATGAATCGGAAATCGGGAAACAACAAATGGACAGAGAGAATGATTGATAATCCATGTCTCAGTCCATATGATATCTAGAATGGAGGAATATATGATCCCTTATCTAATGGACAAGTCATTGACAAAGGTCAGAGTTCATCGACAAGGTCAGAGTTCGACAGAAGCTTTTGAGAGCTACGATTGCTGATCGGTTCCTGAAGTCATACGCAATAATAGTTTTAGACTTATCCAAGTGGGAGACTGTTGGATTAATGTCTAAGTCCATAACTATAATTGGTAGGACTTGACCCGACCCGGCATGGTCCATTTGGGTTGCATGACATCATGCATTTGGATAGACTATAATGAGAGAAATAACACTTAAGGTTGGTTAATATATTATAAGTTCTAATATATTAATAAGGTTATTTAATTAGTATTGATCAAGAATTAATTTGGAATTAATTAAGTGATCAAAAGGAGACTAATTAAATATATGGGTTGATTGTGTAAATCATTCATTCTTATATATGTGGGCTTGTGATCCAAGATTCCTTATGTTGGACTAAGTCCATGGGGTGACCCATGGATACTCCATGGAGGTTAAAATCCATGGAGCATAAGGAAAGGGTAAAGTTATGAGTTACATGGTGTAACCCTAATAGCCACCATATAAAAGAATCCCATGGCTCAAGAAATCGTGCACTAATGTGTGAGTGTGAGGGCTAGACGATTTCAAGGAGTGTTCAAGTTTCTCTCAAGTTATTCCAAGTGTATTTGGTGTTGTGTGAACCATTTGAGGTGTCACACTTGGGGCACTAGGCACTCAAGCTTCATGAAGACATTCTACATCAAAGAGGTATGTATTCTATCTTGTTATATTTATTATTTTGTATGCTAGATTAGGATAATACCTTGGATGTTCATAATTGTATGTATAATAGAGAAAACATAGATCCAAGGTATTTAGGGTTGCATGTACACTTAGGAGTGTTAGAATGCTCAAAACCCAACAGATTCGTTCATAAAATATCATACCATTAAACACACACATAAACACCATAACACACACAACCACCACTCATTGTGGCTAGTGGCGGCAGAAAGAGTAGCACGGGCGGTAGCCACCATGGTTGGCTACCATGGTGGTCTATCTACTCGATTTTTCGGCCAACAACACGCCTGTAATGGGCATCAACACTGAAACACACACACACACACACGTCAAACACATACACAAACGCGTCCATAGCAGCCTTCTTCAGGGGTGGTACGACGACCAGAGCAACAAGTGGGAGGGTCGTACGAGTGGCGGTGGTGGCGACTAGCTGTTGTGGAACAGGATTAGAACCGAGGGGCAGCCGGAGCAGCACCAGAAACTGTCGTGTGCGACTGTGGATGGCGACATAAAAGAAGAAGAAGAAGAAAGGTGGAGGAATGGTGGCAACAGACACACTCAACACTCACGTCGTCAAACTCGCTCACGTCGGAAGGGATAGTAGCTACGATGCTTGGCGGTTGCAGCAACGATGGGGATGGCGGAACTGGAGATGGAGATATAAGGGTGGCGGCGGCTGGAGCTTTTAGGGTTTGGGTTTGTAGGGTTGCAAAATGAGATGAAGGGAAGGGAAAGGGTGACGGGTTTAATCGACCGTACCCTCAATTCAAACTTTTGACCAATTAAACAACTTCAGTTCCTCATTCCCCATTCTTTTCAAACTAACCCCTTTATGTTACTCTTTAGCCCCTGCTTTCAAAAAAAACTATTCAATACAATTCCATATGATACTGTTTAACCCTCAACATCCAGAAAATATAACTTTTAACTCCTATGCCTAACACTGATACTTTATCATGGAGTTAGGGCTAAAATAAAATAAAATCTAAAATACATCTCGGGGTTTTAGGGTTTATTATTTATTTATTCACCTATTTAATATTGAAAGTCTCTCCTTAGAAGAGAATGGTTTCGTTCGGAAGACGAGGCAAGCTAAACCCACAATACATAGTACCTTTTGAAATTCTTGCAAAGAATTCGTCCTGTCGCATATCGACTCAAAATCCATTAAGAGCTACACGATATGTACGATGTGTTTCACGTGTCACATCTCAAGAAGTGTCTGTCCGATGACATTTTTTTATTCTTCTCACTGAAGTCTACGAAATAACTATATGTGTAACATCCTGTTTCAAGAAGTTTCTTATTTCGGGATTGTGGACAATAAATGGATTAATTAAAGGCCTTGGGCTTCAAGGGAATAGGGTTTAGACCTTATTGGATGATGATAACGTTAGATAAGTGATTAAAGCCTTGGTTTGTTTCTTGGAGTCAAAGGGTAAAATAGGAAAAGTGATGTTTTAGAATTCTTTCATGAATTAAGGATTTTAGTTTGTTGCATTTTAAGTCAAAAGTAATTAGATAGGGTTGTGGGGCTCGACAATATCTTTCCGTACATATAAAGAACACCGAAAACGGACTTCAACGAAGAATTCATGACTTTTTGAAGTTAGAGTGGAATTGGGCGAAAACCTATCCTCACAAGTTGACCAAATTATATCACGATGTGAGACTCCTCATGAGATGAGAGTATATTCTTACGACGTAAGAACTGTGCATACCAAAGCCCATGAATTTTTTAGGGTTTTCAAGGTATTTAAAGGTAATGATTCATGTGTTAGGGTATTTTCTTATCCTCCTCCATATCTAGAACCTATTGGGAGAAAACCTAGCCTCCACTTTCAAGATTTGAGCCACCACACTCCTCTCCCATCCATTTTTTTTAATTTTGGAGGTTTTGGAGCAATGTTTTCATGCAAGGATGATCCTTGAAACTTTGCATTTGAAGATCTCAATTTTCATCTACCTTCTAGACCTTTGTAAGTTATAAAGTTACAAGCTTTATTGCATATTCATCTTGGATCTAAGAGTATTTGGTGTTTTGGTTCATTTTAATGAGTTTTTCGTGAGAGTTAGGAATAAAATTTGCAACTTTATTACTCTCCAAGGTCCTAAGAACATTTTATGTTTTAGATCTAGACTCTAACACCTTTTGATCAGATTATAATGTTTTCTTGGACCTCATGGACTAGGAAAGTTTTAATCTTTTGCCTCCCATTTTAGCCATACAAGTTATCTTGGTCATTTAGCTCATGTTGGGGTATTAAAGTTTAGATCTTTAAAGCTTGAGACAATATTATGGATAAATGTGGAAACTTTATCCATATATACATCATGTTGATTCAGATCTAAAGGTTGGAGACTTGGACTTAATGGATATAGCTGAGAAAGATGCATTCTTAGTTCCTTTGTGACTTAAAGACTAGATCTTGGTTGTTTGGACCATACTAATGGATAAAGTTGGAAACTTTTCCATTTTGAAGCTATTTAGGAACTAGATCTGAGGTTATGGGTCTTGGTCTGAAGAGATTTAGCACTTAATGATGATTTTGGCTTATAATTTTATGTTTATGGTTTCAGGAACTTCTGTTTTCAAAATGAAGAGCCCGACTTGATCGCACTGCATCTCCTGGAGATTTATTCTGCACTGAATGTTTATGAATTACTATGATATTTTGAGAAGTCTTTGACTCTGATCGTCTTTGGGAACAATGAATGAATGGTTTTAACTTAATTAAAATGAAATTTTTACTCGGAAATCTTGGGACGTTACAAGTTGGTATCAGAGCCTTAGTTTGAGGGATTTGGGAACACATTAGCGGGTGTGTCTGAACTCAAACTGAGGAGTTAACAAAATCTTTTAAAAATAAAATCAGTTTTCCCAAAAAGGTTTTAAGAAAAAGGGTGTGATGCATGCAATCAGCCGAGCTTAAGTAAGTATTTCCCAAAATACCCATACCTGTGTTATGATATTATTATTATAGGAGTATATGAGAAATTTCATGCTACATTAGGGCTAAGGATATGTTCAGGATTGCATGATAGAATGTTATGAGAGATTCTTGTATATGCTTGTTGATTGAGCTTTTGAAACTGCATGCTAGTATGGATTCTAGATGTTGGATAGAATTGCCTAATTTGAGATGCCTTGTAGACTAGGAGGAATTGGATGCTATGACAGATTTAGGATCTATGTTGGTGGAATTGATTGCTAAGTGTATGCTTTATAAATTGTATATGATTAGGATCATATAGACATGGAATGGCTATGTTGGCCTTATTTCTTGTTCCTTGTTTGGTTGTGGGCTTAGGGTAGAATCATTCATTCGACAGTCTATGTGATCCTGCTTTGTGTATAATTTTTATACATAAGGCAACCGATAGTGTTAGTTGAAATTCCTAGCATCATAGTAACAAGTGAGTTGGAGGATGCCTTAATTTTTAGGGTGTTACTGTCTGGATGTTGCTTGCTTGGTGCTTTATGGGATTCATATTAATGTGAGCTAACAGTTAAGTGAGTATGTTAAGTTACATGCAATAAAGGTTAAATAATTTTAAAACGATTTACTTGTCCCTATTTTGCAGCTCTTGTCTGAGTCCAACCGTTGTAGGGTTGGGTATTTTATTCGAAAGATTATTTAAGGTTTGTCGCATGTAATTGCATTCATGAAGTAGTTAGTTGATATTAGTAAGGGTCCTTCAACCGCTAATGGCAAGGTGAGGTTGAAATCCTAGGAGATCCTAGGAAGTGCCTTAGAGGAATTGATGCGTTGTTTAGCGGTGGGTATTTGTTTGAGAATGGGTACATGTGGTTGGATCGGACGATAGTAGACATGAGTAGTTTCTTAGAGGATCCGGAACGATCCTTGAGGAAAGTATAGATATGTGTGGAAAGTAGTATTGTGCCCATACTACTAAAAGCACAGGATCCATACTCGATTCGAGGAAAAATTTTAAGGATTCTAAGGAGATGATTGAGGGTTGATCGTATGGTTTGGCACCATGATTCATTGCAATGTGTTTCTGTCTTATTCGGTTTATCAGTTATGATTGTTGAGGCTGAGGATAGGTCTGGTGATTGTTTGGGCCTTAGTGGCCATGTCAGTTTGGGTTTGAATGGTGCGGACCTAGGTGAGTTAATTGATTTTGAGGTATCAAGGGCCTTACACGTGGTAGTTCCAGTTGATTCGTGGGACTCAAGAAGGAAGCGATTGCGATGATCGGCTTGACGATCACAGCCGGAGGCTGAGTGATTTGCAGATGGATTGGGATGTCACTATCCACGACGGGGTTTGTGTTCTTCCAGCTCTCCTTGTTAGGAGGAGAGAGGGAGAGAGAGAGAGAGAGAGAGAGATAGAGAGAGAGAGAGAGAAGATATGTGATTTTTAGAGTTGGGTTGTAGACCCATCATGGGGCTAGATAGTTGCACTTTTTTGCAGCAATTATGGATGTGTGGGAATGCACAAGGGGATCCTTGTGGTATGGTTTTCCCTAATATGAGATCAAGGGTTTGCTTTCTTTGAATTAGTCCGGTCAAGTGCTAGTTGATTATTTCATGTGATCAAGGAAGTGAATCAGGAATGACAACTTTTGTTTTCTCTAATGTATCCCGACTATAAGAATGATGCCTCTTGTATTTATGAATGATTCTCACGAAGAATTGATAGTTGAGGATTTGCAGACGAGGTGTGTTGTGATCCATTTGTTCCTGGACAGAGAATCGGTGTTATAAATGGATTGAATTATTGCTTGTGCAACTGCATGGGATTCTTGATGTTACATGCGGTTATGATTAGGGAGTTTCTAAGCTCTCCATCTAAGATTCAGAATCTCTTTGAGTTTTCTTGGTCTTTATTTGGAAGATCATCTTGTATTGTGTTATACATTTCAAGGGTCTGGAATGCTATGTATTTGGTTGATCCAGTTTGAGATTTTGTTTGTTTGCAACGTCGGTTGGTGGTAGTTCGAACCCTAAGTGGGGAATAACTGGGTATTTTTCTTGGAGAATCACCGATCAGTTTGATTTTATGATTTTAGAAGAATGGGTCATAGGGTTCTACGATTCGGGTATATGAGACTTTGGTTCAATATTTGGTCAACACGGGGGCGCAGAGCGAGTTGTTATCAGATATATGTTCTCAAGAATGCATCAGTTGGACAAAGAGCTCACTGTAGATAGTGGTTCCTTTCGGGAATGCCAATGAATAGGTTAAGAGGCGTTTGGGTCGCTCAGGTTGAGTATCGGTTGTTGAGGGATTTGTCAACTCGTTGTATAGATTTGTATCCATGGGTTGTGTTTAGTAGTGTATTGGGTCATTGGATTATTTGTCAATGCATTCTCGATCTTTGGTCATTTCATTCATCGTCAATAGCTGATGTTCTTCGAAATTTCAATCTTTATCAGTTGAAGTTCAATGGATGCGTCAACCTATCATCAAAATTTGTACATTTCACATTTTGGTTTCTGGGTATGGGTACCCTAATTGTTGGTTATGGAAGTATTGTTTATAGCGGCTCGGGTCCGGCAGCTGTGCTTGGTTATTGGGAGTTATGACGTCGAAGTGGTGTTGTTTAGTTTTTCAGGTGTGGCTTTAGATGTGCTCATAATCCAATTTTGACACGTCGTGTCGACATGGTTGGTATTTGGATTGATCCGACCAGGGATTTAGCAGCATTTTTGGATAACTTTCAAAGTTTTATCGAGCTAGTTATGTATTGGTGGAATCTGTTCAGTTTCAATCAAGGTGTGGGATCTTGTTTCAGTCATTCATGGGGATTTTTATGTTAACTATTGAGGTTCATCATTTCGTGAGATCCACTAGTACTTCACCCTTTGGGTAAGGCTGTGAGGAAAAAGGAATGCAGTAGATCCAGGGTTGGTTATGGGCTCTCTTGAGGGTGTTTATTGTGGTAAGTTCATTAGATATTGTCGTGAGGAGTGTATGTGGACTGAACAATATTGCAAAGGAACACTTGGTTCGAATTATTGGCATGGTTCTTATTTGGGTTATAGCCTTTGAAGTGGAACAAGAGTGCAACAGCCTATCTCATTTGCTGGTTGTGTGTGACCATGTTTCTGTTTGTTATTGCATTGGTACTAGCCTATTCTATGAAAGTAATTGTGTGTTATAGAAGGGTATGGATCAGGTTGTGTTTGGTTAGTGTTGAGAGGGATGTTGATTGGCTTCCTACAAGTCAGTGGGTTGATGGTTGAGTATCTTTAGGCCCTATGGTGATGGTCGTGAGTATTTATGCCAATGATGGAATGACGGCAAGATTGGCGTAGTATTGTGAACCAATGTATTCTTACGGGTGGGAACCAATAGTTGTTTGATTGTGACTCTTAGTGTTGGATTAGGTGTCAAAGCCCATAACTATAATTGGTATGTACTTTATTTGATAGTAGCATGGTCCTTTTGGGTTGTCTTCAATCTAACAACTTGACATGATGACTTTTGGAGAGTGAGGTTGAATTTATTATTTGGAATAATAAATTGATTTATTAATGTATTATGAAAATAATATATTAATTAGAAATCATGTTATTTAATTAGTATTTAATCATAAATTAATTTGGAATTAATTTTGGGATTAAAGGAACTAATTAAAGGAACAGGGGTTGTTTTGCAAATCATTGATTGTTGTGAAACTGAGCTATTGGACTCCTTATATGGGAGTGCAGAAAAAGTATAGGAAGGCCTTATAGATTTCGACCAAGGCCTCTTGATGAGGAGTCCATGGGCTGCTTAAGCCTTAAGCAGGAAATTAGGGTTTCCTCCAGCAAACCCTAGCAGCCCACAGCTATATAAAGACCCCACCACTTAGGGATTTCGTCCAATGCAGGCTTTTGCTAACCCTAGCTGAAATTAGGTGCTATTCCCTCCTCTCTCCTCTCATCCTTTTGCTAGTGGTGCTTGTAAGCCATTAAAGGTGCAACATTTGAGGCACTAAGCTTTCAAGAGTCAATGATCTACAAGGTTTCTTGTTATTGCTATATAACAAGTAAGGTAAACACCAAAACCCTTTTATTATGTCATTTTCGATTTATATATGCTAGATCTAGGGTTTTGCTTTGGTATTCAATTTGCATGTTCAACTAATAAAAAACTTAGATCCAAAGCAATTAGGGTTGCATGAACACATAGGTTGTAGTTATGCTCAAAACCCATTAGTGGTATCAGAGCCAGGTTGTTCTTCAGTTGAATTTAATGCAATAGTGAATTGTCCAACGGAGGAGGGAACATATTCGTCAATCTGTTCATCAAACTCGATGAGTTCATTATGGAACTCGATGAGTTGGCTCAACTCGACGAGTTGACTCGTCAGATGCCTGATTTTTCAATTTTTCAATTTTGATTTGATTAGGATAATTACCTTAGTTCGTTTTTACTGCTTAAAATTGAATTTTCTGAAAAGGTAAATGCATATCCTTAGTACTCCTGAAATGTTGCTATTTTCTGTAATTCTAGGCATTATGATATGACATGCTTTTGGTTCATAGATTATATTCAAGGACATTCTAGGTATTATGATTTTACATGTTTTGGAATGTTGCTACAATTTAAACTTTATTATAAATTTTGTATACTATATAATAAATTTGATTAGTTAAAAACCAAATATAGTTATAATACATTGTCTATATTAGTATCAAAGTTAAAGTATGCTGCTATTTTACGTAATTCTATGTATTCTAATATGACATGCTTATGGTTCATTCTTCATAATCTATGTATTCTGATAAGATAAATTGTATTCTGATATGACATGCTTATGGTTCATAGATGATATTCTAGGAAATTCTAGGTATTCTAATTTTCCATGTTTTAGAATGTTGCAACAGTTTGAACTTTATCATAAATTTTATATACTATATATTAAAATTAATTAGTTAGAAAAACGGAATATATTGTCTATATTAGTATCAAAGTTAAAGTATGTTGCTATTTTCCGTAATTCTATGTATTATAATATGACATGATTATGGTTCATTCTTGATATTCTATGTATTTTGATATGATAAATTATATGTTACTTCATAAATGATTATTTTTTTCTGCATATTCTAATTTCATTTGATATTCTAAGTTATATTTACTTTTTAGGAATGTGAAAAATGTTTGAAAAGGTATTCAAAATAGTTTCAGTCGAAAAAGAGAATATGGAAGAAATTATTTCTAATTATGTATCTATGTTTCCAAATGACAATAGAACAAAAGTATGACAAAGAAGTTTCATGACTTATTTTCAGGTACTGTGTTTTCAAGTACCAATAACCTAAAAAATGAAAACAAGGGGGTTGGAGTTAAATAAACTCAGAAACAAGGAACATCGGAAATGGTTGAAAGCTGAAGATGGCGACGAAGTGAATAATTTTGATTTTATTGATGTAGGTTGATGAAATAAAGAATTGAAGTAAGAGATGCACTGGAAACGAGTGAAAAGTAGAATTGTTGCAAATTTGAAAGTTTGGAAATATGGTTATGTAACATGAAAACATTTTTTTTGTTATGTTTTTTTTAATAAATTAGATATTAATGATTGCTTAATGTTTTGTAAATCAGTTGGTATGGCTGATTATATGATGACTGCTTCATTATATGTTTGGTAATATGATGACTACTTAATGGAATGGTTGGAAATATGATTAGTCCTAATGTACATGTATATTGTTCTAAAACAAATAATATACATGTTGTCTATACATATGGATTGTTCTTGCATAATAATATTATAGGCTAACTGCTAACATGTATAAATTTAGAATATTAGAAAAGAGTAAAATATGTTTTATGTACATATAGAATATTTTACAAAATAATGTTTATAGTTTGACTGGTAATATGTATAGAGCTATAATATTACGATTAGAATATTCTAATTTGTAAAAGTTGATTTGTTTTATGTTGATTATTATGAATACTCTGGTTTCATTTAATTACTTGATATTATACTTATTATGATTTATTTTTTAATTTAATTATTCTAATTATTATGATATCATTTAATAAGTTATATTCATAAAGAGTAATGTTATAGGTTGGATACTAATATTTATAGAAGTAGAATATTCTTAAAGAACAATATGCATGTTGAATGTACACATAGAATATTATTGTAGAATAATGTTATAGGTTGAGTACTAACATGAATAGAAGTATAATATTATAATCAGAATACTCTGATTTGCAAAAGGTGATTTGTTTTAAGTTGATTATTTAGAATATTATGATTTCAGTCAATTTTTATATGTATTGTTAATAAGACGTAATTAATGCGTATATGTAAAATATTCTAATAGAATAATTTTTTACTTTGTTTGTTCATGTAGAATAATATACATAATGTTCTAGGATAATCTAAGTTATATGTAAAATATTCTAATAGAATAATGTCTTACTAAATTTAGGTTTTTTTTAATACTCATTGATGTGTTATAATTCTAGTTATTCTAGATGTTCAACATTTAATATTGTGTTGTTAATATTTAATATTATGAAATTGTGTGTGATCTGATATTAAAGTATAATATTCTAAAATTAGGTTCTACTGTGTAAAATAAACTTATATTATATAAGATATTAATAATATATGTAATATTCTAAATTTAAAACTTATAATGTAACGAGAATATATAGAATGATTTATATGAAATCCAAATAATTTACAGAAAACAAAATTTCTAATTTTCATGTATAATATTATGAAATTATGTATAATATTATGATATTAATGTGTAAGATTCTGAAATTATGTTATAATGTGTTATATTCTAGTATATGGTGTAATATTCTAATTCAGGCCACTCTTCCCTTTAACTATTTTGGAAACGAAAAATAACAAACTTTTCAAACCAATAAGAACCATATATTTTCATAGAATGAAATGAAAGTTTTTAGAATAGATAACAACTCTAAAAGTTGAAAAGTATTTTAAAAACCTGATAGTTTGAATACCACATTTCAAGTTTATGCTATAAAAATTCTATCATAACATTACATTGTTAGATATAAGGAGGGCTAATAACTTTCAAAAGGGTCTCACCAAGTTATATTTAGATAACATTGCACCAGAAGCCATAAAAAATCTATTACATGGTTTTAATTACAAAATTTATTACATATTCATTCATCTCAACACCAGCTGTTCAAAACTTCTAGTTTGAAATATTCACGTTCCTTTCAAGATAGGCTTCATCATCTAAAATTCTCTGCAACCAAAATTGAAAGAATTTTTAGAAACCAATATGGATTATCCAATCAAATATTTAAAATTAAAGTCAATGTGTTATAGTAATGTAACTGATCATACAATATGCAATGTAAATATTGTTAAAAATACCTTAAATGTAATAATCTATTCTTTAGTGTAGCCTTTACTGCACATTATTAAGAGCATTCAATAATGATAAAAGACATGTCTCCAACCTTTTGTGTTTGGAGAAAACAAATATTTCAACAAAATTATGTTAAGAATCATATTCTAAAAACATATTTAACAGCAACCAATCTTTTTTGTAGTCCAACCTATCCTGCATTTTGAAAATAGCATATTCAACAAAACAATGCTAAAAAGACATCTTCAACATTCTGTGGTTGAAAAAAAAACATGTTTTTAACAAAACTATGGTTAATTTAATAAGAGTACTAACATTACATTATTTTACATCAATTGTAACTAATATTTAGGAAGCATACTCCTATTCTTAAAGATGAATTTAGTAATGGGAAGAAGGAGTGATACATCAAACTCTTTATTCATTCAGGATTTTCATCAAACAGGTAGAATGCATGTATACTTTAAGAGATTGTTGAGAAACATATTCCTTGAATGAAATTTCAAAACCAGGCCTTGGAATATATGATATATTTTCACAAAACTAAGGTAAATTTAATAATATTAGTCAATACTGAATTATTTTACTCCAATTCTAACTCATATTTTAGTAGTATACTCATTCTTAAAGAGGACTTTATTTGTGGGAAGGAAGGGGTGATATATCAGAATTTGTATTCATTCAGGACTTTCATTAAATAGGTAGAATGCATGTATAGTTTAAGAGAATTCACTCAAGAACAATAATTGATTTAAATCAATCAATATGATGTTTGATTTCTGAAATCACAAATCATACATATATGAATTGAAGAAATCGTTAATAGCTTGATGATTCAATCAGTTCATGTTACTAGGTTAATAACTGAACATGTTACATGCAAGTAACAATGAAAGCGATGAAAACTCAAGGAAGAAAACTCAAACCTTGATCAATTGATGAAATCATGATGTAGAGTAAAAAGCACAGCTTGAAAGATCATTCGAAATTGTTGAAGATGAAGATTAGTAGAAATCGACTGAACACTTGAACCTCTACCTTGGATGAAATCGGTGATCACATAACTAAAATTGATAACAATCTTGTAATGAATTATTGATGTCGATAGATGAACATAAACCTCAATCACTCAAATCGAAACAGATAGAAGATTGATTAGCATGAATCGAAGATTAAGGAATGTTGATCGATTAGGATGAATTGGTAGAAAGAATCAAAGCAGTTGGGTTTTGTGATGACGTGAAGATAATCCTAACATTATGTATCAGATCTTTTGATCCAAAATTTAATCTAGTGACTAAGCTACCCCTAATTAACTAATCTTTTAGAATAATTAGTGTTAATCACGTTTTCTTATGAGCCACAAGATCAGTTTTGATCAAAAGCTCATATTTGGTCCCCATGTCTCACAAAATATAGGTGGTCTCAAATGAACCTCTACATATATATATATATATATATATATATATATATATATATATATATATATATATATATATATATCTTGATGCGTAACATCAAAATATTTTACAATGTTTTAAAAGCATAATATGAACTTGATGAATCTATCAACACATATTTTTGATATAGTTGGTTTGACATTTTGACTCGTATGTTTATCAGTAGTAATCTCCAAAACAATACAAGTGTATTAAAAGTGGAAAAGTGGAAAACATTTTGTGTGTGTGTGTGTGTATATATATATATATATATATATATATATATATATATATATAGACACATAATGATGGGCATACCGCTTGTATGCGGGGTGTACGTAATCAGGGGACAAACCCCAATTTTAGGGTTTGGAACCTATTTAAGCAACCTTATGCCCAAGGTTTTCTCCTTACCAGCCTCCTTAGCCGCTTTTGAGTCCCATTTCGAAACCCTGGCTCATTTCAATAGTGAGTTGACATTTGTGTGTGTGTGTGTGTGTTTGGTGTAATTCTAAGAAGAAGAAGAAGCTTGGTTTCGGAGCACTGATCAAGGAAGAGCTTGTAGATCTATATTCCATTCATCATTTCGAACTTCACAAAGGTATCAAGCTTTGACCTTGCTCATTCTATGATTAGATCTAGATCTAGTAGAGTTTTGGACACTTTTTAGTCTGATGTATGAGTTCTAGTGGGTATTTGTCACTCCGGAAGATATGAGTTGCTCATCTTGATGTTTCTGAGGTCCCTAGTTCATAAAGGTTGCATCTTGATGGTTAAAGATCAACCATGCATAAGTAAATGCTCATTTGGTGGAAGTAGGATGTTAAATCTAAGGTTTGAGTCCATTTGAGCCATGTAAAGGCACCAAGTTAGTGAATTTATGGATTAAGACATTCCCTACGGTTTGGATCTAAAATATGGACATTTGGTATTAAGCCTTAAGGGCTTAATGGAAGAATTGCATGAATGGGGCGTACGAAGACGTACGTTGCGCGTATGCGTCTGGATCCCCGACTCTGTGTAGCAACCTAGTACGCCGGGCATACTAGGGGTACGCTTAGTGTACTCGACCAGGGTGGGCTTTTAAATTTCGGACCGCCATTCGGATTTAGGGTTTTGGGCTCTTGTTGGGCCATAAGTCTTTTTTTATTATGGGCCACTGTTAGGCGTTGGATCTTCTTGGATTTGGGCTCATAATGGGATTTGAGTGTCCTTTAGGAATTGGGCCATCCTTGGGTTTTTGTGCCATTAAGTTTGATCCTCGGCTTTTGGGCCAATTGAGGGAAGGGTAAAATGGTCTTTTACCTGGGGAGTCGGGATTAGTTTATTAAAGTCCAGATTATGGTTTATGACCCATTTATTAGTTAGGGTTTTATTTGATTGGTTGTGCGGGGATTCTCCAGTTTAGCAACCTAAGCATCTATTTGATTTTCAGCAGACTGAGGTGAATTTGCTGACTATAGTGTAGGACACTAGGGATTGTATGTGCTTGTAGTCTTTGTGAAACGTCTCAAAAATACGATCCAAAATTTTCATTTTTAACTTAAATAAAACGGTATTTCAAAAACATTATCCATACAACCCAAATGAAAATAAGTATATCAAACATCATAACAATCATAGTGATATCTCAAAAGCGGAATCTATGTGGTGTGCGCAATGCAGTCAACCCGAGCTCTTCCCCTTGGAACCAGAAGTATCTGAAACATAAACTGAAAATGATAAGCACAAAGATTAGTGAATTCCCCAAACTACCCCATGTCATACATAATAAATCACATACTGGGCCCGCACCCAACATCGGGCCCCGCCCGGCATCAAGCCCCGTCGGGTATACAAATATGTTATTATTAGGCCCCGCCTGACATCCGGCCCCTCCCACTATACAGATTTAATACATATCACTAATCATACTAACACATACAATGATCATGAGCAATAGCATACGTTTCAGTCATCGGGCCTTGCCCGACATCGAGCCCCGCCCGGTATACATAACAGCACATAACACATGCAAGGATCACGCAGACTCCTAGCATCCTAACATAAACAATAAGGGCCGAAATTGGTCTTGTAAACCTGCTAAACCCAGTTAGGAAACTCACCTCGACTGTTGAATCTCACTTAACAAAATCCTTGGTTGTTGGTACAACGAATCCTCGATCTAATCAATATCAAAACATCACCCGATTAACATTTAGGTCCCAATCCATAACCATAAGTCCAACAATCCATAGTTGCGGTAAAAAGACCATTTTACCCCTCACCTAGTTTGGCACAAGGCTAAGGCCCAAACTCAAAATCTAAAAGGCCCAAAACCATATAATCCTCTAAGGCCCATTTATGGTCCAATTTTCCAAATTGGGCCCAATCCCTTCATGGGCCTTACCCTAAAGCCCAACAACTTTTCCTAGTCCAAAATACTTATACTCAGACGACCTAACAAGAACCCAAGCATCCAATCCCAATAAAACGGTCCAAACTTGAAGACCAAAACGCTAAGCCCAACAGACTGAGTACGCGTGGTGTACTTAGTTGTATGCTAAGCATACTAGCTAAATGGCTTGTACGCCGTGCGTACAGACTTGTACGTCCAACGTACTCACCCAATAAGGCAAATTCCACATTAAGCACTTAATGCGTAAGACCAGAAGCCCAAACCACAGATCCAAGTCCTAATAAGCGTCTATAACCATAAAGTCACTAACTTGGTGACTTTGCATGCCCCATAAAGACCCAACTTCGAAATATAACACTCTACTTTTATAAAATGGACATAAACTCATGCATAGATAGATCTAAACCTTAAAGGTGCCAACTTTATGAATCTAGAACCTCATAAACACCAAGAGTGGCAACTCAAAGCTCCTGGAGTGGTATCAAACCACTAGATCTCATTCTTGGGGCCAAAAAGGGACCAAAACTCAAATATAATAGATCTAAGCCATAAATGAAAAAGTTCATAGCTTTATACCTCAAACAAATTGGAAATAACTAGTCAACATCCACAAGATCTTCCTTGATCCACCACTTTGCACCAAGCTTCTACTTCTTGAATATGGACTAAACCACACCAAAATGGACACAATAAGCTCAAAACACAAGGACATGCTTAGGGTTTCGAATATGAGGCCTGAAAGTCAGAAGAGGCTGAGAAATAAGAGTTTCATAAGCAATAAGGGTGATTATATAGTGTCCAACCTCGAAAATTAGGGTTTTCATTAAGCACACATACGCCCTGTGTACGTGTCCGGAACCGCGTCTAACCCTCACATGAGTATGCTAAGCATACCATGTGGTACGCTCCGCATACTCGCTTCGCAGCTTGTACGCCAAGCGTACCATGTGGTAAGCCCCATGTACATCAGAAGGACCAAATTGCATCTTTTACATAATACAAGGGAAATAATGAAACATACCAGGGTTCAAGTGTTACAATTCTCCCCCACTTGAATCAGACTTCGTCCTTGAAGTCTGCTGCCTCGAACCACTTCGGATAATGCTCTCTCATCTCATCCTCGGGCTCCCAAGTTCACTCCGATCCCTTGCGGTGCTGCCATTGCACCTTCACTAACTCGACAACCTTTTTCCTCAAGGTTTTCGTCTTCCTATCCAAAATCGTCACCGGTCTCTCAATATAATTCAGACGGTCATCCACCTGAATATCCTCCAATGGCACCATTACGGAATCTTCCACTAAGACCTTCCGTAGCTGAGAGACATGGAACGTGCTATGAATCTGACTGAGCTCATCTGGAAGATCCAAACGATAAGCAATCCGACCCACCTGAGCCAAAACCCTGAAAGGACCAATATACCTGGGGCCCAGCTTGCCCCACTTCCTGAACCGGATGACACCTTTCCAAGGTGACACCCTCAGGAGATCCATATCTCCCAACTGGAACTCTAAGTGTGACCGGCGCCTGTCGGCATAGCTCTTCTGCCGACTCTAAGCTGTCTGGAGCCTACTCCGAACCCGCTGAATCAACTCAATGGTCTTGAGTACCACCTCAGTACTCCCCATAACCCGCTGACCGAACTTGCCCCAACAAATCGGGGTCTTGTATTTCCTCCCTTAGAGCATCTCAAAATGAGGTCGATCAATGCTGGCGTGATAACTATTGTTATGCGAAAATTTCGCTAACGGAAGATACGTATCCTGACTCCCTCCAAAGTCCAATATGCATGCACGCAACATATCCTCAAGAGTCTAAATGGTCCGCTCACTCTAACCATTTTTTCTTGTGAATGTAATGATGTACTGAAATGAAGATGACCCAACTTGTCATGAAACCTCTTCCGAAATATGGTAGTAAAACGAACATCCCTGTTAGAAACCACTAATACCGGCACCCCATGACGTACCACCACCTCCCTGATATAAACCTCGGCCAACTTCTCTGTAGAAATACTCTCCTGAACAGGAATAAAATGTGAGCTCTTTGTCAAACGATCCACGATGACCCAAATCGAATCTAATATGCGCGCAGTCCTGAGAAGCTTTGTGATAAAATCCATGGTGATGTCTTCCCATTTCCATATGGAAATCTCCAATGGCTGCATCTTGCCATGAGGTTGCTGATGCTCGGCCTTGACTTTCCTACAAGTCAAGCACCACTCCACATACCAAGCCACATCCTGCTTCATGCAGGGCCACCAATAATCAGGATGAAGATCCCTATACATCTTCGTCGCCCCGGGATGAATGGAGAACGTCGACTTGTGAGCTTGCTCCATCATAATCTTGCATACATCGTCCCAATATGGAACCCAAACTCGCGGATGCAAGGTCAACAATCCACGGCTATCATAGTCAAAGGAATTCACCTGACCCATAATGCGCTCACTCTTCCAGTTCTCTTCCTTCATAGCCTCGGCCTGAGCCTCATGAATCCGCTCCAACAATGGAGTAAGCACGATCATCCTCAAACATATGTCTCTGATCGTAGCCACGACCGCCTTGAAGCTGAGAGCATCGGCCACCACATTGGACTTCCCCGGGTGGTAATGGATCTCACAATCATAATCCTTCACCACATCCAACCATCGACACTGCCTTATATTCAGATTCGGCTGATCCATCAGATACATCAAGCTCTTGTGATCAGTGTAAATAATACAACGAACCCCTTACAGGTAATGTCGCCAAATCTTGAAGGCGAAAACCACGACCCCCAACTCTAAATCATGCGTCGAATAATTCGACTCATGAGGCTTCATCTTGCTCGAAGCGTAAGCGATCACACGACCCCTCTGCATCAAAATTTCCCCATAAACTGTGATCGAAGCATCACAATAAACCACGAAATCATCAACACCCTCTGGCAGGGTCAGAATCGGTGCCACACACAACCGCTGTCTCAGAGTATTGAAAGCTACCTGCTGCTCAGGCCCCCAACAAAATGTAACCGTCTTCTTGGTTAGTCGGGTCAAAGGAACAGCTATCTTGGAGAAATCCTGGATGAATCTTCGATAGTAACCAACCAAACCAAGAAAACTCCAAATTCAGATGGAGACCTCGGAACCTCCCACTGCATCACAGCCTCGAACCTGGCCGGATCGATAAGAATACCCATGTAGTTGACAAGGTGCCCCAGAAACTGCACCTCGCACAACCAGAACTCACACTTGGATAACTTTAAGAAAAGTCTCTCCCTCCTCAATGTCTCCAGCACTTCCCTCAAGTGCTCTTCATGCTGGTCCTGAGTCTTGGAGTAAACCAAGATATCATCAATAAATACTATCACATACCGATCCAGCATCGGTCTGCACACGCGGTTCATGAGATCCATGAACACGGCTAAAGCATTGGTGAGCCCAAAAGGCATCGCCACGAACTCGTAATGACCATAACGAGTTCGGAAAGTTGTCTTCTGCACATCCTTATCCCTGAACTACATCTGATGATAACCCAATCGCAAATCAATCTTGGAGAACCAAGATGCACCCTGAAGCTGGTGGAAAAGATGATCAATCCTTGGGAGTGGATAACGGTTCTTAACTGTTACCTTATTCATATCCCAGTAATCGATACACATACGGTGAGACCTGTCCTTCTTCTTTACAAATATAATCAGTGTTGTCCAAGGAGAACTGCTTGGCCGGATAAACCCCTTGTCTAACAGATCCTGCAGCTGTATAGACAAATTCTGCATCTCGGGAGGAGCCAACCGATACGGTGCTTTGGCTATCGGAGCCGCAGGTGGAACCAGATCAATCCTGAACTCAACCTGCTTCTCCAGAGGCACCCCAGTCAAATCCTCCAGGAATAAATCTAGGTAATCCCGCACAATTGGCACATCATCCATGGTCGCCTTACCCTTATCCCGGGTATCCATGACATACGCGACATAACCCGAGCAACTCTCCCACACTTGGGGTCCGAACCCGAACTAACTGTTGCTCACAATCGATCACTGCCCCATTAGGGATCAACCAATCCATACCTACGATAACCTTGTTCCCACGTAAAGGAATGGGAACCAAATCAATCGGATACTGCTCACTGAATAACTGGAAAGTACAACCCCGATGGGCCCTCGCAGCCCGAATAGACCTATCATCAACAATCTCGACATCTAGAGGAAAATCCAGCTCCCCCAGTGCTCCAGCAAATCTCTTGCTAAGCGCAAGCGATACAAATGATTGGGTAGCCCCCAAATCAATCAATACTAATCAGAAATACCATTCACAAGGAACGATCCTAAAGTAAAACATATAAACATAAGCAAGCAGTTCAACATACATAAATAGATAAAGAGAAGATACATACCCTTCACAACATCGGGAGCTGCACGCCCCTCCTCGACCGTCAACTGGAAATCCCTGCTCTTCGCCACAAGCACGTTTGCCTGGCCCTGGCAGCCGTCAATAATCCGAATAGTCGCAGTAGCGGGTGCTGACACCGGTCCTGCTGCATCCAAACTCGGACAATGGGCCTTCTTGTGGCTCCTCTGATTTCAATGAAAGCAAATCAGATCTGATCCCTGGGTGGTGGTAGCAGTACAATCCCTGCTATAATTACCCGTCCAGCCGCACTTGAAGCAGCCACATCCACCACCCCTACATGGTCCCGCGTGCGCCTTGCCGCACTTACCACAACGACTATGATCCTGATGGCCTCTCGATCTGGAATCCAATACCTTGGTCCTTTTGCCCGAACCCCCTGATTTTTGAACCTCATCCGACTTCCTCTTACTCTCCATCTGCAGTTCAATCTCCTTCTCCCTAGCTCAAGCTATCATATCCTCCAACGTCTTGCAGCTGGATCGGCTCACAAACTGCCGAATATCGCTCCTCAACATCTCATGGTATCGAGCCTTCTTCATCTCCGCATCCGCCACATACTGCAGAACCAGAAACGCCCTCTCCCTAAACATCACGGAGAAAACGTCCCAAGAATAAGTATATCAAACATGATAACAATCATGTTATCATGTTTAATTTAAATAAAACGGTATTCCAAAAAAATTATTCATACAACCCAAATGAAAATAAGTATATCAAACATGATAACAATCAAAGTGATATCTCAAAAGCGGAATCCATGTGGTGTGTGCAATGCAGTCAACCCGAGCTCTTCCCTTTGGAACCAGAAGTACCTGAAACATAAACTGAAAACTGTAAGCACAAAGCTTAGTGAGCTCTTCAAACTACCCATACCATACATAATAAATCACATTTTGGGCCCCAGCCCTCCATCGGGCACCGCCCGACATCGAGCCCCACCCGGTATACAGATCTGTTATTCTTTGACCCTGCATGACATCGGGCCCCACCCACTATACACATACAATACATGTCACATAATAATACTAACATATATAATGATCATGAACAATAGCATACGTTTCAGTCATCGAGCCTCGCCCGACATCGAGCCTCGCCCGGTATATATAGAAGCACATAACAAATGCAAGGGTCACGCAGACTCCTAGCATCCAAACATAAACAATAAGGGTTGGCATTGGTTCCTTAGACCTGCCAAACCCAAAGAGGAAACTTACCTCGACTGGTGAATCTCACTGAAAAAATTCCCTAGCTGTTGGTTTAACGAATCCCCGATCTAATCAATACCAAAACATAACCCAATTAACATTTGGGTCCCAATCCATAACCATAAGTCAAACAATCCATAATTGGGGTAAAAAGACCGTTTTACCCCTCACCTAGTTTGGCCCAAGGCTAAGGCCCAAACTAAAAATGTAAATGGCCCAAAACCAAATAATCCTCTAAGTCCCACTTATGGCCCAACTTTCCAAATTGGGACGAAACCCCTTCATGGGCCTTACCCTAAAGCCCAACAACTTTTACTTGTCAAAAATACTTGTACTCATAAGGCCCAACAAGAACCCAAGCATCCAAGCTCAATAAAACGGTCCAAACTTGAAGCCCAAAATGCTAAGCCCAACAGACTGAGTACGCGGGGTGTACTCAGTTGTACGCTAAGCGTACTAGCTAAATGGCTTGTATGATGTGCGTACAAACTTGTACGCCTAGCGTACTCACCTAATAAGCCATATTCCACATTAAGCACTTAATGCTTAAGACCAGAAGCCCAAACCACACATCCAAGTCCTAATAAGCATCTATAACCATAAAGTCACTGACTTGGTGACTTTGCATGCCCCATAAAGACCCAAATTCAAAATATAACGCTCTACTTTCATAAAATGGATGTAAACTCATGAATGGATGGATCTAAACCCTAAATGTGCCAACTTTATGAATCTAGAACCTCAGAAACACCAAGGGTGGCAACTCAAAGCTCCTAGAGTGGTATCAAACCACTAGATCTCATTCTTGGGGCAAAAAGGGACCAAAACTCAAATATAATAGATCTAATCCATAAATGAACAAGTTTATAGCTTTATACGTCAAACAAGCTGGAAATGAAGCAACTAGTCAACATCCGCACACTCTTCCTTGATCCACCACCTTGTACCAAGCTTCTACTTCTTGAATATGGACTAAACCACACCAAAATGGACACAATTAGTTCAAAACACAAGGAGAGGCTTAGGGTTTCGAATATGAGGCTTAATGGTACCATGTGGTATGCCCCGCATACTCGCTTTGCAGCTTGTATGCCAAGCATACCATGTGGTACGCCCTGCGTACATCACAAGGACCAAACTGCAACTTTCACGTAACACAAGGGCAATACTGAAACATACCAGGGTTCAAGTGTTACACTTTATGACTCTTGATGTATGTGTTGTATGTTTGTGTGTTTGTTTTTAATATGTATGCGGGGTGAAATAGACCCGGTACAGCCTTGTGCTGACATATGAGTATAAATAGACTCGGGAGTGAAATAGACTCGGGGGTGAAATAGTCCCAGTACAACCTTGGGCTGACATATGAGTTGAAATAGACACAGGGGTTGTTAGAGCTTAATGTGTTGCGTCATTGTGGGCCTTTTTGTTTAGTATATTATGTATCCGGGTTGGGCCTGTCCACCCGTTATTTATTAATTAAGGTTTAGCTATTTAAGGTGCATGCATGCATTGTTTTATGTAATCGTCTAATCGTATTGTAAACCCTACAAGCCTTTTACAGTAGCAGTTCTTAATCAAGCTCTTCTAAGGCTGTGACATATAATCATACGACATATTTGATATTCATTCCTTGTTCTTATTCTGCTTACCTGTTTGAATCTATCGATCATTAGAGTTTTAGTCTCAAGAATTGGTATCAGAGCAGGAGACTATGTAATCCATACACATCTCTTCTGTTAAAAGAGCTATTAGGGTTTCCGCTTTAATAGGATCTAGAGTCTGCCGTCTTCTTCGACTTCTTCGATTACAGACGTTGAATCTTGATCTTTATTTTACCATAAACTCGATTTTAGGTTTACATATCTGGTTCTTACAGGTTTTCATAATATCGACAACATGCAATCTGACGATTCTCACTTTAGCGCCATCAATTTCTCAAGCAGTATTGGATCTACAAAAAGGATCCCTATTCTTTTTCCAAACGATTATGAAGTGTCGGCACTGCACTTTAAGGATTACGTGTTGGGGCTTGAAGACAATGGTTCTTTGATATGGGATGCTATTACCAAGGGGGCGTTTGCTCACTCTGGCACAAAAAGAGTTATTAAAACTCAATCTGAGTATAATGCTCTTCTTCTTGAAGTTGACAAAATTCAATAGGATGAAAAAGACAAGATGATTAGCAATGTCAAAGCTTTGAGGATCATACGTTTTGCTTTGCGTGCCGATACATTTCGCCTAGTTAGCTCCTGCGAAATTGCAAAAGAAATATGGGATAGGCTTAGGGAGTTATACTCCAGCGATGCTGATCTTGAACACTCCATTCAAACTCTATTACTTATGGAGTTTGGAGCTTTCGTGCAGAAGCCTGAGGAGAAACTGGACCAGACATTTAACTGTTACAACCATCTTTTGAGCAGGATGGTGAAGCACAAGATCAAACGTGAACTGATAGAGTAGAAGGTCACGTTTATGAATGGGTTAAGATCTGAGTGGAAAGCGGTGGTGTCGACAGTGAAGGCACATGAGTGTTCAAAAATTACACCTTGGTAAAGCTCGTTGGTATTCTGAGGTCACATGAAGACGAAGTGACAAGTGAAGGAAAGATTGTGTCTAGTATGGGTTCTTTAGCGCTTGTGGCAAAGGGAAAGAAGGTTGATGATGATGGTTCGGAGACAGATCTCTCCGATTGTGAACTCTCCAAGGAAGATTATGCTTTAATGGTGACCAATCCAAGGAGGTTCGCAAAGAAGAATTTGGTCGCAATAAAAACCAAAACTGGCAGGGGAGTTACAGTTCTGAGAAGGTGGAGGATGAGAGTGCGAACAACTCTCAAAAGGAAGAAGTGAAGAAAGAGAAGAAGCTTGTTGGCGACTCCGGCTATGACTGTAATTATTGTCATGGCAAAATCACCTTGCACAGGAGTGCATGTTAAGACGGAAGAATGAGAAAAAGGAAGAGGAAGACAATGAGACTTATTTCCTCAGAAAGTTGGAGGAAGCTAAGAAGAAGAAAAGTACTGATAACGCTAAACCTGCTTTGATTGTGCAGGAAAATGATGAGGAGTTTGGCAGGGAAGAAGTGTGGTCGACTGACTCTAAGGATGAAGAGGTTCGTAGGCCGACTCACGGGAAAAGCTTTGTGGCGAAATTTGATGATTCGCAGCACGGTGGAAGGTGCTTTATGGTGGCAAATGAAGGTTCGGAGCTTAGAGGATATGCTACTGATGGTGGTCGTGTCTCCGACAGCTGTTTCGCTGCGAAACAGTTTTAGAGTAGATAAGTGAATGCGAGAGGATGATCTGCAAGGTACATTCTATTCTTGATTCTTTAAATATCCCTATCTCTCATTATGAAACTGAACTGGATGATTTAAATTTTATAGTCTCTAGTTTAGGTGATAGTTTAAAACGAACACGTTTAAATAATGCTAACTTAACCGACCAAATCAGCAGGGTTTCGAACAAAAGTGAAGAGAGACGCATATGGATTGAGAAGTTAGAGTCAGAGTTGTCTAGGTCTAGGGACGATTTAATTTATTCGCAAAGAGACAATTTGGGGTTGTTGAAACAAAGAAACATTTTCTATTTAATTGCTAAAAGACTTTATTTCAATATTACCCAGTTACATCTTGATTGTGAAATTGGAAATAAAATCCATAAAATGATTTTGCCCTTTCTTGAATTGAAAGAGAACGAAATCGATGCTGACTGTTACAGGTGCGAATCTATCGTCTCATCTGACGAGGTCTCGGATGCTTACAGAGTAGGACTGGACAAAATTGAATCTTTCACAAAGTCCAAAGGTCATAAAAACATGTTGAAACAACTTTTGGATGAAAATGACAAAGAGAAAATCAAATATGATACTGTGCAGAAGTTTGACTCATTAAACACTAAGTCGAGTTCAAAAATCAAACTTAATGTTGAAAATTCATATGAATTCGACGATGATAGTGATATGAGTGAAATCTATATTGTGACATCCCCATTTTCACGGCCAGAAAAGACCGATTTTGTTTATGCTTGTTTGAAAATCAGAGTAACATTTTAAATAAAAGTGTTGCGGAATCTGTCCCAAAACAAAATATGATAGAGATTTATCAAAAGCATTTCCAAAGAAATGTATTTCATTAAAAGACTCGGGATGTCATGTTCGATACAGATCAAAAGCATAAACAGTACAATATAAGCCTTACTACATTATTTCATATCTACAGGCCTATATCTGTAATCCCTCATCCAAAACATCACATCTATGCTCGAGCGCCACTACCTGTAATACATGAAACTGAGTGGGTCAGGCTTGGGAGCCTGGTGAGCACATAGGGTTTTCAACCCACAATAAATAAGTTTATTAATTTCATCAATCAACAATAACCCGATTACCCGTTCCCGTTATCCTCACTTTACGTCCCTAAACACCTATCATAAGGGACCTAGCCTAAGGATCATCATCGGGATGGACACTACTGCTAAGGGGGTTCCTCAACAATAAATTTCCTAAAGGCAACCATGAGGGGGATGGAGTACACCGGTGAACACATCGTTCACAAACACCTACAGGTTGCGAGCCTGCTAGCGTTCCACTGGACTGTCTAGAAGAGTCTGTGGTCGTCATCTATACTCCGCTAGATGACTGGATCACCAACAACATCGAGGCCTCTCATCATTTTATCACACATCGTCTTATTACATCTACCCATGTTTTACCCCAACATTTTTGTAGATATAAAATACATACACAGTTTAAATTATTTAAAATGTGTATAAGAATCTTTCATCAGCATAGGCAGCAAGTATTCAGATAATATGCACACATAGCACGTAATTTATATAAAATATTTCATATCTATGTGTAAGATGAAAGTAACTATGCACTCACTTGAAAAGGTGGTGATTCCGAACTCAGACAGCGCTTCGCTTCTTAAAAATTATTTCCTTCGACGAAACCTAGTATTATTACCACTAGAGTTTAGTCTATTATTCGCCGAGACTAATTAATAGTCTAGCTATTATTACTATTATATAAGCATTAAACAATACTTATATAACCCATAATAATAGTCCAAGTACTTATTATAAGTTCCTAATAACGTTACTATAATTAAATAAAAGCTATATTAAAATAGCGTAGGCGTAGCTCACGGGTTTTATAGAAAATCGGGCTTTTCTTGGAGCAGCGTTCCCGAGCCGAAAATCTCTTCTTCTCGGAGCCGTCGAGCACTCCGGGGCTTCCGCCTCGTGCTAGGGAGGTTCCCTAGGCTTTTCGGGGGGTTTCGGGGCTAGAGAGAGAGGTTCTAGAGAGAGAGTAAAGAGAAGAAAGAATGGGAAAGGTGTGAAGAAAATGAGGGTGGGAGATGTTCTATTTATAGGGTGAAAAATGGCTGAACTTGGTGCCACATGTCACCATCTAGTGGCAAGACTTGGGGAGAAAGCAATGGCCAAGATTGTGCCACATCACCCATTTTCGCACAGCACACTTCCGACTTCTAAAATCCGTAACTTTCACATACGACCTCCGTTTTTGACGTTATTTATATCCACGCGTAGGTAAAAATAAGATCTACAACTTTTATTTTGACTCTGTCGGCTAACTCTCGACCGATCTTAAATTTAACTGTACGAGGAGATTATACTGTTAAATGTCCGCGTAAAATTCATAACTTCTACATACGGACTCTGTTTTCATCTGTCTTTTTACCGTTGAGTTTCTATTAATGAGATCTTCAATTCTCATTTAGGTCGCGTATGCCAAAAACCGCTCGATCTAAAATTCGAGTTTCGGGTTGTGCACTGCTAAGCCAAATCTTAGAAAATTCTTAACTTCCTCATACGAAGTCAGATTTGGGCGTTCTTTTTTTGTATGTTCTCGGCTTAACATATACTACAACTTTTGTTTAGATCACTAAGGCCAAAAAATCTTTCATCATAAATTCACTATTTACGCTTCCCAGTGTCGTGCCGGTTTTGCCGTAAAACTTCGACGGGTCATAACTTCTTTGTGATAACCCGGATTTCGGCGTTCTTTATATATTCGAAATCCTTGTTTCCACCACTATAACTTTATGTAAAGATATCGGGTTTATCTCACACTTTAATTTTGACACTTATTTTATCCTTTATTTATTTTACCTTTATAATTAAGTATAAAGCACATAATTTCACATAATTCACATAATACTCAAATAATTCATCTTTATTATTTCAAAAAGTGTTACAGTAGTTGAACTAGACTATTACATCATCTAATTAATGCTTAGCCCCAAAACACGGGCGTTACATATATGGACGATGAGGTTGATTGCTTTGAATTTGTTAAAAACGAACCTGAACCTGCAAAAGTCTTAATTTCTGAAAATTCGGTTGAGTTTGCATATTTTTCTGAAGTTAAATCAAAAGTTTTAAAAGAAAAAGCAACAGTTATTCCAAATTGTTCCCAATCAAGTTTTCGCAACTAAGGGACTGAATAAAAATCAAATGGCAGAACTAATGTCCATGGTAGAAGATGACAATAAAGATGGTTGTGATGAGTTTTTCTGGTCAGCTCCAATTGACAATGCAGATGAAACCAAAGGTCTCTCTGAAATGACCTCTTAGAAAACGAAGAGCATATACGTAGCAGAACCGCTGAAGAAAGTCAACTCGAGCTATGAAAAGGGGAGTCCAAGTGGAACCAAGAAAGTTCCAAGTGATACACCGTCAGTTCAAACCGAAACTTCTCTTAGAAAGCCAAAATCTAGGAATATTATTCACAAATCCTCTGAGCAATTCGCAGCTCAAAAATGACAAAGATATGCAAGATATAACAAAAATATAAAGGAAAGAAAGCATTTCTGGAAATCCAAAAATCCCAACGTTGTCTATCAAGAAAAGTCATCAAATTCAAATGCGAAAGTGTCTTCACCTACAAAACCTAAAGTTTTCAACGAACTCAGTCTCAGTCTCCACAGGTTTCAAAACAAAAGGTTTTTCAAAAACCATCATTTTCAAATCATGCGAAACCTATGGAGAAATCAAAGTCTCACTTCTCTCCTAACATGAATGCTTCACATTCAGCCAAGACATCGTAAGATGTTAAAGGCAAAGGAAAGATAGTTTCAGAGCCTAAAGTTCCTCTCAGTAGGTCCGAATCTAACCCAAAGAAAGTTGAGAATAAGGTTGTCAAACAACAGATCCAAAATAAGCAAAGGAAAATATCCACAAAGGATAAGAACCTAAAAGATACTAGGATCACCGTTTTTCAAATTAAAAGGAAAGATAGTACCACCTTGGTTAAAAGATCTTATTTAGTTGATGTTGCTATTACTTTTCCTATGAAAGCCTCACGTGGACCCAAATAAATTTGGGTTCCTAAATCTCTTTGATTCTTGCAGGTGATTCCTGACGAGCAGTTTGACTCCGAATGGGATATAAATAGTGGCTGCTCGCGTCACATGACAGGAAGAAAGGACGAACTGAGAGAGTTTAGAGCGTTAAAAGATGGTGGTAAAGTGAAGTACGGCAACAACTCACATGGAGAAATCAAGGGTTATGGGATGATCACTAATGGGGAGTTTTCAATTTGCAAGGTCGCATACGTCGAAGGCTTACAGCACAACCTCATAAGCGTTTCACAACTGGTGGTTGGCGCAGGATTAAAAGTTTTGTTTGATGATGAGGGATCAGAGATCATTGAAAAGGAGACCAAAACAGTGCTCTTAAAGTCAAAACGCAAAGGCGAAATGTATCAACTCAATCTGAACCCCATCAAAGGGAAGCCTGCCATCTGCCTACTTACGAAAGCTTCTACTGATGATAGCTAGTTATGGCACCGGAGACTCTTGCACCTTAATTTCAAAGACATCAATAAGTTGGTTCTTGGTGATCATGTACGAGAGCTTCCTCTTTTGAAGTTTGATAAAGAACATCTGTGTGCAGCCTGAGAAATGGGGAAACAGAGCAGGAAGAGTCATCCAACAATTGTGAATACGAAAGTCATAGAACCACTTAAACTGTTGCATATAGACCTTTGTGGTCCTTCGACAATTGAAAGCATTGGTGGTAACAAATACATACTTGTAATTGTTGATGATTTTTCTAGATTTACCTCGGTACATTTTCTTAAGAAGAAATTTGAAGCCACACCCAAGCTCAACGATTTCATAAAGCATATCGAAATACAACTGCGAAAGCTGGTTCATAACATTCGCAGTGACAACGGTCTGGAATTCAAGAACCAAGTGTTTGAAGAATTTTTTACTGCGAAAGGATTATCTCACAAATTTTCGGCTCCTTATATTCCTCAACAAAACGGGGTCATTGAAACACGAAACTGCTCATTGTGCGAAGCTGCGAGAACCATGCTATCATTCACGAATCTACCACTCTAATTCTGTGCGGATGCGATAGGAACTGCCTACTTTACCCTAAACCGATTTATCCTCAATAAGCGATTCTATTTCACTCCATATGAGATCATCAATAATCGCAAACCTAATGTCAAGTTTTTCCATGTTTTTGGTTCCAGGTGCTTTATCTTCAATTCTAAGGAGCAAAGAAACAAATTCGATGTGAAGGATCACGAAGGTATTTTCTTGGAGTATTCTTTGACTTCTAAAGCATATAGGGTTCTCAACAAAAAGTCCAAAAGATAGAAGAAACCTACTATGTCACTTTCGACGACAATTACTTGAAGAAGTTTCAGAAGGATGACAATCAATCAAAGGAGATCTTCCCCAAACCGAATCTAGCTACAATTCCACTCTCCAGTCTCTTCGAGGAGTTCATGAACCTATTCGATGAGCCAGAAAAGGCAATCTCCTCATAATCCAAAGCAGCAGACAACAAGGAAGACGAACTAAAGAAAATCATTGACGATGCTGCGAAAGATATGGAACACGAGCACCCCACTCCGAAAGACCCAGAAACTTCATCTCAATCAACAGGTGCGAATACTACACCGCAGGGGGAGGGTTTCACTTCAACCTCCTCACCTCATACACATGTTCAGGTGGAGAACAAAATCCCTGTAATTAGCATTGAACATCCACTCCATGGGGAGGGTTCCATTCTGAATGAAGAAGAACATACATCATTCGAGGGGGAGAATAGAAATGTGAATGATGATTTGGATGTGCAGTTAGAGTTTGAAGAAGTGAACACTGAATTGGATCCAACATAAGATCCCAATTACCCTCCATTGACATCATCCAAAAACTCAAGTCATAGGAGATTCGTCTTCAGGAGTTCTTACGAGAGCACAACAAAACGCGAAGCGGACTGCATTGTTCTCTAAAGTGGAATATTGCATGTTCAATTCGTTTATCTCCAAAATTGAACCTAAAAATGTTCAAATTGCTCTTAATCATTCTGATTGGGTGCAAGCGATGCAGGAGGAGCTCAATGAATTCGAACAAAACAAAGTCTGGAGACTGATTCCTACTCCGAAGGATGCATCCGTTGTTGGTCTAAAATGGGTTTTTCACAACAAATTGGATAAAGAGGGAAATATGATAAGGAGCAAGGTGCGACTCGTTGTTAAGGGATATTTTCAGGAAGAACGCATTGACTACGAAGAAACCTTCGTACCAGTTGCAAGGTTGGAATCTGTTCGCATATTTCTAGCATACGCAGCACACAAGAACTTTAAAGTATAGCAGATGGATGTCAAGTGTGCCTTTCTAAACGGGGAACTAGAAGAAACACTGTATGTGGAACAACCACCAGGGTTCATAAACGAAAAGTATCTAAACCAATGTTACATTATTGACAAAGCAGTTTATGGTCTAAAGCAAGCTCCAAGAGCCTAGTACGAAACTCTTACTCACTTTTTAAAACAAGCTAAATTTAAACAAGGATCGGTCGACCTAACCTTCTTTCGCAAGAAAGATGGTGACCACTTGATGATCGTCCAAATTTACATTGATAGCATCATCTTCGGATCAACTAACCCCAACTTAACTGTTGAGTGTCGAAAGTTGATGGAAACTAAGTTTAAGATGAGCTCCATGGGTGTCACACCCCCAAACCGAGAACCAGCGGAAACGTCTGGGGGTGGATGACTTCATGTACCGTATCATAACAATTGAATAATAGATATCAAAGCATTACAACCATCATATTGATAATTTATAAGTTTTTACATTGTATTCGAATCGTTGTTTGTTTGATTTCCAAATACATGTTATAAAAAAATATGTGATGTGACGTTGGCACGCCTTATCTGTAAAATCCTTATGAGTACCTATTTACTGATATCCTGAGAATACAAGTAGTTTTAAAAAAGTGTCAACACTTAAGTTGGTGAGTTCATAAGCATTTGTATGAGAAAAATCTGCCATTTTTCTTGTAATATAAAAGATTGTGATTCCAGAAAATCCAATATTTTGTTCTAAATTGTATTGTAGTCTTAGAAACCCTAAGACCGAAAATGTATAAGTATTGTTGTACTCGGAAGTAGTATAATGTAGTTTTAGTATTTATAAAACCATTTGAATGTATGTTTCCAGAAATGTAAGTTGTACTATACTGGAAAATAATGCACTGTAGTTGTATCTGTATAAAACCCTCTGAATATATTTTTTCTAGAACTACCAGTTGTACTTTAACATAGTGTAATGTAGTTTTATTATTTAATAAAACTGGTTGAATGTAAGTTAGCCCCGTAAACCAAATGTATTAGTTAATACCCCATGTGAGTTATTATAACCATGCTAGCGACTAGTTGGCCTGCTACGACGTTCTTCAGGCATCGGAATGTTACGATAATTGTCACCCCAGACCTACCGGTCTAACTGTAGCTAACAGTTTAGGTGTGGGATTCTCAATATCGTATAGATCTATACACAAGTTTCACGCTCTCCCTCCAAGAGACTCTGGTTATAATACAGGACTTTTGTAGGTACTCTAAAAAGTACTTGAAGATGTGTCTCACAAAGTCGTATTGACGGTTTACATGTAGTGTAATGAAAAACTATTTTTGTATGTGGAAGTATTATCCTTCCATGGTAGTTACGTAGTGTAAAATAATTATGCCTTTAAATAATTATTTTTGTATTGTATCCCGAAATGGCAAAATAGCGTAAATGACCCATAAACTATACCTATTATACTTTATAATGTTTGTTCCATTGAAATGAAAACCTTTGTATTTTTAGTAAACTTTGCATGTGAAAGTTCATAAGCTTAGTAGTAACGTTATTTCATGCATTTAGTATTTTTACATAAAATGTAAGAAAACATAAGTAACGATTTGTATATTAACACAAGTTATCTTGTGTTTAACTTGTATCCTCCCCCTAAAAACATGAAAATATCGAAAAATGTAGGGGTATGAACTCACCTTGAGTGTGATTGTGGTTGTATAGGGAGGTGATGGCGAAGATCTTCAAGTCAAAAACACTTGAAAGTGGTTTTATCCTAAGAGTTTTTAACACCTAATAATGTGTATGAATGAGATGAATTATCATGAAATGTGTTTGTAAAAACACTAGATTAATAAAGAGCTTACCACATTTCTAGGAACCAAACTTGAAAAATAACTCTCTGGGAAAGCTTGAACTTGTTATTTGAAAGGAAAGTAGGAGAGTTTGAAGATGTAAATGAGAATCTTATGAGGAGTTTCCGGCCATATATGTGCATATATACACGAAGGGGGTGAGGGTAGGGTGGGGTGAAGACTATGTCTTGGGAGCAGTTGTATCCTGGTTTAGGGCAGAGGTTGTTTCAGCTACTGCAGTTCAGCTGTGGATGATCGAGCTGGTGAGTGAGTCAGGGTGCGAGACCCTGAATGATATGATTTCTAAAGCCGATAGCGGGAGATTTGTTGGAGCACTTTGGGAAGAAGGGTATTATGTGGGAGGTCTGCGGACAGGGTCCCACAGGATGGTTATTCAACATTGTCAGGATTCAGCGACTTTAGTAACCGTTATTGACTGGCGGGGGAAAGTGCCAAGGGAAGTAGCTCATTGTTGAGACATTAGTTGGAGCATCTATCTTTGGACTTCAAGATTTGGGTGTGGGATCATTCGAGCTTAGGGACTGTTGGTTTCCCTGGGATTCAGGAAGTGTTCATCTAGTTATTAGAAGCGTGTGATCATTCGGGATTGGCTAGTAAAGGAGTACTAGTTGAAAAAGTATGGTTGTCATCAGATCGATCAATGGAAAGTGAGAAGGATTGGGAATTCTCCAGATTTCATGCATTGTGAAGACTTAGTCGAATCTAAGTGGGGGAGACTTATCCCGAGATTTAGAAGCAGGAGCAGTTTCGAAACCGGGGTAAGTTTCGCATCATTTTCAGGAAGGAAGACAACCCAAGTGGCTGTTTGATTTGAGGGTTGTGTGAGTTGGGAGTTCGGTAAAACTCCCTAGCATGTGAATCGCGTCTTCTTGGTGCTTGGTAGCAGAATTTGGGGAATCAATTTGGAGTTCTAGTCATGAATTGAGTTCAGTTCAGGGGTTCGGTCGAGTGTGTGCTCGACTTTGAGGGTTTTTGGATTGATAGATTGAGGGTTTTGTTAGCTGCCAGGGATCGACAATACATTCATCATGGGTGTGCGGGTTATTTAGCGTAGGTGGTAGATATGCGGATCAGGGATCAGACCACGGTTTCCCGAGAGAGTGGGCGATCAACATGAGGTCTAGAGTTAGGTCGAGATTATAGTCCGTTGATTGGATCAGGAGTTCGAAACCCCAAGTGGGGGAGAACTGGCTATATGGGGAAAGGACACCAACATGGGTCCAGGTTTATGCACAACAGACTTAGAGCGGTCCGGATAAACTGAAGGCCAGCGGGGCGTACCAGTTAGGCCGAAGGCTCGGGGAACGGTCCAGACAGGCTGAAGGCCCGGAGAGGCGATCCAGACATGCTGAACGTTCTGAGAGTGGTCCAGATAGGCTGAAGGCCCAGTGAGGCGGTCCAGTCATGCTGAAGACTCTGTATGTAATCTGTTAGGTCTAGCGGTCAGATAGTGAGGGAAGTATTGTGAGACTACGGGAGGACCTGTAGCATTCACGAATTGCTTCAGACGATTAGGCCAGGGTGGGCCAGTTCGCAAGATTGTAGGTAGACCACAGCATAATCGGAATCAGGAAACCGTAGGTCGTTGGAGACCGGACATGATATAAGACTACAATATTCTGGTAGCGTTCACTTTTCGTATTTTGGTTCGACGGCGACAGATTGTCAGACTATTATGGTCGGATGGACCAGAATGAATGATGGAGCCATGAGTGGCGATATAACTAGGGCAGTTATTGCTAGTCAAAGTTTCTTTCGGGAATCGCGTGGAGCGACTCTAAGATCGCTCATTGGTTCAGCAACCGGGCGGGAATCCGGTATTCCGGATGAGTTTCTGTCATGTATAAGTGTTCTGCATGGAAATTTGGTCTGTGACTCAATCTTCTAGTAGGAACCCCAGATTATCAGAAGTTGAGTAGCCAGTTAGGAGATAAGTGCAAGGAATTCGTTTATCATCAGGTTACAGGACCCTGCGAGGGTTGGTTACAGTTGCCTTGGAAAGGCTAGGGTATGTTTGTAGATGTGGTCGTGTTGCTCAAGTTGTTTGGCGTGCAAGGGATGATAAGAAACAATTTCGAGGACGAAATCAAATTTAAGTGGCGGAGAGTTGTAACATCCCGTTTAAAATAGAATACTTAAATAATAAACCCGGAACCCCGAGAAATAATTATTATAATTATTTTATATTATTATAGCCCAAACTCAAATGATAATTAGCGGGGTGTTGGTTTCGGGAAGCCAAATGGCAATATTTGAATCTCCGGGGGTTAAAGTATAATTTCGGGATCTATTTTGCAAAGGACTTTAGAAGTCAGGGGCTATTTGGTATCATTTGGACTTAATATAAAAGAAATTATGGAAGCAGGGGTTAAAGAGTAAGTATCGGACTTAAATTGAAAAGATCTTGGATGATGGGGGCTGATTTGTAAATTCTAGTCTTATTATGAAAAGAAATTGGGAAGGAGGGGCCAAAGGTGTGCATTGAAGGAAAATTGGTTGTGATCGGGTATTAAACCCATCAACATGCATCGACCACAAACCCTAACCCTAAACCTCATGTGTAGCCGCCATCTTCTTCCCCATCGTCCAGCCGCCACCTCCCTTCCTCATATCGCTACTCCGACCACCCAAGGCCACCGACGGACATTGCTGTCGGACGACGTAATCGGTCGAGAGAAAGACCGTCGGAGATCGTTTTTTTGGAGCTGTGAACACCGACGTGTGTGTATTAGCGACTGAAGTCGCCGTCGCCGCTGCTGTCATTCGCAAATCGCAATTGTCTTCGTCGTTTCTCCGGTGCAACGTTCCAGCCCCGCCCGCCGCCGCTCACAGGACTCTTATTCCGAACTCCGGTCAACATCCGCCACCCCCAAGGGTGGCTGTCATGTGTGTGTTTCAGCCGTGTGTCGCAAGGATGGGTGTGTTCTCGGTATTAATCTCATGTTAGTAACTATAGTTCGTGGTTTGTGGTGAGATTTCGGGTGTGTGTAGTTTCTGTCGATTGGGAGCCGTGAAGAACCACCATGGCAGCCGGCCATGGTGGCTGCCGCCGACGACGCTGCTGCTGCTGTCACCCTCTACACCGCCGGCACACGCCATTAGGTGGGTGGCTTGAATCATTGCGAGCATTAGAGTGTGGGTGTGATTTTTGGCCGGAATCGAGAGGACCGCCACCACCACCACCGTGAGGTGGTGGCTAGCACCTCCGACCACCGCCTGCCACCACAGTGCGGCTGTGTATATGTTTTTATTAATGTGTGTGTTTATATTAGTATGTGTGTGTTATTTGGTTTGGGTTATAAATTGTATTGGTGCCCGGAATAATAATAGAAAATCCATAACCACCACCGTGAGGTGGTGGCTGCCGCCTCCTGCCGCCACTGGGCGCCGTGTCGGGTGGTGGTGTGCTTTGCCTTGTCATGTTTGATTCAGTTGGGATGCATGAAGCCCTAATGGGCCTGGGGAACCTTAATGGGCTTAAGAACTTGGTTTTTGGCCTATTGGGCTAAGATGGGTTGGAAACCCTAATTATGGTTTGGAAAACCCTAATGCCATGAAACCCTAATTTGGGACTTATCGGGACCGCATCAGAATTAATTATTAAACTTAAAATATGGAATTATAATCTTTGGTAAATTAACCTAAGGCAATAATGGACTTAATGGATTAAGCCCTTAATGGGTTAAGTAGGAACACTTAACCCTAATCTCGTTTGGGCCTTGATTTGGGCCTTTCTATTGGGCTTTGGTGATTGGACTATTAATGGGCCTCCCAAGAATAAGTAAATGGATTAAATAATTATATGGGTTTAGGATAAGGTCCATGTGAGAGACTTGGGCCCAATTTGCAAAATTGGGCCATAGGTGGGCCATAATTGGGCCCTTACGATTATGTGATATCGGGCCATGGTTGCTATGTTTGATGTTGACAGTTCGGGCTTTTGAAGTGTGAGTTGGACCTTAGACTTGGAACCAATTATTAATTAGGTATTGTTTGATGTTGACAGTTCGGGAAGTTATCAACCAGCAGCTGGAGTTTTATCTGCGGGACTTCAACAGTGCCAAGTGAGTTATCCTCACTATATCAACAAGGTCTACGGCACCAAGGCCGGCCCTTGATGATTTACATCCTGGGTTAGGATGGTCGTTATGTTACTGATATGTTAGATTTCATCCTGGCTTAGGATGGTTGCTATGTTATTGTTATGCTAGATTTCATCCTGGTTTAGGATGGTTGCTATGTTAAAGGTCGGTTAGATCGGTATCCTGGTTATAGGATGGTTGCCATGTTAGTGATCTGTTAGATCTGCATGTTTACTTGTTTATATGTATGTGCACATGTTTGTTGGTTTGGGGAAAGGGTTGAGGCAGGTCCTGTTGTGTGCAGTAGGCCAAGACACCCTGGGCGGACCGGGTACACTGCAGGCCCGGGCCGGGCAAATCTAGTTAGGCCGAAGGCCCAGCGAGCGGTCCGGATAGGCTGAAGGCCCTGAGGAGGGCGGTCCAGACGTGCCGAAGGCTCGTAGAGCGGTCCGGATAGGCTGAAGGCACCGAGGAGGGCGGTCTAGACGTGCCGAAGGCTCGGAGAGCGGTCCAGATAGACTGAGGACCGGGATTCGGTCCAGTCAGACTAATGGCTCATTATGCATGTTGTTTGCTTATATGTTATATGATATGATTATGATTGTATGGCGTTGGTATTTTGGGGGTAACTGACTAAGCCTTCGAGCTTACATTTATCGATTGTTATTTCAGGTATTCTGATGATCGCGGGAAGGCGAAGGCGTGATCGTGCACCTCCTTACATTTTCATGATTAATTCTGGGGATGCTCTGATGTTTAAATTATTTTGAAAGTAAACTGTAATAACTTAATGGTTTTAAATGTTCTAAAAAGTTTTAAATTGGCTTGAATTTTATGAGTGTTACACCACCAATAAAGTTTCTTGAGGTCCAGGTACATCTTGTCTGAACCGGGATGAATGGAGTATCTGGTCTTGTGAGCCTCGTTCATGACAACGTCTTTGTACCCACCGAACTTTGGTGTTCAAATCCGATTCATGAGATAACGAGCTCCGTCAATCCTTACTTCCAGGTTTTTATCCATTCCTCTCAAGGCTTCACCTACAACATTCTCAGGTTTCAAGGCTTCCAATTGAGCCTCTTTGATCTGCATAGACATGTATGAATGGATTGTTATGGTCAATGATTTTACTCGGCGGCCCGAGTATTCCTTTCGACTTAGGTCATCTGCTACTACGTTGGCCTTGCCTGGATGATAGCGAATCTCGCATTCGTAGTCATTTAGTAGCTCTACCCATCGTCGTTGCCTCATGTTGAGCTCATTTTTGTTGAGAATGTGTTGCAGACTCTTATGATCCGTGATGTTTGTGCACTTCATACCGTAAAGGTAGTGCCTCCAGATCCTCAGGGCAAATACTATTGCTCCCAGTTCGAGGTCATGTGTGGTGTAGTTGACCTCGTGAGTCTTAAGTTGTCTCGAGTCGTAGGAAATAACCTTTCCTCGTTGCATGAGTACACAACCTAGCCCTTGCTTGGACGCATCGCAGTAGACTACAAAATCTTCCGTCCCTTGTGGAAGAGATAAGATCGGGGCGTTGCATAGGGCTTTCTTTAGTGTGTGTAAAGCAGCTTCTTCTTTCTCCTCCCAGTTGAAGGTTACACCTTTCTGAGTGAAGGTGGTGAGTGGCTTCGATCCTGGAAAATTTTTGTATGAACCTCCTGTAGTAGCCAGCAAGGCCTAAGAATTGACGGATTTCCGTTGGTGTTCTTGGTGTTGCCCAGTTTTCAATCGCCTTGATTTTGGAAGGGTACACGTGTATCCCTTCCTTGCTGACCACGTTTCCTAATAAATCCACTTTTCGAATCCAAAATTCGCATTTTGAGAACTTCGCATACAACTTCTTTGCCCTTAACGTTTCCAAGACTTGACGTAGGTGCTGACTATGCTCTTCCTCACTTCGTGAGTAGACTAGTATGGCATCGATGACTACTATTACGAATTTGTCTAAGTAAGGTCGGCATACACGGTTCATTAGGTCCATGAACACCGCGGGCGCATTTGTCAATCCGAAGGGCATTACTACGAATTCGTAGTGACCATAGCAAGTTCTGAATGAGGTTTTGGGGATGTTTTCCTCCTGGACTCGCAGTTAATGGTACCCGGATATCAAGTCAATCTTTGAAAAGTAACTTGATCCTTGCAGTTTTTCGAAAAGATCATCGATTCGGGGTAGAGGATATTGGTTCTTGATGGTGAGTTTATTTAGTTCTCGGTAGTCAATGCACGTACGGAAAGATCCGTCCTTCTTCTTTACGAACAAGACCGGTGCTCCCCGAGGTGAGAAGCTTGGTCTGATGAATCATTTGCTTAGTAGTTCGTTCAGTTGACTGGACAATTCCTGCATTTCTGTTGGTGCTAAACGGTATGGTGATTTGGCTACGGGGTGGTTCTAGGAATCAAGTCGATTCTGAACTCAACTTGGCGTTCGGGTGGTACTCCTGAAAGGTCTTCAAGAAATATGTCGGGGAAGTTGCAGACTTCTGGAATGTCCTTGATGTTCTTTTCTTCCTTCTTCTTATCAACAATGTGAGCTAAGAAGGCGTGGTATTTCTTGTGTAAGTACTTCTGAACCTTGATACAAGAGATGATTTGGAGGTTCGTGTCTGGTTTGTCACCGCAGATGTCATATATATATATATATATATATATATATATATATATATATATATATATATATATATATATATATATATATATATATATATATATATATATATATATATATATGTGTGTGTGTGTGTGTGTGTGTGCGCGCTAAGAAGGCGTGGTATTTCTTGTGTAAGTACTTCTGAACCTTGATACAAGAGATGATTTGGAGGTTCGTGTCTGGTTTGTCACCGTAGATGTCATATATATATATATATATATATATATATATATATATATATATATACATATATATATATATATATATATATAATATTTTCCACTTTTAATAAACTCATAATATTATGTTTTTGAGATTACTACCGATAAACATATGAGTCAAAATGTCAAACTTACTATATCAAGAATATGTGTTTACATAGTTCATATGATACTTTTAAAACATTGCAAAATATTTTGATGTTATGCGTCAAGAAGATATTTATACAAACAGTAAATATTTTCTTCATAAAATCTAAAGCACTACATACTTGTTGTGTAAAACTAAATTTAAGATTTACGTTCATAAAACTGTATAAACCGCACAAAAACCGCAAAACCGTCCGTACAAAACCGCACTGCATGATGCGGTTTAAAATATTTGTGGTGCGATTTGCGGTTTCTGAAAATCTCAAACCACGTATACGGTGTGGTTTGCGGTTTTAAGTATAAATCGTACCGAAACGCACCGCGAACACCCCTAGTAAAATATTGCGAAGAGGTCAAATAATCGTTAATTTATAAAGAACCTCCGAAAATAGGAGACCACGTTGCAATATAACTCAAAATGACATTGTTTTAGAGCATTTTGTAGTGAGCCTATAACTGCTCTCCCCTGCAAAATACACCACTATAAAAACAAAATTTCACCTTTTTTAAATTTCAACCAAAATGTATTTTTAAATATCTTTAAAACTCTAATTTAAAAAACTCCCTAATTTAAAACATTGATCAAGGTTCAAATTATGTATTATGTAAGTAATAATTTAAAAGTTTATATTTAACTTATAGCCAACCCGATATATACAATTTGTGAATTTAAGTTTTTAATACATTTCATAATAACCATTTGTCAGTGTCGGAAATAACCATTTCTTAATGTTTGAAATGATCGTCTTTATACACTCACACTTCTCACTAACTCACTACGAATTGGTTTTTTCAGCACTGAGAAATTGCCCTTTTTGTAGTGGCTTTATTTATCAGTATTTAATCATTATTTTACGTTTTGGAGATATTGAGTATTTGAGTTAAAGTTATGAAAAAATCTCATTTATGGAAGTAGTACAATATGTTGGGTGTTTAAGTCGGGATGAGTTGGTAAAATGGGATGATTCTAACACCTAAAAGTTCAAAATAATATAAAGTAAGCATACACAAACAATGTGATGTAAAGTGACTGCTATAAGTCCATAAATATATAAAACTAACATACGCTATAATAACCTTGATCATTGATGGTCTTTTTGCAATATAAAATAAATAAAATTGACCGTGATAAGTCCTTCATATTTAATACTTTCTAACTTTACATACCTCTTCATAGATCCTATAACAAGTGGTTGGATGAAACTTGAGTACCTCACAGTCCCATACGTACTACCTTGTTATTCGGCATATAGTGAGAATGGTGGAGATGATATCATTAAGTTCCATGAACTATATTTTCTATCTTTGAATAAGCTATATATCAAAGATGGTAGGTTTTAGCACCACTGTGATTAAGCTACCACAACCGTTGGAGTTGAGACTTATGCTATGTTCATCACGATACATTTAATTTATTTTTCGAGTTTTTATGTTGTCATGTTTAGCAAACTTAACACTAACTTATAAGTTAACTTTTTAAAAAGTTGATTAACATTTCAAAGATTTTACTAGCTTTTTTAAAAATTTCCACAAATATATCATTTATTAATTATAAGAAAAGCTTAATCTTCTACATGTCATTTATGTAATTTTACATATTTCCTTATTATCTAATTTAATTTAATCAAACAATATTTTTAAGGTTAATAACTAGCTTTTTAGCTATAAACGAACAAAATAATCTTAAATCTTAATGGCTACCTAAATTCACTAGCATTTATCCCGACAACACGTCGGCAACATTTTATATGTCCACTAATAGTTCTGCAACTCAACCTTTCTTGAAGTTAGAAGTAGATATTAACATAAATATTATTCGGCTTTAACTCTGTTGAGTTTGGATTTTAAAATAAAAACATTATCATATATCAAGTATCCTATAAAATGTTTTCCGGTGCTGTATATAGCCACAAAATGATAAAACCCTAGAAAAAAAAAGTTTTTTGAACCATTTTGGTAATTCATAAAAAGTCAAAGAAGTGTGGCGAGTTTTGGGAAAAAAATTTGTATATTACCAGAAATTAACTTACAAAAAAATGCGAGAATGACTAATTTTTTGTGATAAAAAAACTATTTTATTTTAACCGAAAACCCATAAAATTTAGATGGTTTATACGAAACTAACATTAAAATTAACCAATTATCTTTTAACACAAGAAAGTGTACAATAATCATCCAGAAAGTTAAAAAAGATATCATGTACGGTGAGAAACGAATGACGGAATGAGGGACCATTCCATACGGATGCACATGACATTTCTTTGTCATATTACTGCATTCAAATCATGTGTTTGCATTCTACATTTTCCAAATTACCAAAAACAAATCAAAGATTCGTTATCTAGAATCTTGTGAAATCTCACTCAACTTTGAGTATATATATATATATATATATATATATATATATATATATATATATATATATATATATATATATATATATATATATATATATATATATATATACCGAAAATAAGGAAATCAAAATACTAATTTGTTAGGCTTTATATCAAAACTACATGGGTTTGATTGGTTCCACACATAAGCATATGTATATAACAGCCTCATATTCACTTTTTCTATATATATATATATATATATATATATATATATATATATATATATATATATATATATATATATATAGAGAGAGAGAGAGAGAGAGAGAGAGAGAGAATATCAACAATGAACTCAAATAATGAGAACAAACTAACGAACCCACTAACAACACGTTTTCATGCACTTAGCCCCAATCGATCAACAATAGAAGCACATAAATCCACAACAGCAACACGAAATAATCTTTCTTGTTGCTCAATCAACGCCATCACAACTGAATCTACATACATCTGATCTCCTTACATGTGAATTTCTCTATTTTCAACTTGATTGATTCGATAAGTGTATAAAGTGATATATTTGAGATATCATGGAGATAATTGTAAAACTACGTTGCTATTTTATGGCTTTAATCGATTGGTTATCTCATTCAATTTGCAATTATAGGTAATCATTAAAAAACCATGTGAAAAAACATATGCATCAATTCAATGCATATGTTTTTTGAGTTTTTGCACACCAAGTGTTTCTTGATTTTTTGCTTCTTCTTTATGTGGTTCCCGATCTACTATATTCTCATAACCGTAAGGAGTCGAGTAACGTATTCCAGTTGGTGATTTCGATATAACTTTCTCAAATGGGTTTTCAAATGAATCTAACATGTTTAATGTTTCCCCTATGAATATTTATCATGGTTTTCCAAAAGCTTGTGGCTTATATTAGCATACACTAAATGGATTTTTCTCTTTTCCCTTTCATTACTACACCTAAAATAACGAAATTTGTTGTAAGGAATTTATGAACATTTTGTTGCCTGTTAGAGATGCACATCAAGTGCTCAATGAAATGTCTGAAACAAACAACACTTTTTTTTCAGTAAGTTCGCATTTTTGAGTATTTTTGTAGCTTTGTTTTTTCATTAACAGGAATATCACTCTGAATTCCAGCAATTGTTGCTTTTTTGGATTCAGATGTTGAAGATGATTAAATGTATATACTAATTAGAAGATGGGTTTCTCCTAATTGTGTTTAGTTTGATCAAGAAAATGTAAAAGAAGCTGATTTCATCCATTTTCCTTCACATATCATATTCATTTATAATCTCAATCCAATTACAAACCTTTGAACAAATTTCAAATGTCAGTGACACCTCATTAGATTCAGATTACAAATTGAATTTAAAATAAGAAAACTTTTTCGATTATAAAGAGATATAATGTTGTTTAGGAGGTGGTGTTGAATAAAGGAACTTGAAAGATTGATAAGTGGTAAATTGAATGTGCAGGGGAAATATGTCAACTTACTGTACAACGGCAAATATGTCAAATTGGTGGGAAATATGTCCAATTTCTTTTACTGTAACGATAACCACATGATTATAATGAATTGTCGATTTTCACTGAATGCAAAACAAATAGAAAAAAAAACAATGCATCAATTAAATGCATAAGATTTTTTAAAAAAAATTTACTTGAAATTAATAAGTTTCAATCTACGCAATCAAATAATGTTACCATACAAATCCTTCGTGATATCCATATCACACTTCATGATAGAATTATAAGTGGTTTCATGAATCCCATCAGGTTCCGTTATGATTATGGATGTGGAACAGAACCTCTGGGCACCTGAAACGCTTAGCACTAACAATAATCACTTGCATCAGTTAGTTAGGTGTAAAGTTTATTTTATCAATTTGATCATGTAATCTGAATTATCAGGCATTTTTAGAGTTTAATGCATTAAATGACAGGTATGTTTACTGCTAAGTTATTTTTTAATCTTTTAGTTTATTCATGTCTATCGGTACTAGGTCCGGTCAGATGTGAGTTTTTTTTAATACGAAATTACAGTTTTAGTAGCATTGTACTTTCAAGAAAATATTTTATTACTTTCATTTCAATGTCATTTATTACATTTTGCTTGCTTTTTGTATTCATTTATTTCACATATCTCGGATTGAAGTAAAAATTATATGTATAAATATGATGGTAGTTACTGCAGTGTTTGAATTTTGGTCTATATAGTCTGGTAAAATGACACACTCTGCCCCTTATTGGTAATATGGTTACATTATGGGGTCACACATAGATGTAAAACAAGAATCTCCTGATGGAAGTTTACAAACGGTGTTACTTCAAGGTTCTATTGGCACCTTGAAAAGATGGTGAATGTGAGGATAAAATATAGTTTTCTTTGATTTGACAAAACTACCCCTACATGGTACTGAAGGCCTTGATCTCCTCTTTGGTTAATGAGATTTTGGTATATAATTCTCTTTGGTTACCAATGTTGACAAAAATTAACCAGATTATTTTCTTTCTTTTTCAGAAAAAAAAGTGACATTATTACCCTTGGCATCGGTAACTGTAGCGTGGAAGAATGGCAAATTTTTGAAACTTATATTCCTTGAATTTGAAAAAAGTTGCTATGGGTGCTTTGTCTAAGAGCTTCTATGTTTACAATTATAATGGTTTTTCATATTTTTTCGGATACGACATCTCTACCCCCTGGCGTTAGTTTGCTTAAAGACTCAGACTAAGATATAGTGATTGTTGCTGTTTCATTTGACCTTAATCTACAATTCTATTAATAGTGTGTCACAAGAGTTTATTTCAATTCTATTCTTACTATTATTTTTTAATTTTCCTTCCATAGGCTGGTGAGGTTTAATTGCAGGGAAAGGAGAAGGATGGGGTCAGTTGGCAGAAGAAAAAAAAAAGTGGAAACAAAGAAGAGAACGAGTGGGTACGGGTGATGTTTTAAAAATATATCAGTATGCATGTCCATATACATCTTAATATGCATATGCACATGCATATATATATATATATATATATATATATATATATATATATATATATATATATTCATGTATGTACATTTCATATGTATGTGCATATGCATATGCATATAAAATTTAAGTGCAGATATATATGTTATGCATATGCATATGGATTATTCATATGCATATACTTATTCTTATGCATATACTTATTCATGTTCATATACATATACTTATTCTTATGCATATGCATATACTTACGAATATGCATATACTTATTTTTATGCATATGACATGTTATGCATATATACATACTTATTCATATGCATATGCATATACTTATTCTTATGCATATTAATATACATATCGATATACTTATTCATGTGCATATGCATATACTTATTTTTATGCATATATATGTCATACTATGCGTATGCATATACTTATTCATAAACATATGCATATGGATATTCTTATTTTTATGCATATGGAATATTATGCATATGCATATACTTATTCATATGCATATACATATACTTATTTTTATGCATATGCATTGTTATGCATATGCATACACATATTCATATGTATATGCATATACACTAATTCTTATGCATATATCATATTACGCATATCTATATGCATATACATAAGCATAATCATATGTATTTAATTGCATTATGCATATACATATGTATATGTATATGCATAGGCATATGTTCCGAGATTCATATACTTATTCATATGTATATGCATATACATGTGCATAATATACATATCGATATGCTTATGTATATACATATACATATTCATATACATATACATATGCATATGCATATACATATGCATATTCATATGAATATCCCATACATATACATATGACATACATATGTTATATACTTATTCTTATGCATATTCATATTTATATACTTATTTATATGCATATGAATAGTATATACATATATGCATATTCATATACTTATTATTATGCATATGCAGATACTTATATGCATATACTTATTCATATGCATATGCATATACTTATTATTATGCATATGCATCTACTTATTATATGCATATGCATATACATAAGCATAATCATATGCATTTAATTGTCATGTGTATACATTTGCATATATATGCATATGCATATGTATACGCATATGCATATGTATACACATATGCATATGTATGTGCATATGCATATGTATGTGCATATGCATATGCACATATTTATTCATATGTATATGTATATGCTTACTCTTATGCATACATATAGGAGCATTAATTTTTTTTTTTAATATGCATATGCATATGCACATGTTTTTAAAATATGCATATACACAAACTAAATATGAATATGCATTAAAAATTCATTTTTTTTGAAATTTTTTTTTAAATATTAATTTTGAAATGTAAATAAATAAAAATAAATAAAAATATTTTTTTATTTATCTTCGTTGATTTAAAAAAAAATTAAAAATTTAAAAATAAATAAATAAAAATATTTTTTTTTCATATAAGTGAATATATACCTTATATTTCGAAATTAAGATTTAAAAAAAGAATTTTTCAAAAAAATGCATTTTTAATGCATATTCATATTTTTTGTGCAAATATACATTTTCAAAAAAAAGTGCATAAGTACATTCATACAATTTTTTGTAACATCCTGACTCTCAGGTATAATATTTATATATGTATTTTGGGATTGAGTGAGTGACTCGACGAGTTGTGTGCCCGACTCGTCGAGTAGGGTTGCTTTGGTCGCGTGGGTTTAATGACCAACTCGACGAGTCAGAGAGCCGACTCTCCGAGTTGGCGCTGTGTGATGAAACCCTAAATCCCCGGGTTTGTGTCCTATTTAAAGGGCCTTAAGCCCTCATTTCCGCCTCACCAGCCACCTTACAGCCTTGAGAGAAACCCTAATCGTTCACTTGAGCTAGAGAGTGAGAGAGAAGCTAATCTTGTGATTAATAGTGCACTTTTGAAGGAGAAGAGGAGAGCATCAAAGCTTGGATCAAGAGGAGGCTTTGGATCTAGATGTTCATTAGGGTTTTGCTTCAGTTGGAGGTAAAAAGATGTTAACTTGATCATTTCCTTATGAGACCTTGGTTTAGGAGTTTCTAGGGTTTTCTCCTATCCCTTTTGTGTCCTTGAGTCCCTTGAGCATGATTGGAGGTTGAAACCTCAGATCTGGATTGTGGGAGGTCTTGTGAGTCCAAAGAACCGAACTTTATTGAGCTAGAGACAAGATCTTGTGCATCTAACCCTTGTTAGAGCTTGTATTGGGACTATGGAGTAAATATGCCATGCATGGACGTAAAGATCGAAGCTTTACGTGACATTCGAGCCTTAGGAGACTAGACCTAGAGTTTGGAGTGGTGGATCTGCCTTAAAACGTCTGAATGAGAATACATACTGAATGGACTCGCCGAGTCAATGAACTGACTCGACGAGTCGGCTAGGGTTTTCCCTGATGAGTCTGGACAAGGGTAACTCGGCGAGTTAATGCGACAACTCGACGAGTTAAGTTGGGTTTTCGCGATGTTCTGAGGAACAATGGGGACTCGGCAAGTCACATAGGTGCACTCGGCGAGTCAGGTCAACATGGACAGTTGACTCGAGTATTGACTTTTGTTGACTTTAGGGTTTGGTCAAGGCAGGAATTATGGGGACTATGGAGGGGTAAAATGGTCTTTTATCCATTCCAAGAGTTAAAAAGGGATTATCATGAGTTTATTTAGAGTTGTGATCTTTAAGTGTTCATTAGATATGTTTATTACATATAGGCGGGGGTTAGACTGTTCGATGGGTATTCATTTTCCTTGCTTGCTTACGAGGTGAGTCTTCTCACTATACTTACCTAGAGTGGTATCCTTTGTGCGACCGGAGGGTCTTATGTGCTTATTTGAGTATTGTGGTATCTTGCATTATATCTTTGTGATTTATGCTGAGTATTATATTGAGCTTATTGAGTTAGGAACGGAGGGTCCACCCGAGTTGTGGGACCAGAGGGTCTCCACTGAGATACATTGACCGGAGGGTCTTATTGAGTTACAGCCTCGAGTGGCGAATGTGATATGTGTGGTATTTTGGGAAACTCGCTAAGCTTTGTGCTTACCATGTTATGTGTTATGTGCTTCAGGTACTTCTCAGGATCATGGGAAGGCGCCGGCTTGATTGTACACACCGATTCGAGACTATGCGGATGATTCTGGGATAGTGACATTTTATGTGGATTTGTGTTGATACTTGAGACAATTATGTTTTTGAGAAATATATTATGAGTTTTTATGTGTTTTAAAAATGAAAATTTTGGTTTGAAAATTTACGTCGTTACAAGTTGGTATCAGAGCCTTGGTTTGAAGGATTCGGGTGTACCTTCGGGTATGTCTGAACTCAAACTGAGAATTTGAAAAAAAATTTCAAAAGAAATGATTTTTCTAAAATAAGAAAGGATTTTAAGAGAAAACAAGTTGGAGCAGTGTGTACAATCAGCCAGAGCCCGAACGGTGACTTCCCAAAATACCCTTAGTTATTTGTGTTATGAGATATTAGTGATGCATGCTAGAGAATAGGCTAAGTAATTCATGCTAAGGGCTAGAGTTGCCTGATTTGTGATGCATTAACCTAGGAGTTATTGCTATCTGCTATGTGTCTTGAGTATGTGCTGAGTAAGAGTGCCTAGCAGGAATCACTTAGAGAGAGTCTTAGTCGAGAGATAATCTAAGAGAGATACCTAGATGAGCATATGAGAGATGTACTGAGAGGGTAGTCTGTTATTCGTGAGAGTTAGAGTACTTGTGAACTGGGATCCTAGGAGGAGGACTTGGGGTGACTACAGGTTGGTGTGGAAGGTAGTATTGGGCTCGTACTACCGAAAGCACCGGATCTGTATGCAGCCCAAGTAAGAGTCCTTAAGGTACTAAGGAGCATGTAGGGGCGGTAATCGAGTGTGAGTATGCTCGAGCGAGTCTCTGATGATTTTTTGTGTTGTGTTTCAGAGACATCATGGTGGGTACGCGCCACAACCCCGAGAGCAGTGGCGCTAGTGACGAGGAGATCCGCAGGATCATCCATGAGGAGGTGGTCGTAGCTATTCGAGAGGCGATACCGGAGATGTTTAGGTCTATTAAGACCACTCTAATCGAGACTTTTGATGAGCGGTATGCCGTTGTTACTGAGGCCGCTGCTGCTGCAGCTATCGCCGCTGTCAGTCCACAGGTAGGTGACTCGTTGTTGTTTCGGGAGTTCAGCAACATGAAGCCACCAGAGTTTGATGGGAGGCAGGATCTGATTGCTGCTATGAGATGGATCTTTGACATTGAGGGGTGTTTCTCTACGTGTTCATGCCCTCAGCATCTGAGGGTTCGATTTGCACTGAACCAGCTTCGCTTGGGAGCGAAGGACTGGCGGAAGTTTGTGACTGCCAGTTTTACTCCTGCAGACCATGATGTAGTGACGTGGGAGAGGTTTACTTAGCTGTTTCGAGACGAGTATGTTCCCCAGGTGGAGAGGGAATGGTTGGCCCAGGAGTTTCTGTCTCTCAAGCAGAAGACAGAAACTATGACTGAGATTTTGAGAATGTTTCATGAGAGGGCGCTGTTTTGCCCTGAGCACGTGTCTACCGAGCAGGCACGTGTGAGCCGATATTTGAGCATATTGAGGAGGGATATACGGGAGTTCGTGGCGAACTCGTCGTACAGGACATTGGCTGATCTGCAGACCAATGCCAGGCGGAGGAAGATTGAGCTTGAGTTACAGGCCAAAGAGGAGGGATAGTCCCATGGGAGGGACCGGAGACCATTGTAGTCGCAGCCGGCGATGAAGCGGGCAAAGCCCGCTGATGCGAGAGTTGGGGGCCAGAACGGCCGCACTTGTGGTAAGTGCATCAAGAGTCACGATGGATCATGTCGGGCAGGGATTTGCTACAAATGTGGCAAGAAGGGGCACATGGCAAAGGATTTCCCCAAGGGGTTTGCAGTTTGCTTCCACTGCAACCAGACCGGCCATCGGAAGGCCGAGTGCCCTCAGCTCATTTAGGGATCAGCCCAGGGTTCTGCACCTACTGCTTTGCGTGCTACTGATAGTCGGCTGGTGAAGGCTGAGGCTCTGAGGGGTCGTGGGAGAGCTTTTCAGCTGACAGCGGAGGAGATCCACATAGCACCTGATGTCGTGGTCGGTATGTATTTCCTTATTTATTTTATTTTGAGATTTATTGTGCTCATTATGTGCTGTATTTCGGTACTTTTCTTGTGAGTTATGTACCTGCCTTGGTGTTATTTGACTCGGGTGCGAGTCAATCCTTCGTGTCTTTAGCTTTTAGTCGTCACATCAGTGTCCGACGTGAGGCGTTGAGTCGACCTCTGAGGGTTTCTATAGCCGACAAGCATGCGGTTTTCGCTGCTGATGTATTCTGAGGATGTCTGCTAGAGATTTTTGGTGTTGAGTTTCCGATAGATCTGGTACCTATCGCGATGGTTGATGTCTGTGTCATAGTGGGCATGGACTGGTTGAGTCGGTTTGCAGCTATGATCGAATGTGAGCGTCAGATGGTGACCATACGAGACCCTAGCAGGGGAGTGCTTATGGTATATGGCGAGGGTACCAGATCTGGATCAGCTTTCTGTTCTGCTGCTAGAGCAAGACAGAGTCTACAGCAGGGTTGTATGGGCTTTTTGGCGTATGTGATGGATACGCGGGTTTCTACAGGGAGGCCGAGTTCTATCTCCGAGGTTCCGATAGTATGCGAGTTTTTGGATGTTTTTCCCGAGGAGTTGCCGGGAGTGCCTCCCGAGAGGCAGGTGGAGTTCCAGATTGATTTGGTTCCGGGTGTGGCGCCTATTGCCAAGGCACCTTATCGCCTTGTGCTGCCAGAGATGCAGGAGTTATCCTTACAGCTTCAGGAGCTGTTGGGGAAGGGGTTCATCAGACCGAGTAGCTCACTGTGGGGAGCTCCGATCCTTTTAGTCAAGAAAAAGGATGGTTCACACCGGATGTGCATTGATTACCGGGAGTTGAACAGGATGACGGTCAAGAACTGTTATCCACTTCCGAGGATCGACGATCTATTCAATCAGTTGCAGGGGGAATCTTGGTTTTCCAATATTGATTTGAGATCTGGATATCACCAGATGAGAGTGTGCGAGGAGGATATCCAAAAGACGGCCTTTAGAACTCGTTATCGGCATTACGAGTTTGTGGTGATGCCTTTCGGGCTCATCAAGGCAACGACAGCGTTCATGGACCTCATGAACCGGGTGTGCAGGCCCATGTTGGATCGATCGGTGATCGTGTCCGTCAACGATATTCTGGTGTATTCAAGATCCAGAGAGCAGCACGAGGAGCATCTTAGAGAGATTCTTGGAGTGTTGAGGTCGGAGAGGCTTTATGCCAAATTCTCCAAGTGTGATTTCTAGTTACGAGAGGTCCAGTTCCTTGGACACCTCATTAATCAGAATGGGATATTGGTTGATCCGGCCAAGATTGAGGCAGTTATGAGATGGGAGGTGCCGAGATCCCCGTCTGAGATCAGGAGTTTTCTGTGGCTGGCCGGCTACTATCGAAGATTTATCAGAGATTTCTCCAAGATTGTTGTTCCTCTTACTCGATTGACCCGAAAGGGTGTTACTTTTATTTAGGGGCCTGAGTAGCAGGCCTCATTTGAGACCCTTCACCAAAGCTAATGCGAAGCCCCGGTGTTAGCCCTTCCCGAGGGTGTGGAGGACTTTGTAGTCTACTGTGATACATTTATATCAGGATTGGGTGCGGTGTTGATGCAGAGGGGGCATGTGATAGCTTATGCATCGAGGCAGTTGAAGCCTCATGAGACGAGGTATCCCACCCACAATTTGGAGCCGGGGGCGGTGGTGTTCGCCCTCAAGATCTGGCGTCATTATCTGTATGGATTCCGGTGTACCATATACACGGATCATAAGAGTCTGAAGTACCTCATGGATCAGCCCAACCTGAATATGAGACAGAGGAGATGGTGAGATGTAGTGAAAGACTACGACTGCAAGATCTTATATCACCCCGACAAGGCTAATGTGGTAGCCGATGCCTTGAGCCGCAGAGCAGAGAGTGCTCTGATTCGAGATGTGTGCATGAGGATGATAGTGATGACTCCAGGCTTAGATACCATTCGAGAGGCCCAGGTGGAGGACGTGAGGTCGGAGAACCGCAAGAGGGGACGGGTGATTGGGCAGGTTTCCGAGTTTGAGACGGACAGTCGTGGGCTTATGACTTTCCGAGGGAAGATTTGGGTGCCCTATACAGGTGGAGCTCGGCGTATATTGATGGAGGAGGCGCATAGATCGAGATTCTCAATCCATCCAAGAGCTATTAAGATGTATTTGGATCTGAAGAGAGATTACCGGTGGCCCTGTATGAAGAGGGATGTGGCATGGGCAGTTGAGAGGTGCTTGACCTGTCGTCGGGTTAAGGCGGAGCACCACCGTCCACATGGCCCGTTACAGCCTCTAGAGATTCCCCAGTGGAAGAGGAAGGAGATTTCCATGGATTTGATCACCAAATTACCGAGGACGGTGCGAGGTGTCGACGCGATATGGGTGATTGTCGACCGGTTGACGAAGAGCGCTCACTTCCTTGCTATCAGTGAGAGCTCTTCCACAGAGAAGTTGGTCGAGATTTATGTGAGAGAGGTGGTGGCTCGGCATGGAGTGTCGACATCGATAGTGTCAGATCGGGATGTACATTTTACTTCAAGGTTCTGGAAGAAGTTCCATGAGGAGTTGGGGACCCGATTGCATTTCAGCACCGCATACCACCCACGGACAGACTGGCAGAGTGAGCGGACGATTCTGACGCTTGAAGATATGCTACGAGCCTGTGTCATAGACTTCGGAGGAAGTTGGGACACTTATTTTCCCTTGGCTGAGTTTTCTTACAACAACAACCACCATTCCAGTATTGGCATGCTTCCCTTCGAGCTCTTATATGGGAGGAGGTGTCGGACTCCCATATGTTGGGGAGAGGTAGGCCAGCGAGTGATGGATGGCACTGAGATAGTGTTGAAGACGACCGAGCAGATTCGGCAGGTCAGACAGAGGTTACTGACAGCCCAAAGTCGCCAGAAGATTTACGCAGATCGGCGACGATCCGAGCTAGAGTTCCAGGTTGGAGATTATGTCCTCCTGAAGGTTTCCCCATGGAAAGGGGTGATCCGATTCAGGAAACGGGGCAAGTTGGGGCCCCGATACATTGGTCTTTTCAGAGTGATTGCTAAAGTGGGTAAGGTAGCTTACCGGCTGGAGCTAACTGCAGAGTTGAGTCAGATTCATAACACCTTCCACGTGTCTTAGTTGAGTAAGTGTGTAGCCGATGAGATGGTGGTGGTGCCATTAGAGGACATTCGGGTGGATGCGAGCTTGAATTATATTGAGATGCCGATAGCGATCTTGGATCATAAAGTGAAGGTTCTGAGGAACAAAGAGGTGCCCCTGGTTCAGGTCCAGTGGCAACATCGGAAGGGATCCGAGTGGACTTGGGAGCCGGAATCCGAGATGCGCGAGCAGTATCCAGAGTTATTTCTGGAGCATGAATTCGAGGGCGAAGTCTGATTCTAGTGGGGGAGAATTGTAACATCCCGACTCTCAGGTATAATATTTATATATATGTATTTTGGGATTGAGTGAGTTACTCGACGAGTTGTGTGCCCGACTCGTCGAGTAGGGTTGGTTTGGTTGCGTGGGTTTAATGACCAACTCGACGAGTTAGAGAGTCGACTCGCCGAGTTGGGGATGTGTGAGGAAACCTAAATCCCCGGGTTTGTGTCCTATTTAAAGGGCATTAAGCCCTCATTTCCACCTCACCAGCCACCTTACACCCTTGAGAGAAACCCTAATCGTCCACTTGAGCTAGAGAGTGAGAGAGAAGCTAATCTTGTGATTAATAGTGCACTTTTGACAGAGAGGTGGAGAGCATCAAAGCTTGGATCAATAGGAGGCTTTGGATCTAGAGGTTCATCAGGGTTTTGCTTTAGTTGGAGGTAAAAAGATGCTAACTTGATCATTTCCTTATGAGATCTTGGTTTAGGGTGTTTCTAGGGTTTTCCCTAATCCCTTTTGTGTCCTTGAGTCCCTTGAGCATGATTGGAGGTTGAAACCTCAGATCTGGATTGTGGGAGGTCTTATAAATCCAAAGACCTGAACTTTATTGTGCTAGAGACAAGATCTTGTGCATCTAACCCTTGTTGGAGCTTGTATTGGCACTATGGAGCAAATATGCCATGCACGGACGTAAAGATCGAAGCTTTACGTGACATTCGAGCCTTAGGAGACTAGACCTAGAGTTTGGAGTGGTGGATCTGCCTTAAAATGTCTGAATGAAAATACAGACTGAATGGACTCGCCGAGTCAATGAGCTGACTCGACGAGTCGGCTAGGGTTTTCCCCGATGAGTCTGGACAAGGGTAACTCGGCGAGTTGATGCGACAACTCGACGATTTAAGTTGGGTTTTCGCAATGTTCTGAGGAACAATGGGGACTCGTCTAGTCACATAGGTTCACTTGGCGAGTCAGGTCAACATGGACAGTTGACTCGAGTGTTGACTTTAGGGTTTGGTCAAGGCAGGGATTATGGGGACTATGGAGGGGTAAAATGGTCTTTTACCCATTCCAAGAGTTAAAAAGGGACTATCATGAGTTCATTTAGAGTTGTGATCTTTAAGTGTTAATTAGAGATGTTTATTACATATAGGCGGGGGTTAGACTGTTCGAGGGGTATTCAGTTTCCTTGCTTGATTACGAGGTGAGTCTTCTCACTATACTTACCTAGAGTGGTATCCTTTGTGCGACCGGAGGGTCTTATGTGCTTATTTTAGTATTGTGTTATCTTGCATTATATCGGGTGAGGACTCGCAAAATGATGATGGCCGCGAAGACAAATCTTAACCATTCGCTTTATTTAATATCTGATTGAGATTGTTCTATATTTTTGAATTTTTATGTTAATATGCATGGTGGCATAGTTGTGAATAAGATGAATTTTTTGTACTTTCCTTAATAAGGGAAAAATATCCAAGGGTTATATGGTCATTTTGTGTTTCTAGTTCCCTGCACGTAACTGCAACATATATTTTTGTGATGTTTACAGCTTCATCAATGGCTCTTTGAATTCCATCGATGGTTTCTCTCAATTTCTTCTATTATTCTTCGGATTTGTTCTTGTAACTTAATACTCAAACGCAAGTTGGTGTTGATCGGTAGCTTCTTCGTCGTTTTCTATCGATTTCTATCAGTTTGAATCAATTAATTTCTTCCTACATTAACTTTGTTTTGTATTTTTTTCTTTAAGTTTCAACTTAATGGAATCAGATAAACTTGTTTTCTTACTTATCTTTTTAAATAATTGTGTTTTATACTTCAGTTCATCTTCGATTTGTTTGATATAAGGTTTCAGGAAGCTATTTTTGTTGTTTATTGTTTGATTTATCTTTGATTTTTTGTTTTTAGGTAACTTTATATGTGATTATGAATATACTATGTTTGATATTGCGATTTGTTATAATAAACCCTAAATATAGTTAACATTTGTCATTTTTGAAACCATAGTTCTCGTCAACCTGTCAATTTGAGCTTCAGTATATTTAAATATTGAATATTGAGATTAATTCTCTTAAGCTTTTGAGTTTGACTAGATTTTTTGATGAAGTTAGATAAAAACATCAAAGTACAACTTAATACATTGATGTTCGCAAGGTGTTTGATCTAATGTCTCAAAGAAACATCTTGGAAAAATTGAATTCTTAAATTTGTTTATGTTTTTTTCATTTATTTATAAATGTAACGAGTACTTTATGTAGTTGTTTATAACAATGATCATTGGTTTTCCCTTGAAATTAGCTTTTTAGACATAGTGATTTATACATTCAAAATGTTAAATACCAATAATATCGTTGTCAAAATCAAAACATAGTTTGTATCATAACTTTATGTATGATACAAATCTATGATTTGGGTTTAATGAGTGATATATACATTTTGAAAGTAAAATATCATTATGTTATGATTTTATCTTGAGATAACATGATAACATACAGATCATTGGTGGGGTTACTACAAACTGCAATATTATCGTTATTAGAGTAACTATGTCTTCTAATAACATTTAAAAGTCATGCTCCATCTTGAATTTCATTATTAGAACTCCTTTTGATACAAATTCTAGGCCACTAAAAGAAAGGGTAAAAATGTCAAAATAGAATTTTACTTTCATTTAACTCTTTATTGTAGCATCCTGCTTTCAACTTTGGATGATTTTGATCAGTTGGTAGCTTACATGAAAAAAAAAAGTATATTGCAGGTGACTTCCATGATTTTGAAGTAACATTTCAAGGATATTAAGTTATATGATTGATTGTTTGGATGTTGTTGAAGATTTTTTCTTAGTTGTAGATTCTCATTGTTGGCGTGTTGTGGTTAAATAACAATGTTACTTGGATATGTATATTTTGTTGTTAGTTTTAGGTTTTTCATGGTTGTTGTGTAATGTAGTTAAGAAACATTGTTACTTGGATATGTTTGTTTAGCTGTTAGGAAAATGGTTTAGATACATTGCTAGTTTTTAGTAATTGTATGGTTTGGATATAAAAGATAGTAGTTGTGGGTTTATGATGGATCTTCTGAATTGTGTTTAATATGCATTGTTTTGCTAGATATTTATTTGTTGTTGTTTGGAACTTAGTTACACTTTTACGATAAAGGTGTATAATATATTGTTGGATCTTAAAACTTTATAATGTAAAAAATATAATCATCAATGATTGATGATGTGAATTTTATGATCTATGATTTTATGATGCAAAATGAGTGTCAGGATAATATTGACATATATCAAAAAAATTGAATCAAAAGGATCATGTTTTTATGTATCAAAGAAAGTTTTGAATCTTACAATTATAAATCTTAAAAATTTATATCATTCTACTTTGGATCAAAAAGTTTATCAAAATATAATATAGTTATCAATACAATTAGTTGCTTCGAATTACATAGGTTCTTGGAGGGCGTACCTCCCTTGATTTACTACTACTAGTTGTGATGAAAGACATAATAACCCTAAGACATAGTGCGAGTAGTGTGGTCACTAGCTCACTTGGCTATCCTAGTCTTTTATATGCCGAAACGACGCACAAGGTGCCCAGCCATTTCACTCATTTCGCGGGTGGCCTCTTCTGGTCTCTGTTCTGCTAAGGTTGCCCTAGCCTCAGCTGCAATGATTTGTTGTCTCGGGGTGACCACTTCCTCCTCTAAGGAGTGTAGATGGTTTGTAAGGTCCTCCTTCTCTGCTTGCTGATTCAACATTACTCCTGAATAGTGTTCTTGTCCTTCTCTAAAGCAGGCATGTTTTTGGGTTGCCCCTTGTGGAGGTGCATCATGGACAAGGTGAATGTTAGCGACAAATTTTTCCCTTGTGTGAGCAATATTTTCTTACTAAGTATGTTCATCCCAAGAGAACTTCTATTAGATGTTTACGTACCTGGTAGGAGATAGATGAAGGGGTCTCTTGCCTACTCCTGTTAGGGTAAGGCTCGCTAAGGATCCCTCCAGCGCCTTCATACTTGTCTGACTCCTCATCAGAACCCTCCCCCTCGTAGTCCATCTCTTGGTATTCTTCAGGACCCACTTCTGGGTTCTCCCCATGAACCTCTTTTGGCTCCTCCTCGATCCACTCATTAGCTACTAAGGTAGGGTAGTAGGGGTCTTCGTGGTGAAACTCAACCATGTTGCCTGTGCGAGAATAGAGGTATGAGAAATACGTACGGGGTGTAAGTGTGTGGTTCCACAGTATCCTGAAATACTCATATAGTATTTTAAATGGTGTGTTTGGTTCTGGGTATCTTGGTGTTGGTAAATGTAGACTCGTCATTTACTACAACTATTTCCCAGCATATGCTATTTACTCCTCAGATAAATATAGTTGATCAGGCTATATTTATTCAAGGTCTAATTACATATCCCGAGGCCTACTCGTAGTTTTCAACTCATCATACTACTTTTATTGTGCCCTCGTTATGACACTGCCCTAACTTTTATGTACTTCTACTTAAAATATTATTATATTTTTAAGAGTATATTTGCAGTCAGATTATTTTAGCCCCATGGTATTTATAGTTGTATATCTTGTATGGTTTAATATACTAGTTCACTATAAACAATGCTCTGATACCAATCTGTCACACCCCCAAACCAGAACGGCGGAAACGTCTGGGGGCGGATGGAGTGACTTCATGTACAATATCATAACAATTGAATAGTAATGAAACATAGCAACCCAAACATTCATACATTGATAATACAAGTTTACATTGTTTACAACATTTTGTTTGTTCAAAAGTTAAATACAAATAATTGAAAAGTGGAAAAACATGAAACGACGACGCCGGCCCTCAAGAATGGTTGAATACCTCTCTACTGGTTTCCTGAGAATACAAGTGATTTTAAAAAGTGTCAACTATAAAGTTGGTGAGTTCATAAGCATTTTGTATGAAAAAGGTTTGTAACTGTTTCGCGAAAAATAGTTTCGTATACTTCAAGAAAATCCGATATTTTCTTTAATATGAACTGTAATTATATGTAATTCTTTTGTATCTTTTCCTTGTAATGTAATAATGTATGTTGCCAGAAAATCCAATATTTTCTTATATATGAATTGTAGTCTTAAACCCTAAGAGCAAGATGTAAGTGAATGTTGTACTGAAAATAGTATATAATTTTATTTCTTTTTACAAAACTAATGAAGTATAAGCTTCCCGTGAACCAATTAGTTTCGATAATCTCTATGTGAGTTCTTATAACCATGCTAATATGACTGATATGCCTGAAACGACGTTCTTCAGACGTCGGAGTCAGTAAGACATTTGTCACCCTAGACTTGCCGGTCTAACTGTAGCGAATAGTTGAGGTGTGGGGTTGTCAATCCCGTATAGATCTATACACAACTGTCTCGCTCTCCCTCAAGGAGACTCTGGTTATAATGCAAGACTTAAGGTGTACGCTAGGTAGGTACGGTGAAGGGACGTCTCACAAGAGCATTAACAAATTTATGTGAACTATAACTCTTTTTTCTTGTAAATGACATAATTATACCTTTAAGTAATTATATGTTTCTTTCGTAATGATAGCGTAGTGTTTGTGACTCCCAAACTATACCAATTATAGTTTATTATGTTTGTTTGTCAAGACAATTTATATAATCATATATATAAATACATATAAGTTAACATGCCTAGATGTTTTTTAAAAGAATATATCATATAAACTTACATCTAACACAAGTATAAGAACTTTTATATGATAAAGACAATTTCTAGTTTTTGACTTTTCTGTCCATGTTTTTAGAAAAATTATAGAAAAAGTCATCGTAAGTCGAAATTTGGATCCGTAAATTCTCAGAGCTTAGAAAATGAGTCTACTTTGTCCATCCTGGCCTTAAGTGGTTGCTAACCAGAGTTAAAATGTTCATTTTTACAGTCTGGTCCGAAAATATTCTGAAATGATAGGCAATTTTGTAAAAATCACCATAATTAATTGTAGAAAAATCGTATGAATGCGTGCGAGTAGTCCTTAAAAAGATATAGACCTAAACTATTTGCCTATTAAACAGTTTTGAAATATATTAAGTTTAAGAAGAGTAAAACAAACTGTGAACAGATCACAAGTTTTCTGTAAAAAGCTGATTTTTAAGCTTAGATATGTTTTAGTGACCTAACTTGTACTTTTACTTTATAAAGCCTTTAGATCATCCAAATAGGATTTGTTTACTTGTATTCCCCCCTAAAACTTGGAAAAACTTGAAAATGAATGGGTATGAACTCACCTTGAGTGGATTTCTTAGTGGATAAAAAGATGAAGATGAAGATCCTCAAGCTTAGAACACTTGAAGATGGTATTACCCTATGGATAATAACACATATAAATGTGTGTAAATGTAACAAAACTAGTATGAATGTGTATAAAAACACTAGATTAACAAGGAATGCTTACCAAAAATCCTAGGAACCAACTTGGAGGGATGAATCTTTGGAAGACTTGAACTTGTTCTTGAGAGTATTATGGAGGAATAAAGAACATGAAGTGAGAGATGAAGATGAAGAGAGAGGGGGAGAGGTGAACGAAATTTATGGGGGAGGTAGGGTGGTGGGGTGGCTAGGGGGTAAGGGGTGGGGTGAGGTGATGTTTGCATTGTTATATGTTGGGTAATGGTCTTGATACATGTTGGTTAATGTTTTATGTTGGGAAAAGATGTAACAATCATGTCACTAAGTCAACTCTTCTTATTTTTATAAAAATCTAGGTAATTTATAAAAGTGGGGTAATGTTTATAAAAAGATGATATTCTTTATAAAAAGTGTGGTATTTTTATAAAGAAAATAAGGTATAAATGATGTATAAATATTTAATTTGAATTATAAAAATTCAAATTGTTAATAAAATCATTATTATCAAAAATAATAATATGCTACACGAAAATTAGGTTGATCCCTAAATTCTTTTCGTTTAAGTTGGGCGTTTTAGGCCGGGTATGAAATTTGTCGTATTTGGTGACGAATTCACCAAAACTTTGTATTTGTAAACTTTGTTATGAATTTGCCATGTAGTGTAAGGATTATGAATTCCACTACATCGTGTTATAAATATTATTTATACTAAAACAATATAAAATTGAATTACCGAATTGTTACGATACTAACCTTATTTAGGGTTTATGCTCTACAATTTCCAATAAGAGTGGTGCTTTGTATTATAACTTGCCAATCGTACATTGGACGCATTACGGAATATCACAATTCACCTAAAATTCTAATACAAGTTGAGTTCACCTGGTTGACTTTTGTTGACTTCGTTTGACCCAGAATTGATAGTTGTCACATTTTTATGACTTAATAACATTAGAAACGGCAAGATCTAGCATCCTTAGCTCCTAGATTGGATCAAACTCACAAGGAGGACTCAAAATACTAAAATAAGCATAAAACTAACCCAAAACTCAAAAACCATAATTAGAAGTCAAGGTATGAACGTTATACCTTGAATGAGCTGGAAATGATGCCAAAGATCTGGATCCAAGAGCCTTCCTTTGAACCTCAAGCTTGCAACCAACACTTCTTCCTTGAAAATAAGTAAAGAACACCAAAATATCATTTAGAACTCTCACACACACAAATGGAGGATTAGGGTTTGAATAATCTGATCTAAAGGTGATGGAGGCTGAGAAATTAGCAAACCCTAAGCCATAATGGGGTATATATATGTACAAAAACCTACAAATAAGGGTTTAATGCACATGGAATTGTGTGGGGCGTAACTAAGGGTACGTGGGGCATAATCCCTCCCCATGTGCGTTCCACTTACGCTGATCCCACGACCAATCTGCCAACTTTTCCCACCAAGGGTCAAACTTGCCAAAACTTCAAACTGCCATAACTCCTTCGTTTTAACTCCGTTTTCGACATTCTTTATATCCCCGGAAAGGTATTGAGAAGATCTACACTTCTATAAACTCAAAGGTTCATGGAAACCATTCAATCTTAAATCCAAAATACAAGAAAGGCCCGGACCAACCTCTTACTGATTACCGTTGGGCTCTAAACAACAACCGAACTTCGTAGATCCTTACATCAACATTACCCATATCCAAATGGGCCTAAACCATTCTTCCCAAAGAATTAAAGCCTTCCAGTAACAGATATTCGGGCCACGGCCCCGAATTACGCAATAACACGGAAGTCCTCATATTATTAAAAAATATAACCAAAACTCCCAACATTGACCTTATACCGACTTATTATTGTTGAATTTTATACTTGGAAATACCCATTTAGATATCCCATGTTTAGACTAATAAGGCTCGCATTAGTCTAAAACGAGTTGTACACTTAAGAAGGTAACTACAAATTGTATTTATCTTCTCTTACTCTTACTCATTCTCTCTCTCTCTTTCTAACTATTGGAATGGGTAAAAGACCATTTTACCCTTCCATGGTCTCCATTACTCATGTCGACCAAAACCCTAAAGTCCACAGAAGTCAAACTCGAGTCAACAGTCCATGTGTGACCCGACTCGCCGAGTGCACCCATGTGACTTGTCGAGTCTACTCATTTTCCTCAAAAGTCTCTAGAAGGTCCAACTCAGCTCGTTGAGTTGACCCCCAACTCGCCGAGCTTCCGCATGTTCAAGCTCATCGGGACAACCTTAACCGACTCGTCGAGTCGGTTCATCGACTCGGCGAGTTGATTCAGACTCATTTCTCGTTCAGACGATTTCAAGGCAGAGAACCTTCCCAAACTCTAGATCTAAACTCTAAAGGCTCGTTTATCACGTAAAGCCATGAGCTTTACTTCCATGCATGGCACTTTGGGCTTGAATGCCAAGAAAATGCTCTAATAAGGGGTTTTCACTCATGATCTCTATTTAGGTTGAATAAAGCAGGGACCTTTGGACTCTACGGACCTCACAAGGTCCAGATCTGAAGTCCAAACCTCCATATGAACTCAATACCCTCAAAGTCCCAATATTAGATGGAAAAATCCCTAACTCCAAAAATCATGAGATCTACCCCTATAACATGAGAAAAGTGTGAACTCTTACCTTCCACAGAAGCTCTTTGATGGAATAACCACGGATCTAACAACCCCTTCTCATCCCTTGGCTTGGAATCCTTCCTTTCTCTTCAAAAGATGCACCAAACACTCAAGGTTAGCTCAAATACTCACTCTTAGCTCAATGGCCGATTAGGGTTTTCTCTTAGTGAAGTTGGGCAACTGATGAGCCCCAAATGAGGCTATAAGTGCCCTTAAATAGGTCCCAAACCCAGGGATTTAGGGTTTCATCACTCAGCGTCTACTCGGCGAGTCGACCCCCGGACTCGTCGAGTAGGCCATTAATCCTACGTGGCCACACGCGACTCGACTCGACGATTTGTGACACCAACTCATCGAGTTGTTAAATGGTCCTCAAAATGAATAAATAAATAATATACCTGGGAGTCTAGTTGTTAGAATTCTCCCCTACTAGGATCAGACTTCGTCCTCGAAGTCAGGCTCCGAAAATAACTCTGGATACTGCTCCCGCATCTCAGATTCTGGTTCCTAAGTCAACTCGGACCCTCTTCGATGTTGCCACAAGAACCGAACCAGAGGCACCTCCTTCTTCCTTAGAACCTTCACTTTTCGATCCAAAATTGCGATCGGCCTTTCAATGTAATTCAGGCTCGCATCCACCTGAATGTCCTCTAGGGGTACCACTGTCGTCTCATCGGCTACACACTTCCTCAACTGGGACACGTGGAGGGTGTTATGAATCTGACTCAACTCCGCAGGGAGCTCCAAACGGTACGCTACCTTACCCACTCTGGCGGTCACCCTGAAAGGACCGATGTATCGGGGCCCCAGCTTGCCTCTCTCCCTGAATCGAATCACCCCTTTCCATGGGGATACCCTCAGGGGGACAAAATCTCCAACCTGAAACTCAAGCTCGGATCGTCGCCTGTATGCGTAACTCTTCTGGAGACTCTGGGACGTCAGTAACCTCTGTCTGACTTTTTGAATCTGCTCAGTCGTCTTGAGCACTATCTCAGTGCTACCCATCACTCGCTGCTCCACCTCTCCCCAACAAATAGGAGTCTGACACCTCCTCCCATAAAGAAGCTCAAAAGGAGGCATACCAATACTGGAATGGTGGTTGTTGTTGTAAGAAAACTCAGCCAAGGGCAGATATGTGTCCCAACTTCCACCGAAGTCCATAGCACATGCTCGAAACATGTCCTCGAGCGTTTGAATCGTCCGCTCACTATGCCCGTCTGTCTGTGGGTGGTAGGTTGTACTGAAGTGCAATCGCGTACCCAACTCCTCATGAAACTTCTTCCAGAACCTGGAAGTAAACGCACATCCCGATCTGACACTATCGATGTCGGCACTCCATGCCGAGCTACCACCTCTCATGCATATATCTCGTCCAGTCTCTCTGCAGAAGAACTCTCACAAATAGGAAGGAAGTGAGCACTCTTCGTCAGCTGGTCCACAATCACCATAATCGCGTCAACCCCACGCGTAGTCCTTGGTAACTTGGTGATAAAGTCCATAGAAATCTGTTCCCACTTCCAGTGGGGAATCTCTAGAGGCTGCAAAGGACCATGTCGACGTTGGTGTTCCGCCTTAACCCGGCGACAGGTCAAGCACCTCTCTACAACCCTTGCCACGTCTCTCTTCATACAGGCCCACCAATAATCTCTCTTCAGGTCCAAGTACATCTTAGTGGCTCCTGGATGGATCGAGAATCTCGATCTATGCGCCTCCTCCATCAGAATACAGCGAGCCCCGCCCGTGTAGGGCACCCAAATCCGCCCTCGGAAAGTTAAGCCCTCGACTATCCGTCATAAACTCAGGCACCTGCCCAATCACCCGCTCCCTCTTGCGGTTCTCCAGTCTCACGGCCTCCACCTGGGCCTCTCGAATGGTATCTAAGACTGGATTCATCACTGTCATCCTCATACATACATCCCGGATCGGAGCACTCTCTGCTCTACGGCTCAGGGCATCGACTAACACATTACCTTGCCCGGATGATACAAGATCTCACAGTCATAGTCTTTCACCACATCCAACCACCTCCTCTGTCTCATATTCAGGTTGGGTTGATCCATGAGATACTTCAGGCTCTTGTGGTCCGTGTATATGGTACACCGATGTGACATACCCAAATTTCTCGACCAGAAAAGACCGATTTAGTTTATGATTTTAAAATAAAATCAGAGTAATCTTCCAAAAGATGTTGCGGAATTTGTTCCCAAAACAAAATATAATAAAAATTTATCAAAACATTTCTTAAAGAAATATATTTTCATTATATAACAAAACCTCGGGATGTCATGTTCCGATACAGACAAAAAGCATAAACAGTATATTATAAGCCTTACAAGAGTTATTTACAACCACTAGCCTATAATCCAAAAATCCTTCGTCATCATCCAACTACTAACAATAATAATAAATTTATTAATTTCATCAACCAACAATAAATTTATTAATTTCATCAAACAACAATAACCCTGATTACCCGTTCCCGTTATCCTCACTTTACGTCCCTAAACACTTATCATAAGGGACCTAGCCTAAGGATTTTCATCGGGGTGACAACACTGCTTTAGAGATTCCTCAGCAATTTATGTCAAATAAGGCAACCATGTAGGGGATGGAGTATACCGTTGAACACTAAGTTCACAAACACCTACAAGTTGCGAGCCTGCTAGCGTTCCACTGGACTGTCTAGAAAGGTCCGTGGTCATCATCTATACTCCGCTAGATGACTGAAACAATAACAATATTGAGGCCTCTCATCATTTTAACATACATCAACTATTTCATCAACCCATGCTTTACCCAACATATTTGTAGATAAAAATACATATACGGTTTAGAACTTGTATAAAACATATATTCAACACCCATCTAAAATAAACAAATAATATAATTACACATAGCATGTTTTTTATAGAAAATACTTCATATCTATGTGTAAGATGAAAGTAACTATACACTCACTTGATTTAACGATAATCGGGCAACACTTCGTTTCTTAAGACGATTGTTTCCGATGAAATCGGGAGCTTTAATGAAAACTGGGCCTTGCGAGGGTTGAGCTTCAAACCGAAAAGATAAATTTATCGGACTCTTCGGGCACTTCGGGTTGTTCATCGGGTGTTAGGTATGATCTCGGGGCTTCGACGGATGTAAAATAGCTTGAAAGAAGGTTTAAAATGAAAAAGTGTGCCAAAATCCAACCAAAACCGGGAGGTTTTGCACCTCCCTTTATATACGGTGCGAGGCTTTGGCCGAAGGGGGAAGGGAGGACACGCGGCTCGCATACGAGGGGCTAGGTGTCGGATCTCGGGCTCGCCACCGAAGCAACACGCGTCAGCAGCTGGTTGGACCTCGCTTCGGATGACTCACCTGCTCAGACACGGGGCGGCTCGCAAGGGAAGGGAAACGTGGCTCGCTTCGGTCATGCCACGGACCGGACACATGTCTCGCATGCGAAGGTGCTACGTGTCCGAGTCCGAGCCTAGCATGTGAAGCTTCTCGGATTTTGTGCCCTAAACTTCAAAAATTCATAACTTTCGCATACTAGCTCCGTTTTCGACGTTCTTTATATGCACGCGTAGCCGAGATTATACTCTACAACTTTCGTTTAGACTCCGTTGGATAATTTTGACTTTATTTTTAATATTATTATTTTTAACAGACCGGGACAGGAAAATTCGTTAAAAATTCATAACTTCTTCATCCGACGTCCGTTTTCGTCTGTCTTTTTACCGTTGTACTACTATTGACGAGACCTTCGATTCTCGTTTAGGTTGTGTTGGCTAAAAATAAAACGATCTAAAATTCGAGTTTTTAGCTGTCTACTGCTAAGCTGAAACTTAGAAAAATCATAACTTCCTCATACCAAGTCAGATTTGGGCATTCTTTTTATGCACGCTCTCAGTTTAACAAACACTACGACTTTCGTTTAGATCGCTAAGGCTAAAAAGCACTTTATCGTAAATTCTGTCGCGAAACTTCGACAAGTCATAACTTCTTCTTTATAACTCGGATTTCGGTATTCTTTATATCTCCAGAATCCTTATTTCAACCACTACAACTTTCTTCATAGATATCAGGTTTGTCTAACATTTATATTCGACGTTTATTTTTATCCTTAATTCATTAAATTATAATAATTAAGCATAAAACACATAATAATCAATAATACATCTTATTATTTCAAAACAAGTTACAAAGGTTGGCCTAGACTATTACATCATCATTAGTGCCTAGCCTAGAAACACGGGCGTTACAATTCTCTCCGCCTTAGGATGATTCCGTCCCCGGAATCATACATCAGCAAACAAATGCGGATAACGACTCATCATGTCACTCTCCGTTTCCCAGGTGAGATTTGGCCCATTCATATGTTTCCATCGCACAAGCACTAAATCGACCATCTTGCGTCGCAACTTCTTAGTCTTACGGTCAACGATTGCTTCTGGTTCTTCGATTAACCTCTTGCTTTCATCCAACCTTAATTCAGAAATTGGAATTATGTCGGGAACATCTCCCGTGAACTTCCTCAAATAACACACATGGGAAGTGTTATGAATACCATCTAGTTCTTCTGGTAATTCTAGCTAGTAAGCTTGGTTCCCAATCCTCTGCAAACGGTCCAATTAACCTTGGACTCAACTTTCCCCTTTTACCAAATCTTATAAGTCCCTTCCACGGCGAGACTTTAAGTAAAACCGAATCTCCAACTTCGAATGTTATCGGTTGTCTTTTCTTGTCAGCATAGCTCTTTTGACGATCCTGACCTGCTAACATCATTTCCCTAATCACTTTCAGCTTTTCAACAGTTTGATGAACTATCTCGGGTCCCATAAACTGCTTTTCCCCAGCTTCAAGCCAACATGACGGCATTCGACACTTTTTTCCATACAAAGCTTGATAAGGTGCCATCTTGATGCTCGAGTGAAAACTATTATTGTAGATAAGTTCTACCAGAAGTAAATATTCATCCCAGTTACCTTGGAATTCCAGGGTACATGCTCGTAGCATATCCTCCAATGTTTGAATCGTTCGTTCGCTCTGACCATCGGTTTGCGGATGGTAAGCTGTACTTAAACATAATTTCGTACCCAATTCCTCTTGTAGACTTCTCCAAAACCTTGACGTGAAACGACTATCGCGATCTAACACAATCGTTAGGGGAACACCATGAGCTTTCACTATCTCTTTCACGTAAACCTTTGCAAGCTTTTCCATAGACCACTTCTCATTGGCTGCTATGAAATGTGCACTTTTTGTGAAATGATCAACGACCACCCAAATCATGTCGTGACCGCTCTTCGTTCTGGGCAGTTTAGTCACAAAATCCATGGTAATATCTTCCCATTTACCCATGGGTACAGGTAAAAGTTCTAAACTCCCATACGGTTTCTGATGTTATGCCTTAACTCTCGCACATGTCACATACTCGGCCACATACTTTGCAACATCGAGCTTCATCGTCGGCCACCAGTAGTAGGGTTTCAGATCCCTATACATTTTCGTGCTGCCGGGATGAAACGAGTACACGGTCTTGTGAGCTTCTTCCATCAGAAGATCTCTTATTCCTCCCGTCTTAGGTACCCAAATCCTATCTTGGAATACCTTCAGTCATTGACCGTTTATTTCGAACACTAACGTTTTTCCTAAACGTTCTTCCTTTCGGTCATTTTTCTCTGAATCTTCCTCCTGAGCTTTCTTTATACTTTCCACAATTGTCGAGACAACTTCAATTCTCAACGCTCTTGGCCTTTTCTTTTCAAGGTTTACCTTCCGACTAAGAGCATCAACGACAACATTTGCTTTACGAGGGTGGTAAAGTATCTCACAGTCGTAGTCCTTGAGTAACTCTAGCCAGCATGGTTGCCACATGTTCAATTCCTTCTTATTAAAGAGATACTGAATAATCTTATGATCAGTGAAAATTTTGCACTTTGTGCCATAAAGATAATGCATCCATATCTTTAGGGCGAATACTACCGCTGTCAACTCTAAATCATGAGTGGGGTAGTTCTTTTCATGTTCTTTCAATTGTCTCGATGCATATGCTATTACTTTATCCCTTTGGGTCAGAACACAACCTAACCCAACTCCAGATGTATCGCTATAAACTGCGAAGTCATCAACTCCTTCAGGTAAAGAAAGAATCGGTGGTTCACACAATTTCTTCTTTAGCTTCTCAAAAGCTTCCTTATGCTTCTCACTCCAAGTATAAGTATCTCCTTTGTGGGTCAAAGCTGTCAATGGAGCAGTTATCGAAGAAAAGCCTTGGATAAACCTTTAGTAATATCCAGTTAATCCTAGAAAGCTTCGGATCTCCGTAGGACTCTTTGGTTGTTCCCAGTTTGTTATAGCTTCAATCTTAGCAGGGTCAACCATAATCCCTTCTTGGTTAACCAGATGACCCAAAAATTGGACTTCTTGAATCCAAAAATCACATTTGGAGAGCTTTGCATACAGCTTCTCCTTTTTCAGAACTTCTAGCACTTCACACAGATGCTTGTCATGCTCCTGTTTACTTTTTGAATAAATCAAAATATCATATATGAACACTATCACGGATTTATCAAGGAATGGTTTACAAACCCTGTTCATCAAATCCATGAATGCTGCTGGAGCATTGGTTAGTCCAAACGACATAACCAAAAACTCGTAGTGTCCATATCTTGTTCTGAATACAATCTTCTCAATGTCCTTCTCTCTCACCTTTAGATGATGATATCCTGACCTAAGATCGATCTTCGAGAAATAGCTCGAACCTTGCAACTGATCGAACAGGTCATCAATCATTGGCAATGGGTACTTGTTCTTTATTGTTGCCTTGTTCAGCTCTCTGTAATTTATGCACAATCTCATGCTCCCATATTTCTTCTTCACGAATAACACCGGAGCTCCACAGGGTGATGAACTAGGTCTAATGAAACCATTGTCCAACAACTCCTGAAGTTGCGTCGCAAGCTCCTTCATCTCTGTCAGTGCTAATCGATATAGGGCTTTTGCTATCGGTGTTGTTCCTGGTAACAAGTCTATTCTAAACTCCACTTGTCTATCAGGGGGCAATCCAGGAAGATTTTCGGGAAAAACTTCCGGATAGTCACACACCACTGGTATACTTTGCATATCCTTTTTCTCCTTCTTAGCATCGATCACGAATGCCAAGTATGAGGTGCATCCTTTAGACAAACATTTTCTGGATTTCATTAGGGAAATGATTCCAGAACTTACTTTACGCTTGTCTCCGTATACCATAAATGACTCTTTTCCAGGAGGGTTTACCCTCACTATCTTATTCTTTCACAGTATCTCGGCATCATTGGCGTTAAGCCAATCTATCCCTAGAACGATGTCGAAACTATTCAACTCAATGGGTAATAGATTCTCAAGGAATTCGTTTCCGTTCAGGTCGATGACGATATTCCTAATACAATCGCTAACAGGTATGAATTTGCAACTAGCAAATTCTACAATAAGGGCATCATCAAGTTTTTCTATAGGCAATGCTAGTCTTTCATCAAATTTATGTGATATAAAGGAGTAATTCGCTCCGGAATCAATCAATAAATTGGCAGGCAATCCATTTACAAGAAAGGTACCTGAAGCGACATCCGCTGCATCCTTTGCGGCTTCCAATGTCATTTGGAAAGCTCTGGCTTTTGGCTTTGGTGGGAGATCAGGCTTTGCTACATCCTTCTTCTTCGGGCAATCCTTCAAAATGTGCCCTTCTTCATGGAATCCATAGCACAACCTTTTGTTGGTTGTGCACTCGCTGGCGTAGTCCCCTGGCCTCCCACATTTAAAACAAGTGACCTCCTCGCCACATTTTCCAACATGTTTCTTCTTACACTTATCACACCACTTTGGTTCGGTTCCTCTTCCGAATTTCCTCGAACCAGACTTCGAGAACTTGCTCTTCTTGTTGGACCTCGAAGATCCATCGAACATTCTTTTCTCACCAACCTCTGCCCTCTCTTGACCCTTTTCTTTTAACTGGGTTTCCACATTTTTAGCTGCTCGGACTGCTGTCTTCAGAGTAGCTGCCATCTTGACCGTTGGGCCAAAGTCGGCTGGCAGTCCATTTGCGAACCTCTCAATTTTTGAGAGTTCAGTTGGCACTAAGTATGGAAATAACTTCATCTTTTCGGTAAACGCAGTAGCATAGTCGTCTATGCTCATTTTCTCTTTCTTCAAGTTCTGAAATTCATTGTTTAGATCTATCAGATCTATCTCTGAGCAGTACTGCATCTTTAACTGCTACAAGAACATTTCCCAAGACATTTTCAGGGCTTCTCTATGTGGCATCGTGTCTTCTAATAACTTCCACCAGCTTAAAACTCTGGTCTTCAGTTGTCTGACCACAAAAACAGTTTTCTGCTTGTCGCTACAGTTGCAGCTTTCAAATACCATCTCCATTTCGGAGATCCAGTCCATAATCTCAACAGGTTTTGGGTTTCCGGCAATACTTGGCGGTTTGGCGCCCAAGAAATTCTTCTACATGCGCCCATCTCTGTTGATTTTCCCTTCCGGTTCATTACTTTCTGCCACTAGGGGTTCCGCTTGACCGACAGTCCTACTATCGTACCTTTCTTCTGACTATCTGTCATTCAGTTCAGGTTGTTCGTCAGGCATTGAGGGTTCATCCCTATTGTCCCGCAATAGCTGCCTCATTTCTTCCCTTTGTTCGGCCATCATAGCCCGAATCATGGCTTGTACTCCAGCCATTGCAATTGGTTCTGGTGCAGCTTCTACTATTGGCACCTGTTCCATCACTTGGGGTTGAGGTTGTTGATTTCTATTTGCATTTCCAGCTCCACTTCGGGTTCTTGCCATTTTGATCTATACACCAAATTAGGTGAATTTAGATCTTTATTCACGATAGATATTTAAATTCTCCTTATCACTCCGAAACGTTACATGCTAGTTCTAATATCGTAGTCGTGCGCTTAGAATCCTAAACACATAAGGTTTCCAGATCCGTCGGCAACAAACCATACATCCGAACAAATAATGGTATATATGGCAAACATATAGCATTTAGCACATAAAAGTATTTAAGGGATATTTCCTAAAATACTAGTGCTCGTGTCTAAAATATGGTAGACACTCATCTCTCGATCATCACTTAGCATTCTAAGTTTAAGTATAGAAATCCTACAAATTCCTAGTTCGCTTAAACTAATGCTATGATACCAAGTGTGACATCCCCAAATTTCTCGGCCAAAAAAGACCGATTTAGTTTATGCTTTTAAAATAAAATCAGAGTAATCTTCCAAAAGATGTTGCGGAATTTGTTCCCAAAACAAAATATAATACAAATTTATCAAAGCATTTCTTAAAGAAATATGTTTTCATTATATAACAAAACCTCGGGATGTCATGTTCTGATACAGACCAAAAGCATAAACAGTATATTATAAACCTTACAACAGCTATTTACAACTACTGGCCTATAATCCAAAAATCCCTCGTCATCATCCAACTATGCTCTGGGTCCACTACCTGTAATATAAAAAGCTGAGTAGGTCAGGCTTGGGAGCCTGGTGAGCATATAGGGTTTTCAACCCACCAATAATAATAAATTTATTAATTTCATCAACCAACAATAGATTTATTAATTTCATCAAACATCAATAACCCTGATTACCCGTTCCCGTTATCCTCACTTTACGTCCCTAAACACTTTTCATAAGGGACCTAGCCTAAGGATTTTCATTGCGGTGACAACACTGCTTTAGGGATTCCTCAGCAATTTATGTCAAATAAGGCAACCATGTGGGGGATGGAGTATAGCATTGAACACTAAGTTCACAAACACCTACAGGTTGTGAGCCTGCTAGCGTTCCACTGGACTGTCTAGAAAGGTCCGTGGTCGTCATCTATACTCCACTAGATGACTGAAACAATAACAATATCGAGGCCTCTCATCATTTTAACATACATCAACTATTTCATCTAATCATGCTTTACCCAACATATTTGTAGATAAAAATACATATACAATTTAGAACTTGTATAAAACATCTATTCAACACCCATCTCAAATAAACAAATAATATAATTACACATAACACGTATTTTATAGAAAACACTTCATATCTATGTGTAAGAAGAAAGTGACTATACACTCACTTGATTTAACGATAATCAGACAGCACTTCGTTTCTTAAAACGATCGTTGCCGATGAAACTGGGAGCTTTAATGAAAACCGGGCCTTGCGAGGGTTGAGCTTCAAACCGAAAAGATAAATTTCTCGGGGTCTTCGGGCACTTCGGGACGTTCTTCGGGTGTTAGGTATGATACCGGGGCTTCGGGGGATGTAAAATAGCTTGAAAGAAGGTTTAAAGTGAAAAAGTGTGCAAAAATCCAACCAAAACCGGGAGGGTTCGCACCTCCCTTTATATAGGGTGCGAGGATTCGGCCGAAGGGGAAAGGGAGGACATGCGGCTCGCATGCGAGGGGCCAGGTGTCGGATCTCGGGCTCTCCACCGAAGCAACATGCGTCAGCAGCTGGTTGGACCTCGCTTCGGATGACTCACCTGCTCGGACACGGGGCGGCTCGCAAGGGAAGGGCGATGTGGCTCGCTTCGTTCATGCCACGGACCGGACACGCGTCTCACATGTGAAGGTGCTACATGGCCGAGTCCGAGCCTAGCACGCGAAGCTTCTCGGATTTTGTGCCCCAAACTTCAAAAATTCATAACTTTCGCATACGAGCTCCGTTTTCGACGTTCTTTATTGTAACACCCTAAATTTCAATACAATTTTTCCCTTTTAAAAATATAATTTCATTCAAAAATACTCTCAAATCTCAATGTATCACATATCAACTCCATAAAAACACATCCCAAGATCAAAATGTGTAAAACTCCAATAGTGTGTACTGATCATGCCGGCGCCTTCCCGCGATCCTCACTGGTACCTGAAACACATAACACAAAACACTGTAAGCATAAATGCTTAGTGAGTTCCCCAAAATACCACATATAACACATATTAGCCACTCGAGGCTATAACTCTGTGGACCCTCGGGTCCTAACTCTGTGGACCCTCTGGTCCTAACTCTGTGAACCTTCCGGTTCTAACTCTGTAACTCTGGAACATACACGGCATGAATCACATAGAAATAATGCAGTGTATCACAATCACATAAATAGCATACAAGATACTCTGTCACATAACTCTAATTACCACTCTAGGTAAAGTATAGTGAGAAGACTCACCTCGGGTAACTCGGTAAACCTCGAGCTCTAAAATACTGCACTAGCCTTCGCCTAATCACATAAATAATTACTCAAATTAATACAACTTCTAAAGGCTAGGCCAACCCCTCTCTATAAGTTCTCTAAGAAGGGTAAAAGACCATTCTACCCCTCTAATGGCTCATAAGTCCAAACACTGACTAAACCCTAAAAGTCAACAAAAGTCAACGGTCAACATTGACCGGACTCACCGAGTGCACTAGAGTGACTCGGCGAGTATATGCCTGTCCTCTTCACCCCTGGTCCTCACTTGACTCGCTGAGTCAACCCTATACCTCACGGGTTGTCACAGGTCGCGAGTCGCGGGGCAACCCGTCTCGACTCGTCGAGTCCCTTATGGGCTCGGCGAGTTCCTCCCATGACAACACTCATCTGACCTCTTGAGGTCAGATCTGCTTCTCTAATCTATAGATCTGACTTCCCCATGACCAATAAACACGTAAAGGTCGAATCTTGCTACACATGCAATGCTCCCAAGGCTTATTTTGGTGAAATCCCTTCTAACATGGCAACCTATGTCCAATTCCTCCATAGAACCACAAAAAGCAGCAAGGTTCAGGCTCTCTGGACCTCAAAATGTCCAGATCTAGAGTTTAGCATTCAATGGGACACTATACACAACTAAACAAGCCATAAAAGGGTATAGAAAACCCTACTTTCAATGCCCTTAAGCAAAACAGAAGGATAGGATCAAATAGCTACCTCAAACTTGAAGATCCAAGCCGACCACCCACTGAAATGCAATCCTCTTGACCTCCCCTTGCTGGAAACACTTTCTCCTTTGCAAAATCACACCAAAAATGATCAAAAAGGCTCAAACTCTCTCACAACTCGCTCACAATTGCTAGGGTATCTCTCTCTGGACTGGTAGCCACAAATGGAGGCCATAAAGGCCTTTAAATAGGGCTCAGGCCCTGAGATTTAGGGTTTCATTTTACAGCGCGGACTCGCCGAGTCCACTCATCGACTCGTCGAGTCCCTCATTAATCCAGACAAGGATTCGCGATCCTACTCGGCGAGTCTCAGCGCCTACTCGCCGAGTCCCTCCCTAAAACTCAAGGTAAATACTTAAAATAAGATACCTGGGAATCCGGATGTTACAATTCTCCCCCACTAGAATCAGACTTCGCCCTCGAAGTCTTGCTCAGCAAATAACTCTGGATGCTGCTCCCGCATCTCCAACTCCGGCTCCCAAGTCAGCTCGGACTCTTTCCGATGTTGCCATTGGACCTGCACCAGGGGCACCTCCTTGTTCCTCAGAACCTTGATCTTCCGATCCCGGATCGCGATTAGCCTCTCAGCATAATTCAGGCTCGCATCCACCTGAATATCCTCCAGCGGCACTACCGCCGACTCGTCGGCTATACACTTCCTCAACTGAGACACGTGGAAGGTATCATGAATCTGGCTCAACTCCGCAGGTAGCTCCAACCGATATGCTACCTTGTCCACCCTCGCGGTCACCCTGAACGGCCCGATATACCGGGGCCCCAGCTTGCCCCTCTTCCTGAATCGAATCACTCCTTTCCAAGGAGACACTTTCAGGAGCACGAAGTCTCCCATCTAGAACTCAAGCTCGGATCGTCGCCTATCCGCATAACTCTTCTGGCGACTCTGAGACGTCGACAACCTCTGTCTAACCTGCTGTATCTGCTCGGTCGTCTGAAGCACTATCTCAGTGCTGCCCATCACGCGCTGCCCTACCTCTCCCCAGCAAATGGGAGTCCGACATCTCCTCCCGTACAACAACTCGAAGGGAGGCATACAAATACTCGAATGGTGGCTGTTGTTATAAGAAAACTCAGCCAACGACAGATACATGTCCCAACTTCCCCCTAAGTCCAACACACATGCTTGGAGCATGTCCTCGAGCGTCTGAATCGTCCGCTCACTCTGTCCGTCCGTCTGGGGGTGGTAAGTGGTACTGAAATGCAACTTCGTACCCAGCTCCTCATGGAACTTCTTCCAGAACCTGGAAGTGAAACGTACATCTCGGTCTGACACAATCGAGACCGGTACTCCATGCCGCGATACTACATCCCTCACATACAACTCTGCCAATCTCTCTGCAGAAGAGCTCTCACTGATAGGCAGGAAGTGAGCGCTCTTCGTCAGCCGGTCGACAATCACCCAAATCGCATCGAAACCCCTCGCGGTCCTTGGCAATTTGGTGATAAAATCCATGGAAATCTGTTCCCACTTCCACTGGGGAACCTCAAGTGGCTGCAACTTATCGTGCAGACGCTGGTGCTCAGCCTTAACCCTGCGACAGGTCAAGCACCTCTCAACAAACCATGCTACATCCCTCTTCATACAGGGCCACCTGTAATCTTTCTTCAGATCCAAATATATTTAGTGGCCCCGGGATGGATCGAGAACCTCGATCGGTGCGCCTCCTCCATCAAAGTGGTGCGCGTCCCGCCTGCATACGCCATACGGCACCCAAATCCAACCCTGAAAGGTCATAAGCCCACGGCTATCGGTAACGAACTCAGGTACCTGTCCAATCACCCGCTCTCTCTTGCGGTTCTCTGGTCTCACGGCCTCTGCCTGGGCCTCCCGAATGGTGTCCAACACCGGAGTCATCACTGTCAATCTCAAACAAATATCTCGTATCGGGGCAGTCTCCGCCCTGCGACTCAGGGCATCAGCTACAACATTAGCTTTGCCCGGGTGGTACAGGATCTAACAATCGTAATCCTTTACCACGTCCAACCATCTCCTCTGGCGCATATTCAGATTGGGCTGATCCATCAAATACTTCAAGCTCTTGTGGTCTGTGTATATGGTACACCGAACCCCATATAAATAGTGACGCCAGATCTTGAGGGCGAACACCACTGCCCCCAATTCCAGATCGTGGGTGGGATACCTCGTCTCATGAGGCTTCAGCTGCCTCGATGCATACGTTATCACATGCCCCCTCTGCATAAGTACTGCACCCAACCCTGATATCGATGCGTCACAATACACCACAAAATCCTCCATCCCTTCCGGGAGGGCTAACACCGGGGTTTCGCATAACCTCTGGCGAAGTGTCTCAAACGAGGTCTGCTGCTCCGGTCCCCACGAAAAAGCCACACCCTTCCGGGTCAACCTGGTGAGAGGCACAACGATCTTGGAGAAATCCCTGATAAATCTTCGATAGTAGCCAGCCAACCCCAAAAAACTCCTGATCTCGGTGGGGGATCTCGGCACCTCCCAACTCATCATCGCCTCAATCTTGGCCGGATCGACCAATATCCCATTCTGGTTGACGAGGTGTCCTAAGAACTGGACCTCTCGTAACCAGAAATCGCACTTGGAGAATTTGGCGTAAAGCCTCTCCGATCTCAGAACTCCGAGGATCTCCCTCAAATGCTCTGCATGCTGCTCTCTGGATCTCGAATATACCAGTATGTCGTCGATGAATACAATCACCTATCGATCCAACATCGGTCTGCACACCCTGTTCATGAGATCCATGAACGTTGCCGGTGCGTTGGTGAGCCCAAAAGGCATCACCACGAACTCGTAATGCCCATAACGAGTCCTGAACGCCGTCTTCTGGATATCCTCATCTCGCACCCTCATCTGGTGATATCCAGACCTCAAGTCTATCTTGGAGAACCAAGATGCTCCCTGCAACTGATCGAACAGATCATCAATCCTCGGCAGTGGGTAACGGTTCTTGACCGTTAACTTGTTCAACTCCCGGTAATCAATGCACATCCGGTGTGAACCATCCTTTTTCTTGACAAAAAGGATCGGCGCTCCCCACGACGAGCTACTCGGTCGAATAAACCCCTTCCCCAGCAGCTCCTGAAGCTGCGAGGATAACTCCTGCATCTCTGGCGGCGCAAGGCGATAAGGCGCCTTGGCGATAGGCGCTGCCCCCGAAACCAAATCGATGCGGAACTCTACCTGCCTCTCGGGAGGCATGCCCGGCAACTCCTCGGGGAAAACATTGGGGAACTCATGCACTATCGGGACCTCATCGACCGACCTCGGTCTCTCTGCATCTACCCTCGTATCCACCACATAAGCCACAAACCCACTACAGCCCTGCTGTAGGCTCTGCCTCGCTCTAGCGGCCGAACAAAATGCTGACCTAGAACGGGTACCCTCGCCATAAACCGTAAGAACTCTCCCACTAGGGTCTCGTATGGTCACCAACTGTCGCTCGCAGTCGATAACCGTTCCAAACCTGCTCAACCAGTCCATGCCCACGATGACACAGACATCTCCCATCGCAATCGGGACCAAATCAATCGGAAACTCAACGCCGAAGATCTCGAGTACACATCCTCGAATCACATCAGTGGCATACACCGCTCTCTCGTCAGCTATGGAAACTCGCAAAGGTCGACTCAACGCCTCTCGACAGATACTGATGTGCTGACTAAAGGCTAACGACACAAAAGACCGACTCGCACCCGAGTCAAATAACACCAAAGCAGGTACAGAACTCACAAGAAACGTACCTACGCATATCATATATAAGCATAACACCATAATCTCAAAATAAATAGATGAAAGAACACATACCCGCCACAATATCTGGCGCTGCGCGGACCTCCTCCGCTGTCAACTGGAAGGCTCTCCCGCGAGCCTTTGGCGCCTCGGCCTTCGCTGGACGACTCTTTGCAGCTCGAACGGTAGAAGGGGCAGATCCCTGTGATGCTCCCTGGGCTGACCCCCGCAACTGTGGACACTCGGCCTTCCGGTGTCCTGTCTGGTTGCAGTGAAAACATACTGCAAACCCCTTGGGGAAATCCTTGGCCATGTGCCCCTCCTTGCCACACTTGTAGCAAGACCGTTCTCTGCAAACCCCATCATGACTCTTGCCGCACTTGCCACAAGTGCGGCTCTTCTGGTTCCCTGATCTCGAATCGGCGGGCTTGGCCCGCTTGGCTGCCGGCTGGGACTGTGTCGGTCGCCGATCCCTCATCTGAGACTCCGCCTCCTCCCTAGCCTGAGTCTCAAGCTTTATCTCCCTCTTCCGAGCATTTGCCTGAAGCTCGGCAAATGTCCGGTACGACGAGTTCGCCACGAACTCGCGGATGTCTCTCCTCAAAATGCTCAAATACCGACTCATGCGTGCCTGCTCGGAAGACACGTGCTCAGGGCAGAACATCGCCCTCTCATGGAACATCCTGGTGATCACAGTAACAGACTCGGTACCCTGCTTGAGGGTCAAGAACTCCTGGGCCAAACGTTCCCTTTCCACCGGGGGAACATACTCATCACGAAACATAGCGGTGAACCTTTCCCAGGTCACCACGGCAAGCTCTGCAGAAGAATAGTGCGCTGTCACAAACTTCCACCAGTCCTTCACTCCCAAGCGAACCTGGTTCAGCGCGAGCCGAACTCTCAGATGCTCCGGACAAGAACACGTATAGAAACATCCCTCAATATCAGAAATCCATCTCATCGCAACGATCAGATCCTGCATCCCATCAAACTCTGGTGGCTTCGTGTTGCTGAACTGTCAGTACAGCAACGAGTCACCCCCCTGCGGTATCGCAGCAACGACGGCTGCGGTGCCTGCAGCAACAGCAGCATCAGTAAGAGCAGTGTAACGCTCGTCAAAAGTCTCGATCAGGGTGGTCTTGATAGACCCAAACATCTCTGGTATCTCGGCTCGGATGGCAGTAGCCACCTCCTCATGAATCAACCTACGGATCTCCTCATCACTGGTACCACTGCCTCCTGGGTGGTGGCGCGTCCCAACCATGATGTCTCTGAAATATAACACAAAATAAATCAGAGATTCTCTCGAGCATACTCGCACTCGATACTCAACCCTACTTGTTCTTTAGTACCCTAAGGATTCTTACTTGGACTGTTCACCGATCCGGTGTCTTCAGTAGTACGGGCCCAATACTACCGTCCACACCGCATCAGTATTCACCCCAAGTTCTCCTCCTAGGATCCCAAACCCAAGTACTCTACTCTCACTATGCATAGTCTACTCTCTAGCAGATCTCTCATAAACTCCTCGCTGCTATCTACTTCACTCTCAAGCATCTCCTAGCAGCAAAACCCCTAGGCTAAGGCATCACAGATCAGGCCACTCTAGTCCTAATAAGAATACCTAGCCTACTCTAGCATGCATAACATATTATCTCATATCTCATAACACATAATATAAGGGTATTTTGGGAAATCACCGTTCGGGCGCTGGCTGATCGTACACACTGCTCTGCTCTGCTCTTTTCAAAATCCTTTTACTCTTTTAGAAAATTTTGTTTTATTTCAAAAAAATTCCTCAAATCCTCAGTTTGAGTTCAAATGCGCTCGAAGGTGCATCCGAATCCCTCAAACCAAGGCTCTGATACCAACTTGTAACACCCTAAATTTCAATACAATTTTTCACTTTTAAAAATATAATTTCATTCATAAATACTCTCAAATATCAATGTATCACATATCAACTCCATAAAAACACATCCCAAGATCAAAATGTGTAAAACTCCAATAGTGTGTACTGATCATGTCGGCGCCTTCCCGCGATCCTCACTGGTACCTGAAACACATAACACAAAACACTGTAAGCATAAATGCTTAGTGAGTTCCCCAAAATACCACATATAACACATATTAGCCATTCGAGGCTATAACTCTGTGGACCCTCTGGTCCTAACTCTGTGGACCCTCTGGTCCTAACTCTGTGAACCTTCCGGTTCTAACTCTGTAACTCTCGAACATACACGGCATGAATCACATAGAAATAATGCAGTGTATCACAATCACATAAATAGCATACAAGATACTCTTTCACATAACTCTAATTACCACTCTAGGTAAAGTATAGTGAGAAGACTCACCTCGAGTAACTCGGTAAACCTCGAGCTCTGAAATACTGCACTAGCCTTCGCCTAATCACATAAATAATTACTCTAATTAATACAACTTCTAAAGGCTAGGCCAACCCCTCTCTATAAGTTCTCTAAGAAGGGTAAAAGTGTTGGGTTATGAGCATTCTAACACTCCTAAGTGTACATGCAACCCTAAATACCTTGGATCTATGTTTTCTTTATTATACATACAATTATGAACATCCAAGGTATTATCCTAATCTAGCATACAAAATAATAAATATAACAAGATAGAATACATACCTCTTTGATGTAGAATGTCTTCATGAAGCTTGAGTGTCTAGTGCCCCAAGTGTGACACCTCAAATGGTTCACACAACACCAAATACACTTGGAATAACTTGAGAGAAACTTGAACACTCCTTGAAATCGTCTAGCCCTCACATTCACACATTAGTGCACGATTTCTTGAGCCATGGGATTCTTTTATATGGTGGCTATTAGGGTTACACCATGTAACTCATAACTTTACCCATTCCTTATGCTCCATGGATTTTAACCTCCATGGAGTATCCATGGGTCACCCCATGGACTTAGTCCAACATAAGGAATCTTGGATCACAAGCCCACATATATAAGAATGAATGATTTACACAATCAACCCATATATTTAATTAGTCTCCTTTTGATCACTTAATTAATTCCAAATTAATTCTTGATCAATACTAATTAAATAACCTTATTAATATATTAGAACTTATAATATATTAACCATCCTTAAGTGTTATTTCTCTCATTATAGTCTATCCAAATGCATGATGCCATGCAACCCAAATGGACCATGCCGGGTCGGGTCAAGTCTTACCAATTATAGTTATGGACTTAGACATTAATCCAACAGTCTCCCACTTGGATAAGTCTAAAACTATTATTGCGTATGACTTCAGGAACCGATCAGCAATCGTAGCTCTCAAAAGCTTTTGTCGAACTCTGACCTTTGTCAATGACTTGTCCATTAGATAAGGGATCATATATTCCTCCATTCTAGATATCATATGGACTGAGACATGGATTATCAATCATTTTCTCTGTCCATTTGTTGTTTCCCGATTTCCGATTCATGATGACTGACTGATTGAACAAATCAAATCAGTCCTGGCTTGGCCAAGCACTCACATGTATCATCTTTAAATCATCGAGGGGACCACAGATATCGCTTTTATCCCGAAGGTAAAAGGAATGGATAAACTTCGACTCATATGGCTTGTTCTACTACTTGTTGAATCATACACAAAGGCACGTTTTATAACATCGAGTTACCAATGCGTTTTCATGCAATCAATGTATAACCAAGTCATAGTAACAACTCATATCTCTTGGTTTGAAGAATATAAGATATTATCGTCTCATGATCACTCGTGATAAAATCCATGAAGTGATTCAAATGAGCGCGGGTTGAATCCAATACTCAGAACTTATGAGCACTCATGAGTGTTGTAGCACCACTTTGTCCACCAACTTGGACCTCTACAAACCAACCCATGACAGTCTTGATTCATATCTACTTCCAACATATGACCGACTGTGGATGGTTTGAATAACTTAATCATTCAGGAAGAACGACTTAGTTATTCTCGAAGTCAAAACATACAAAGTGAAACACAAGAATAAATGAATCAAATATGGTATCAAACCCTATGAATATAAATAAACACTTTTATTTATCACCATACTGATTACTCATTATTCATTGTTTCGGTTTTATCAACTTTATACTTGAATTTAAAACAATAGTTGTCCCATGCTCCAAGCATGTACACTATGTTTTCTAAACACTAGTCATGCCATACACCAAGTATGCATACTATGTTTGTCTATGATCTTTACTTTGTAAAATAGATCAATTGAACATCACTCCAATGATCCTCTTTTCACAGTCCCAAATCCTTACTGCAAATGCAAGAATTCCAAATTCATGCCATTTACTGAAATCTGTTAGATTCTAAACGTATATGCATTGATCCTCTTAATGATTATGCACAAAGTCAGGAAGACTTGACAACAATCATTACAGAGCATTCCAAAGGAGATCAGCTCCTTGGAAACACCCTTCTTTCATTAAGTTTCCTAATCTTACACAGATTGAATAATTTCTAACTTTGAAACATTTCCATATTCCATTTTGACTATCACTTCTGAACAAGAGTTGCCTCCTTACAGATTATGTCAATATGGTCCTTCCAGAATTAACATTATACTTCCAACTGTCCTTGAGCAACCAATCTTTGGTAAACCTTAGATTGTCCTCGACAATTGCTTAATCATTTTAGTCATATCCAATTCTAGACCTTTTCCCTTCATAATGCCCCAGGCATTTGGAAAATTTTAGAAAGGATGAATATAGCACATGTAATCGATCCTATATCTGAAGCATATGGGACACGATTCATGATGTCTCATATAAAGACTAAACCAGTCTTTTGCTATAATATTTCCATTTCAATTTGCCAAGTTCTTAAAATTCAGATTATGAAAAGGGATGTCGTAATCATAATCGAATTTTAGAACGCAAATAATGGACCCATATATAGAATTTCCTTATGTTGAACCATTCCAACATGAAATTCATATATATATCCTTTATTAAATACGATTAAAATCTCAATCTAAGCTTTTAGAATTGAAATGAAGTATAATTTCCTCTCCCTTAATTATAGCAAAACAACTTTTTCAACCCCTGCAACCTCACGAATTGAAACTTTTGTTTTCTATAATTAACATTGCTAACTTGCAACCTTTGTCATAATTATCATGCTCCCACTAACATGATGATTATTAGCATAACACTTATGCTCCCACTAGCTTTGACATGTACTCAGAAATCAGCTGACTTTCTTACCAAAGTTCAGATTTCTGATACTAGATTGTTTTGATAAAACTTTATCAAAATCATACACCTCTCTTAGATAGCTCACATGTGTGTCTAAACAATTTTAGAACTATGAAAAGGGATGCCGTAATCATAGTCTCAATTGTTTAGACCCTTGCCACTTCTCACAAGTCCATGTTAGTGTGCCGGTAAACCACACACGCTCCACTAACGACTTTGAGAATGCAAATATCACAATTGCTATCTAGCTAAAATCTACTTAGTGAAAGTGTTTCCTCACCATCATTTTCATGAATCGGAGAGAAACCTTATGCCACGGCCCCGAATTACGCAATAACACGGAAGTCCTCATATTATTAAAAAATATAACCAAAACTCCCAACATTGACCTTATACCGACTTATTATTGTTGAATTTTATACTTGGAAATACCCTTTTAGATATCCCATGTTTAGACTAATAAGGCTCGCATTAGTCTAAAACGAGTTGTACACTTAAGAAGGTAACTACAAATTTGTATTTATCTTCTGTTACTCTTACTCATTCTCTCTCTCTCTTTCTAACTATTGGAATGGGTAAAAGACCATTTTACCCTTCCATGGTCTCCATTACTCATGTCGACCAAAACCCTAAAGTCCACAGAAGTCAAACTCGAGTCAACAGTCCATGTGTGACCCGACTCGCCGAGTGCACCCATGTGACTCGTCGAGTCTACTCATTTTCCTCAAAAGTCTCTAGAAGGTCCAACTCAGCTCGTTGAGTTGACCCCCAACTCGCCGAGCTTCTGTATGTTCAAGCTCATCGGGACAACCTTAACCGACTCGTCGAGTCGGTTCATCGACTCGGCGAGTTGATTCAGACTCATTTCTCGTTCAGACGATTTCAAGGCAGAGAACCTTCCCAAACTCTAGATCTAAACTCTAAAGGCTCGTTTATCACGTAAAGCCATGAGCTTTACTTCCATGCATGGCACTTTGGGCTTGAATGCCAAGAAAATGCTCTAATAAGGGGTTTTCACTCATGATCTCTATTTAGGTTGAATAAAGCAGGGACCTTTGGACTCTAGGGACCTCACAAGGTCCAGATCTGAAGTCCAAACCTCCATATGAACTCAATACCCTCAAAGTCCCAATATTAGATGGAAAAATCCCTAACTCCAAAAATCATGAGATCTACCCCTATAACATGAGAAAAGTGTGAACTCTTACCTTCCACAGAAGCTCTTTGATGGAATAACCACGGATCTAACAACCCCTTCTCGTCCCTTGGCTTGGAATCCTTCCCTTCTCTTCAAAAGATGCACCAAACACTCAAGGTTAGCTCAAATACTCACTCTTAGCTCAATGGCCGATTAGGGTTTTCTCTTAGTGAAGTTGGGCAACTGATGAGCCCCAAATGAGGCTATAAGTGCCCTTAAATAGGTCCCAAACCCAGGGATTTAGGGTTTCATCACTCAGCGTCTACTCGGCGAGTCGACCCCCAGACTCGTCGAGTAGGCCATTAATCCTACGTGGCCACACGCAACTCGACTCGACGATTTGTGACACCAACTCATCGAGTTGTTAAATGGTCCTCAAAATGAATAAATAAATAATATACCTGGGAGTCTAGTTGTTAGAATTCTCCCCTACTAGGATCAGACTTCGTCCTCGAAGTCAGGCTCCGAAAATAACTCTGGATACTGCTCCCGCATCTCAGATTCTGGTTCCTAAGTCAACTCGGACCCTCTTCGATGTTGCCACAAGAACCGAACCAGAGGCACCTCCTTCTTCCTTAGAACCTTCACTTTTCGATCCAAAATTGCGATCGGCCTCTCAATGTAATTCAGGCTCGCATCCACCTGAATGTCCTCTAGGGGTACCACTGTCGTCTCATCGGCTACACACTTCCTCAACTGGGACACGTGGAGGGTGTTATGAATCTGACTCAACTCCGCAGGAACGGTACGCTACCTTACCCACTCTGGCGGTCACCCTGAAAGGACCGATGTATCGGGGCCCCAGCTTGCCTCTCTCCCTGAATCGAATCACCCGTTTCCATGGGGATACCCTCAGGGGGACAAAATCTCCAACCTGAAACTCCAGCTCGGATCGTCGCCTGTATGCGTAACTCTTCTGGAGACTCTGGGCCGTCAGTAACCTCTGTCTGACTTTTTGAATCTGCTCAGTCGTCTTGAGCACTATCTCAGTGCTACCCATCACTCGATGCTCCACCTCTCCCCAACAAATAGGAGTCCGACACCTCCTCCCATAAAGAAGCTCAAAAGGAGGCATACCAATACTGGAATGGTGGTTGTTGTTGTAAGAAAACTCAGCCAAGGGCAGATATGTGTCCCAACTTCCACCAAAGTCCATAGCACATGCTCGAAACATGTCCTCGAGCGTTTGAATCGTCCGCTCACTCCGCCCGTCTGTCTGTGGGTGGTAGGTTGTACTGAAGTGCAATCGCGTACCCAACTCCTCATGAAACTTCTTCCAGAACCTGGAAGTAAACGCACATCCCGATCTGACACTATCGATGTCGGCACTCCATGCCGAGCTACCACCTCTCATGCATATATCTCATCCAGTCTCTCTGCAGAAGAACTCTCACAAATAGGAAGGAAGTGAGCACTCTTCGTCAGCAGGTCCACAATCACCATAATCGCGTCAACCCCACGCGTAGTCCTCGGTAACTTGGTGATAAAGTCCATAGAAATCTGTTCCCACTTCCACTGGGGAATCTCTAGAGGCTGCAAAGGACCATGTCGACGTTGGTGTTCCGCCTTAACCCGGCGACAGGTCAAGCACCTCTCTACAACCCTTGCCACGTCTCTCTTCATACAGGCCCACCAATAATCTCTCTTCAGGTCCAAGTACATCTTAGTGGCTCCTGGATGGATCGAGAATCTCGATCTATGCGCCTCCTCCATCAGAATACAGCGAGCCCCGCCCGTGTAGGGCACCCAAATCCGCCCTCGGAAAGTTAAGCCCTCGACTATCTGTCATAAACTCAGGCACCTGCCCAATCACCCGCTCCCTCTTGCGGTTCTCAAGTCTCACGACCTCCACCTGGGCCTCTCGAATGGTATCTAAGACTGGATTCATCACTGTCATCCTCATACATACATCCCGGATCGGAGCACTCTCTGCTCTACGACTCAGGGCATCGACTAACACATTACCTTGCCCGGATGATACAAGATCTCACAGTCATAGTCTTTCACCACATCCAACCACCTCCTCTGTCTCATATTCAGGTTGGGTTGATCCATGAGATACTTCAGGCTCTTGTGGTCCGTGTATATGGTACACCGATGTGACATACCCAAATTTCTCGACCAGAAAAGACCGATTTAGTTTATGATTTTAAAATAAAATCAGAGTAATCTTCCAAAAGATGTTGCGGAATTTGTTCCCAAAACAAAATATAATAAAAATTTATCAAAACATTTCTTAAAGAAATATATTTTCATTATATAACAAAACCTCGGGATGTCATGTTCCGATACAGACAAAAAGCATAAACAGTATATTATAAGCCTTACAAGAGTTATTTACAACCACTGGCCTATAATCCAAAAATCCTTCGTCATCATCCAACTACTAACAATAATAATAAATTTATTAATTTCATCAACCAACAATAAATTTATTAATTTCATCAAACAACAATAACCCTGATTACCCGTTCCCGTTATCCTCACTTTACGTCCCTAAACACTTATCATAAGGGACCTAGCCTAAGGATTTTCATCGGGGTGACAACACTGCTTTAGAGATTCCTCAGCAATTTATGTCAAATAAGGCAACCATGTAGGGGATGGAGTATACCGTTGAACACTAAGTTCACAAACACCTACAAGTTGCGAGCCTGCTAGCGTTCCACTGGACTGTCTAGAAAGGTCCGTGGTCATCATCTATACTCCGCTAGATGACTGAAACAATAACAATATTGAGGCCTCTCATCATTTTAACATACATCAACTATTTCATCAACCCATGCTTTACCCAACATATTTGTAGATAAAAATACATATACGGTTTAGAACTTGTATAAAACATATATTCAACACCCATCTAAAATAAACAAATAATATAATTACACATAGCATGTTTTTTATAGAAAATACTTCATATCTATGTGTAAGATGAAAGTGACTATACACTCACTTGATTTAACGATAATCGGGCAGCACTTCGTTTCTTAAGACGATTGTTTCCGATGAAATCGGGAGCTTTAATGAAAACTGGGCCTTGCGAGGGTTGAGCTTCAAACCGAAAAGATAAATTTATCGGACTCTTCGGGCACTTCGGGTTGTTCATCGGGTGTTAGGTATGATCTCGGGGCTTCGACGGATGTAAAATAGCTTGAAAGAAGGTTTAAAATGAAAAAGTGTGCCAAAATCCAACCAAAACCGGGAGGTTTCGCACCTCCCTTTATATACGGTGCGAGGCTTTGGCCGAAGGGGGAAGGGAGGACATGCGGCTCGCATACGAGGGGCTAGGTGTCGGATCTCGGGCTCGCCACCGAAGCAACACGCGTCAGCAGCTGGTTGGACCTCGCTTCGGATGACTCACCTGCTCAGACACGGGGCGGCTCGCAAGGGAAGGGAAACGTGGCTCGCTTCGGTCATGCCACGGACCGGACACATGTCTCGCATGCGAAGGTGCTACGTGTCCGAGTCCGAGCCTAGCATGCGAAGCTTCTCGGATTTTGTGCCCCAAACTTCAAAAATTCATAACTTTCGCATACTAGCTCCGTTTTCGACGTTCTTTATATGCACGCGTAGGCGAGATTATACTCTACAACTTTCGTTTAGACTCCGTTGGATAATTTTGACTTTATTTTTAATATTATTATTTTTAACAGACCGGGACAGGAAAATCCGTTAAAAATTCATAACTTCTTCATCCGACGTCCGTTTTCATCTGTCTTTTTACCGTTGTACTACTATTGACGAGACCTTCGATTCTCGTTTAGGTTGTGTTGGCTAAAAATAACACGATCTAAAATTCGAGTTTTTAGCTGTCTACTGCTAAGCTGAAACTTAGAAAAATCATAACTTCCTCATACCAAGTCAGATTTGGGCATTCTTTTTATGCACGCTCTCAGTTTAACAAACACTACGACTTTCGTTTAGATCGTTAAGGCTAAAAAGCACTTTATCGTAAATTCTGTCACGAAACTTCGACAAGTCATAACTTCTTCTTTATAACTCGGATTTCGGTATTCTTTATATCTCCAGAATCCTTATTTCAACCACTACAACTTTCTTCATAGATATCAGGTTTGTCTAACATTTATATTCGACGCTTATTTTTATCCTTAATTCATTAAATTATAATAATTAAGCGTAAAACACATAATAATCAATAATACATCTTATTATTTCAAAACAAGTTACAAAGGTTGGCCTAGACTATTACATCATCATTAGTGCCTAGCCTAGAAACATGGGCGTTACAATTCTCTCCGCCTTAGGATGATTCCGTCCCCGGAATCATACATCAGCAAACAAATGCGGATAACGACTCATCATGTCACTCTCCGTTTCCCAGGTGAGATTTGGCCCATTCGTATGTTTCCATCGCACAAGCACTAAATCGACCATCTTGCGTCGCAACTTCTTAGTCTTACGGTCAACGATTGCTTCTGGTTCTTCGATTAACCTCTTGCTTTCATCCAACCTTAATTCAGAAATTGGAATTATGTCGGGAACATCTCCCGTGAACTTCCTCAAATAACACACATGGGAAGTGTTATGAATACCATCTAGTTCTTCTGGTAATTCTAGCTAGTAAGCTTGGTTCCCAATCCTCTACAAACGGTCCAATTAACCTTGGACTCAACTTTCCCCTTTTACCAAATCTTATAAGTCCCTTCCACGGTGAGACTTTAAGTAAAACCGAATCTCCAACTTCGAATGTTATCGGTTGTCTTTTCTTGTCAGCATAGCTCTTTTGACGATCCTGACCTGCTAACATCATTTCCCTAATCACTTTCAGCTTTTCAACAGTTTGATGAACTATCTCGGGTCCCATAAACTGCTTTTCCCCAGCTTCAAGCCAACATGACGGCGTTCGACACTTTTTTCCATACAAAGCTTGATAAGGTGCCATCTTGATGCTCGAGTGAAAACTATTATTGTAGAAAAGTTCTACCAGAAGTAAATATTCATCCCAGTTACCTTGGAATTCCAGGGTACATGCTCGTAGCATATCCTCCAATGTTTGAATCGTTCGTTCGCTCTGACCATCGGTTTGCGGAAAGTAAGCTGTACTTAAACATAATTTCGTACCCAATTCCTCTTGTAGACTTCTCCAAAACCTTGACGTGAAACGACTATCGCGATCTAACACAATCGTTAGGGGAACACCATGAGCTTTCACTATCTCTTTCACGTAAACCTTTGCAAGCTTTTCCATAGACCACTTCTCATTGGCTGCTATGAAATGTGCACTTTTTGTGAAATGATCAACGACCACCCAAATCATGTCGTGACCGCTCTTCGTTCTGGGCAGTTTAGTCACAAAATCCATGGTAATATCTTCCCATTTACCCATGGGTACAGGTAAAAGTTCTAAACTCCCATACGGTTTCTGATGTTATGCCTTAACTCTCGCACATGTCACATACTCGGCCACATACTTTGCAACATCGAGCTTCATCGTCGGCCACCAGTAGTAGGGTTTCAGATCCCTATACATTTTCGTGCTGCCGGGATGAAACGAGTACACGGTCTTGTGAGCTTCTTCCATCAGAAGATCTCTTATTCCTCCCGTCTTAGGTACCCAAATCCTATCTTGGAATACCTTCAGTCCTTGACCATTTATTTCGAACACTAACGTTTTTCCTAAACGTTCTTCCTTTCGGTCATTTTTCTCTGAATCTTCCTCCTGAGCTTTCTTTATACTTTCCACAATTGTCGAGACAACTTCAATTCTCAACGCTCTTGGCCTTTTCTTTTCAAGGTTTACCTTCCGACTAAGAGCATCAACGACAACATTTGCTTTACGAGGGTGGTAAAGTATCTCACAGTCGTAGTCCTTGAGTAACTCTAGCCAGCATGGTTGCCACATGTTCAATTCCTTCTGATTAAAGAGATACTGAATAATCTTATGATCAGTGAAAATTTTGCACTTTGTGCCATAAAGATAATGCATCCATATCTTTAGGGCGAATACTACCGCTGTCAACTCTAAATCATGAGTGGGGTGGTTCTTTTCATGTTCTTTCAATTGTCTCGATGCATATGCTATTACTTTATCCCTTTGGGTCAGAACACAACCTAACCCAACTCCAGATGTATCGCTATAAACTGCGAAGTCATCAACTCCTTCAGGTAAAGAAAGAATCGGTGGTTCACACAATTTCTTCTTTAGCTTCTCAAAAGCTTCCTTATGCTTCTCACTCCAAGTATAAGTATCTCCTTTGTGGGTCAAAGCTGTCAATGGAGCAGCTATCGAAGAAAAGCCTTGGATAAACCTTTAGTAATATCCAGTTAATCCTAGAAAGCTTCGGATCTCCGTAGGACTCTTTGGTTGTTCCCAGTTTGTTATAGCTTCAATCTTAGCAGGGTCAACCATAATCCCTTCTTGGTTAACCACATAACCCAAAAATTGGACTTCTTGAATCCAAAAATCACATTTGGAGAGCTTTGCATACAGCTTCTCCTTTTTCAGAACTTCTAGCACTTCACACAGATGCTTGTCATGCTCCTGTTTACTTTTTGAATAAATCAAAATATCATATATGAACACTATCACGGATTTATCAAGGAATGGTTTACAAACCCTGTTCATCAAATCCATGAATGCTGCTGGAGCATTGGTTAGTCCAAACGACATAACCAAAAACTCGTAGTGTCCATATCTTGTTCTGAATACAATCTTCTCAATGTCCTTCTCTCTCACCTTTAGATGATGATATCCTGACCTAAGATCGATCTTCGAGAAATAGCTCGAACCTTGCAACTGATCGAACAGGTCATCAATCCTTGGCAATGGGTACTTGTTCTTTATTATTGCCTTGTTCAGCTCTCTGTAATTTATGCACAATCTCATGCTCCCACATTTCTTCTTCACGAATAACACCGGAGCTCCACAGGGTGATGAACTAGGTCTAATGAAACCATTGTCCAACAACTCTTGAAGTTGCGTCGCAAGCTCCTTCATCTCTGTCAGTGCTAATCGATATAGGGCTTTTGCTATCGGTGTTGTTCCTGGTAACAAGTCTATTCTAAACTCCACTTGTCTATCAGGGGGCAATCCAGGAAGATTTTCGGGAAAAACTTCCGGATAGTCACACACCACTGGTATACTTTGCATATCCTTTTTCTCCTTCATAGCATCGATCACGAATGCCAAGTATGAGGTGCATCCTTTAGACAAACATTTTCTGGATTTCATTAGGGAAATGATTCCAGAACTTACTTTACGCTTGTCTCCGTATACCATAAATGACTCTTTTCCAGGAGGGTTTACCCTCACTATCTTATTCTTTCACAGTATCTCGGCATCATTGGCGTTAAGCCAATCTATCCCTAGAACGATGTCGAAACTATTCAACTCAATGGGTAATAGATTCTCAAGGAATTCGTTTCCGTTCAGGTCGATGACGATATTCCTAATACAATCGCTAACAGGTATGAATTTGCAACTAGCAAATTCTACAATAAGGGCATCATCAAGTTTTTCTATAGGCAATGCTAGTCTTTCATCAAATTTATGTGATATAAAGGAGTAATTCGCTCCGGAATCAATCAATAAATTGGCAGGCAATCCATTTACAAGAAAGGTACCTGAAGCGACATCCGCTGCATCCTTTGCGGCTTCCAATGTCATTTGGAAAGCTCTGGCTTTTGGCTTTGGTGGGAGATCAGGCTTTGCTACATCCTTCTTCTTCGGGAAATCCTTCAAAATGTGCCCTTCTTCATGGAATCCATAGCACAACCTTTTGTTGGTTGTGCACTCGCTGGCGTAGTCCCCTGGCCTCCCACATTTAAAACAAGTGACCTCCTCGCCACATTTTCCAACATGTTTCTTCTTACACTTATCACACCACTTTGGTTCGGTTCCTCTTCCGAATTTCCTCGAACCAGACTTCAAGAACTTGCTCTTCTTGTTGGACCTCGAAGATCCATCGAACATTCTTTTCTCACCAACCTCTGCCCTCTCTTGACCCTTTTCTTTTAACTGGGTTTCCACATTTTTAGCTGCTCGGACTGCTGTCTTCAGAGTAGCTGCCATCTTGACCGTTGGGCCAAAGTCGGCTGGCAGTCCATTTGCGAACCTCTTAATTTTTGAGAGTTCAGTTGGCACTAAGTATGGAAATAACTTCATCTTTTCGGTAAACGCAGTAGCATAGTCGTCTATGCTCATTTTCTCTTTCTTCAAGTTCTGAAATTCATTGTTTAGATCTATCAGATCTATCTCTGAGCAGTACTGCATCTTTAACTGCTACAAGAACATTTCCCAAGACATTTTCAGGGCTTCTCTATGTGGCATCGTGTCTTCTAATAACTTCCACCAGCTTAAAACTCCGGTCTTCAGTTGTCTGACCACAAAAACAGTTTTCTGCTTGTCGCTACAGTTGCAGCTTTCAAATACCATCTCCATTTCGGAGATCCAGTCCATAATCTCAACAGGTTTTGGGTTTCCGGCAATACTTGGCGGTTTGGCGCCCAAGAAATTCTTCTACATGCGCCCATCTCTGTTGATTTTCCCTTCCGGTTCATTACTTTCTGCCACTAGGGGTTCCGCTTGACCGACAGTCCTACTATCGTACCTTTCTTCTGACTATCTGTCATTCAGTTCAGGTTGTTCGTCAGGCATTGAGGGTTCATCCCTATTGTCCCGCAATAGCTGCCTCATTTCTTCCCTTTGTTCGGCCATCATAGCCCGAATCATGGCTTGTACTCCAGCCATTGCAATTGGTTCTGGTGCAGCTTCTACTATTGGCACCTGTTCCATCACTTGGGGTTGAGGTTGTTGATTTCTATTTGCATTTCCAGCTCCACTTCGGGTTCTTGCCATTTTGATCTATACACCAAATTAGGTGAATTTAGATCTTTATTCACGATAGATATTTAAATTCTCCTTATCACTCCGAAACGTTACATGCTAGTTCTAATATCGTAGTCGTGCGCTTAGAATCCTAAACACATAAGGTTTCCAGATCCGTCGGCAACAAACCATACATCCGAACAAATAATGGTATATATGGCAAACATATAGCATTTAGCACATAAAAGTATTTAAGGGATATTTCCTAAAATACTAGTGCTCGTGTCTAAAATATGGTAGACACTCATCTCTCGATCATCACTTAGCATTCTAAGTTTAAGTATAGAAATCCTACAAATTCCTAGTTCGCTTAAACTAATGCTATGATACCAAGTGTGACATCCCCAAATTTCTCGGCCAAAAAAGACCGATTTAGTTTATGCTTTTAAAATAAAATCAGAGTAATCTTCCAAAAGATGTTGCGGAATTTGTTCCCAAAACAAAATATAATACAAATTTATCAAAACATTTCTTAAAGAAATATATTTTCATTATATAACAAAACCTCGGGATGTCATGTTCTGATACAGACCAAAAGCATAAACAGTATATTATAAACCTTACAACAGCTATTTACAACTACTAGCCTATAATCCAAAAATCCCTCGTCATCATCCAACTATGCTCTGGGTCCACTACCTGTAATATAAAAAGTTGAGTAGGTCAGGCTTGGGAGCCTGGTGAGCATATAGGGTTTTCAACCCACCAATAATAATAAATTTATTAATTTCATCAACCAACAATAGATTTATTAATTTCATCAAACAGCAATAACCCTGATTACCCGTTCCCGTTATCCTCACTTTACGTCCCTAAACACTTTTCATAAGGGACCTAGCCTAAGAATTTTCATCGGGGTGACAACACTGCTTTAGGGATTCCTCAGCAATTTATGTCAAATAAGGCAACCATGTGGGGGATGGAGTATAGCATTGAACACTAAGTTCACAAACACCTACAGGTTGTGAGCCTGCTAGCGTTCCACTGGACTGTCTAGAAAGGTCCGTGGTCGTCATCTATACTCCACTAGATGACTGAAACAATAACAATATCGAGGCCTCTCATCATTTTAACATACATCAACTATTTCATCTAATCATGCTTTACCCAACATATTTGTAGATAAAAATACATATACAGTTTAGAACTTGTATAAAACATCTATTCAACACCCATCTAAAATAAACAAATAATATAATTACACATAGCACGTATTTTATAGAAAACACTTCATATCTATGTGTAAGAAGAAAGTGACTATACACTCACTTGATTTAACGATAATCAGACAGCACTTCGTTTCTTAAAACGATCGTTGCCGATGAAACTGGGAGCTTTAATGAAAACCGGGCCTTGCGAGGGTTGAGCTTCAAACCGAAAAGATAAATTTCTCGGGGTCTTCGGGCACTTCGGGACGTTCTTCGGGTGTTAGGTATGATACCGGGGCTTCGGGGGATGTAAAATAGCTTGAAAGAAGGTTTAAAGTGAAAAAGTGTGCAAAAATCCAACCAAAATCGGGAGGGTTCGCACCTCCCTTTATATAGGTGCGAGGATTCGGCCGAAGGGGAAAGGGAGGACACGCGGATCGCATGCGAGGGGCCAGGTGTCGGATCTCGGGCTCTCCACCGAAGCAACATGCGTCAGCAGCTGGTTGGACCTCGCTTCGGATGACTCACCTGCTCGGACACGGGGCGGCTCGCAAGGGAAGGGCGATGTGGCTCGCTTCGTTCATGCCACGGACCGGACACGCGTCTCACATGTGAAGGTGCTACGTGGCCGAGTCCGAGCCTAGCACGCGAAGCTTCTCGGATTTTGTGCCCCAAACTTCAAAAATTCATAACTTTCGCATACGAGCTCCGTTTTCGACGTTCTTTATTGTAACACCCTAAATTTCAATACAATTTTTCACTTTTAAAAATATAATTTCATTCATAAATACTCTCAAATCTCAATGTATCACATATCAACTCCATAAAAACACATCCCAAGATCAAAATGTGTAAAACTCCAATAGTGTGTACTGATCATGCCGGCGCCTTCCCGCGATCCTCACTGGTACCTGAAACACATAACACAAAACACTGTAAGCATAAATGCTTAGTGAGTTCCCCAAAATACCACATATAACACATATTAGCCACTCGAGGCTATAACTCTGTGGACCCTCGGGTCCTAACTCTGTGGACCCTCTGGTCCTAACTCTGTGAACCTTCCGGTTCTAACTCTGTAACTCTGGAACATACACGGCATGAATCACATAGAAATAATGCAGTGTATCACAATCACATAAATAGCATACAAGATAATCTGTCACATAACTCTAATTACCACTCTAGGTAAAGTATAGTGAGAAGACTCACCTCGGGTAACTCGGTAAACCTCGAGCTCTGAAATACTGCACTAGCCTTCGCCTAATCACATAAATAATTACTCAAATTAATACAACTTCTAAAGGCTAGGCCAACCCCTCTCTATAAGTTCTCTAAGAAGGGTAAAAGACCATTCTACCCCTCTAATGGCTCATAAGTCCAAACACTGACTAAACCCTAAAAGTCAACAAAAGTCAACGGTCAACATTGACCGGACTCGCCGAGTGCACTAGAGTGACTCGGCGAGTATATGCCTGTCCTCTTCGCCCCTGGTCCTCACTTGACTCACTGAGTCAACCCTATACCCCACGGGTTGTCACAGGTCGCGAGTCGCGGGGCAACCCGTCTCGACTCGTCGAGTCCCTTATGGGCTCGGCGAGTTCCTCCCATGACAACACTCATCTGACCTCTTGAGGTCAGATCTGCTTCTCTAATCTATAGATCTGACTTCCCCATGACCAATAAACACGTAAAGGTCGAATCTTGCTACACATGCAATGCTCCCAAGGCTTATTTTGGTGAAATCCCTTCTAACATGGCAACCTATGTCCAATTCCTCCATAGAACCACAAAAAGCAGCAAGGTTCAGGCTCTCTGGACCTCAAAATGTCCAGATCTAGAGTTTAGCATTCAATGGGACACTATACACAACTAAACAAGCCATAAAAGGGTATAGAAAACCCTACTTTCAATGCCCTTAAGCAAAACAGAAGGATAGGATCAAATAGCTACCTCAAACTTGAAGATCCAAGCCGACCACCCACTGAAATGCAATCCTCTTGACCTCCCCTTGCTGGAAACACTTTCTCCTTTGCAAAATCACACCAAAAATGATCAAAAAGGCTCAAACTCTCTCACAACTCGCTCACAATTGCTAGGGTATCTCTCTCTGGACTGGTAGCCACAAATGGAGGCCATAAAGGCCTTTAAATAGGGCTCAGGCCCTGAGATTTAGGGTTTCATTTTACAGCGCGGACTCGCCGAGTCCACTCATCGACTCGTCGAGTCCCTCATTAATCCAGACAAGGATTCGCGATCCTACTCGGTGAGTCTCAGCGCCTACTCGCCGAGTCCCTCCCTAAAACTCAAGGTAAATACTTAAAATAAGATACCTGGGAATCCGGATGTTACAATTCTCCCCCACTAGAATTAGACTTCGCCCTCGAAGTCTTGCTCAGCAAATAACTCTGGATGCTGCTCCCGTATCTCCAACTCCGGCTCCCAAGTCAGCCGGTGCGTTGGTGAGCCCAAAAGGCATCACCACGAACTCGTAATGCCCATAATGAGTCCTGAACGCCGTCTTCTGGATATCCTCATCTCGCACCCTCATCTGGTGATATCCAGACCTCAAGTCTATCTTGGAGAACCAAGATGCTCCCTGCAACTGATCGAACAGATCATCAATCCTCGGCAGTGGGTAACGGTTCTTGACCGTTAACTTGTTCAACTCCCGGTAATCAATGCACATCCGGTGTGAACCATCCTTTTTCTTGACAAAAAGGATCGGCGCTCCCCACGACGAGCTACTCGGTCGAATAAACCCCTTCCCCAGCAGCTCCTGAAGCTGCGAGGATAACTCCTGCATCTCTGGCGGCGCAAGGCGATAAGGCGCCTTGGCGATAGGCGCTGCCCCCGAAACCAAATCGATGCGGAACTCTACCTGCCTCTCGGGAGGCATGCCCGGCAACTCCTCGGGGAAAACATTGGGGAACTCATGCACTATCGGGACCTCATCGACCGACCTCGGTCTCTCTGCATCTACCCTCGTATCCACCACATAAGCCACAAACCCACTACAGCCCTGCTGTAGGCTCTGCCTCGCTCTAGCGGCCGAACAAAATGCTGACCTAGAACGGGTACCCTCGCCATAAACCGTAAGAACTCTCCCACTAGGGTCTCGTATGGTCACCAACTGTCGCTCGCAGTCGATAACCGCTCCAAACCTGCTCAACCAGTCCATGCCCACGATGACACAGACATCTCCCATCGCAATCGGGACCAAATCAATCGGAAACTCAACGCCGAAGATCTCGAGTACACATCCTCGGATCACATCAGTGGCATACACCGCTCTCTCATCAGCTATGGAAACTCGCAAAGGTCGACTCAACGCCTCTCGACAGATACTGATGTGCTGACTAAAGGCTAACGACACAAAAGACCGACTCGCACCCGAGTCAAATAACACCAAAGCAGGTACAGAACTCACAAGAAACGTACCTACGCATATCATATATAAGCATAACACCATAATCTCAAAATAAATAGATGAAAGAACACATACCCGCCACAATATCTGGCGCTGCGCGGACCTCCTCTGCTGTCAACTGGAAGGCTCTCCCGCGAGCCTTTGGCGCCTCGGCCTTCGCTGGCCGACTCTTTGCAGCTCGAACGGTATAAGGGGCAGATCCCTGTGATGCTCCCTGGGCTGACCCCCGCAACTGTGGACACTCGGCCTTCCGGTGTCCTGTCTGGTTGCAGTGAAAACATACTGCAAACCCCTTGGGGCAATCCTTGGCCATGTGCCCCTCCTTGCCACACTTGTAGCAAGACCGTTCTCTGCAAACCCCCTCATTACTCTTGCCGCACTTGCCACAAGTGCGGCTCTTCTGGTTCCCTGATCTCGAATCGGCGGGCTTGGCCCGCTTGGCTGCCGGCTGGGACTGTGTCGGTCGCCGATCCCTCATCTGAGACTCCGCCTCCTCCCTAGCCTGAGTCTCAAGCTTTATCTCCCTCTTCCGAGCATTTGCCTGAAGCTCGGCAAATGTCCGGTACGACGAGTTCGCCACGAACTCGCGGATGTCTCTCCTCAAAATGCTCAAATACCGACTCATGCGTGCCTGCTCGGAAGACACGTGCTCAGGGCAGAACATCGCCCTCTCATGGAACATCCTGGTGATCACAGTAACAGACTCAATACCCTGCTTGAGGGTCAAGAACTCCTGGGCCAAACGTTCCCTTTCCACCGGGGGAACATACTCATCACGAAACATAGCGGTGAACCTTTCCCAGGTCACCACGGCAAGCTCTGCAGAAGAATAGTGCGCTGTCACAAACTTCCACCAGTCCTTCGCTCCCAAGCGAACCTGGTTCAGCGCGAGCCGAACTCTCAGATGCTCCGGACAAGAACACGTATAGAAACATCCCTCAATATCAGAAATCCATCTCATCGCAACGATCAGATCCTGCATCCCATCAAACTCTGGTGGCTTCGTGTTGCTGAACTGTCAGTACAGCAACGAGTCACCCCCCTGCGGTATCGCAGCAGCGACGGCTGCGGTGGCTGCAGCAACAGCAGCATCAGTAAGAGCAGTGTAACGCTCGTCAAAAGTCTCGATCAGGGTGGTCTTGATAGACCCAAACATCTCTGGTATCTCGGCTCGGATGGCAGCAGCCACCTCCTCATGAATCAACCTACGGATCTCCTCATCACTGGTACCACTACCTCCTGGGTGGTGGCGCGTCCCAACCATGATGTCTCTGAAATATAACACAAAATAAATCAGAGATTCGCTCGAGTATAATCGCACTCGATACTCAACCCTACTTGTTCTTTAGTACCCTAAGGATTCTTACTTGGACTGTTCACCGATCCGGTGTCTTCAGTAGTACGGGCCCAATACTACCGTCCACACCGCATCAATATTCACCCCAAGTTCTCCTCCTAGGATCCCAAACCCAAGTACTCTACTCTCACTATGCATAGTCTACTCTCTAGCAGATCTCTCATAAACTCCTCGCTGCTATCTACTTCACTCTCAAGCATCTCCTAGCAGCAAAACCCCTAGGCTAAGGCATCACAGATCAGGCCATTCTAGTCCTAATAAGAATACCTAGCCTACTCTAGCATGCATAACATATTATCTCATATCTCATAACACATAATATAAGGGTATTTTGGGAAATCACCGTTCGGGCGCTGGCTGATCGTACACACTGCTCTGCTCTGCTCTTTTCAAAATCCTTTTACTCTTTTAGAAAAATTTTGTTTTATTTCAAAAAAATTCCTCAAATCCTTAGTTTGAGTTCAAATGCGCTCGAAGGTGCATCCGAATCCCTCAAACCAAGGCTCTGATACCAACTTGTAACACCCTAAATTTCAATACAATTTTTCACATTTAAAAATATAATTTCATTCATAAATACTCTCAAATCTCAATGTATCACATATCAACTCCATAAAAACACATCCCAAGATCAAAATGTGTAAAACTCCAATAGTGTGTACTGACCATGTCGGCGCCTTCCCGCGATCCTCACTGGTACCTGAAACACATAACACAAAACACTGTAAGCAGAAATGCTTAGTGAGTTCCCCAAAATACCACATATAACACATATTAGCCACTCGAGGCTATAACTCTGTGGACCCTCTGGTCCTAACTCTGTGGACCCTCTGGTCCTAACTCTGTGAACCTTCCGGTTCTAACTCTGTAACTCTCGAACATACACGGCATGAATCACATAGAAATAATGCAGTGTATCACAATCACATAAATAGCATACAAGATACTCTGTCACATAACTCTAATTACCACTCTAGGTAAAGTATAGTGAGAAGACTCACCTCGGGTAACTCGGTAAACCTCGAGCTCTGAAATACTGCACTAGCCTTCGCCTAATCACATAAATAATTACTCTAATTAATACAACTTCTAAAGGCTAGGCCAACCCCTCTCTATAAGTTCTCTAAGAAGGGTAAAAGTGTTGGGTTATGAGCATTCTAACACTCCTAAGTGTACATGCAACCCTAAATACCTTGGATCTATGTTTTCTCTATTATACATACAATTATGAACATCCAAGGTATTATCCTAATCTAGCATACAAAATAATAAATATAACAAGATAGAATACATACCTCTTTGATGTAGAATGTCTTCATTAAGCTTGAGTGTCTAGTGCCCCAAGTGTGACACCTCAAATGGTTCACACAACACCAAATACACTTGGAATAACTTGAGAGAAACTTGAACACTCCTTGAAATCGTCTAGCCCTCACATTCACACATTAGTGCACGATTTCTTGAGCCATGGGATTCTTTTATATGGTGGCTATTAGGGTTACACCATGTAACTCATAACTTTACCCATTCCTTATGCTCCATGGATTTTAACCTCCATGGAGTATCCATGGGTCACCCCATGGACTTAGTCCAACATAAGGAATCTTGGATCACAAGCCTACATATATAAGAATGATTGATTTACACAATCAACCCATATATTTAATTAGTCTCCTTTTGATCACTTAATTAATTCCAAATTAATTCTTGATCAATACTAATTAAATAACCTTATTAATATATTAGAACTTATAATATATTAACCAACCTTAAGTGTTATTTCTCTCATTATAGTCTATCCAAATGCATGATGCCATGCAACCCAAATGGACCATGTCGGGTCGGGTCAAGTCTTACCAATTATAGTTATGGACTTAGACATTAATCCAACAGTCTCCCACTTGGATAAGTCTAAAACTATTATTGCGTATGACTTCAGGAACCGATCAGCAATCGTAGCTCTCAAAAGCTTTTGTCGAACTCTGACCTTTGTCAATGACTTGTCCATTAGATAAGGGATCATATATTCCTCCATTCTAGATATCATATGGACTGAGACATGGATTATCAATCATTCTCTCTGTCCATTTGTTGTTTCCCGATTTCCGATTCATGATGACTGACTGATTGAACAAATCAAATCAGTCCTGGCTTGGCCAAGCACTCACATGTATCATCTTTAAATCATCGAGGGGACCACAGATATTGCTTTTATCCCGAAGGTAAAAGGAATGGATAAACTTCGACTCATATGGCTTGTTCTACTACTTGTTGAATCATACACAAAGGCACGTTTTATAACATCGAGTTACCAATGCGTTTTCATGCAATCAATGTATAACCAAGTCATAGTAACAACTCATATCTCTTGGTTTGAAGAATATAAGATATTATCGTCTCATGATCACTCGTGATAAAATCCATGAAGTGATTCAAATGAGCGCGGGTTGAATCCAATACTCAGAACTTATGAGCACTCATGAGTGTTGTAGCACCACTTTTTCCACCAACTTGGACCTCTACAAACCAACCCATGACAGTCTTGATTCATATCTACTTCCAACATATGACCGACTGTGGATGGTTTGAATAACTTAATCATTCAGGAAGAACGACTTAGTTATTCTCGAAGTCAAAACATGCAAAGTGAAACACAAGAATAAATGAATCAAATATGGTATCAAACCCTATGAATATAAATAAACACTTTTATTTATCACCATACTGATTACTCATTATTCATTGTTTCGGTTTTATCAACTTTATACTTGAATTTAAAACAATAGTTGTCCCATGCTCCAAGCATGTACACTATGTTTTCTAAACACTAGTCATGCCATACACCAAGTATGCATACTATGTTTGTCTATGATCTTTACTTTGTAAAATAGATCAATTGAACATCACTCCAATGATCCTCTTTTCACAGTCCCAAATCCTTACTGCAAATGCAAGAATTCCAAATTCATGCCATTTACTGAAATCTGTTAGATTCTAAACGTATATGCATTGATCCTCTTAATGATTATGCACAAAGTCAGGAAGACTTGACAACAATCATTACAGAGCATTCCAAAGGAGATCAGCTCCTTGGAAACACCCTTCTTTCATTAAGTCTCCTAATCTTACACAGATTGAATAATTTCTAACTTTGAAACATTTCCATATTCCATTTTGACTATCACTTCTGAACAACAGTTGCCTCCTTACAGATTATGTCAATATGGTCCTTCCAGAATTAACATTATACTTCCAACTGTCCTTCAGCAACCAATCTTTGGTAAACCTTAGATTGTCCTCGACAATTGCTTAATCATTTTAGTCATATCCAATTCTAGACCTTTTCCCTTCATAATGCCCCAGGCATTTGGAAAATTTTAGAAAGGATGAATATAGCACATGTAATCGATCCTATATCCGAAGCATATGGGACACGATTCATGATGTCTCACATAAAGACTAAACCAGTCTTTTGCTATAATATTTCCATTTCAATTTGCCAAGTTCTCAAAATTCAGATTATGAAAAGGGATGTCGTAATCATAATCGAATTTTAGAACGCAAATAATGGACCCATATATAGAATTTCCTTATGTTGAGCCATTCCAACATGAAATTCATATATATATCCTTTATTAAATACGATTAAAATCTCAATCTAAGCTTTTAGAATTGAAATGAAGTATAATTTCCTCTCCTTTAATTATAGCAAAACAACTTTTTCAACCCCTGCAACCTCACGAATTGAAACTTTTGTTTTCTATAATTAACATTGCTAACTTGCAACCTTTGTCATAATTATCATGCTCCCACTAACATGATGATTATTAGCATAACACTTATGCTCCCACTAGCTTTGACATGTACTCAGAAATCAGCTGACTTTCTTACCAAAGTTCAGATTTCTGATACTAGATTGTTTTGATAAAACTTTATCAAAATCATACACCTCTCTTAGATAGCTCACATGTGTGTCTAAACAATTTTAGAACTATGAAAAGGGATGCCGTAATCATAGTCTCAATTGTTTAGACCTTTGCCACTTCTCACAAGTCCATGTTAGTGTGCCGGTAAACCACACACGCTCCACTAACGACTTTGAGAATGCAAATATCACAATTGCTATCTAGCTAAAATCTACTTAGTGAAAGTGTTTCCTCACCATCATTTTCATGAATCGGAGAGAAACCTTATGACACTTAGATTTAATAGTGTATGTGTTCTTATCCATGTGAATTTGTCAAAACCATAATCACAAGACAAGGTTAGTGACAAATCCAAACTCATATTGATTAAACTTGTGCAATCTTAAATTCTTGCCATTTGGCAGCTCAGGTGCCTGCCATTGCTTCCAAGTAGTTGTGCAACCAATTGAGAACTCTCAGAACTCCTATGCAAAGCCAACTTGAATAGGCACAAAAATTTCAACACGATAGGTTATAAACCTCAAATCGTGTGCTAGTGAAGGACTTTAGGTTTTATTCTTGATTAAGTCTTGAAACTTTCAAGAGCTTTAAGACTCCCACTGTCCTCTTGACATATAAGACTCCCTTGTCAAATATTCAAGAGATAGTGCGGATTCTTTATCAAGACTAACACTTTACACAATTGGCCTAAGTTGGTCTCTGTTTTATCCAAAACATCACAACTTACCAATTTCAAATGTACAAGAGTAGATAACCTTTTACTCTTACATTTGACTAGTGTTAACAAACCCTCTTTAAGATATGTCACTCAAGTTACAATCTTGGAGTATGACTCTAAGAATTGTTTTGGAACGAAGTATGACTCATCTTTTTGATTTAACCATTTCAACAATTCATGACTCCTCTTCTTGACTTTAGAGGACCAATTGTGATATGGTATCTTAATCATTAAGATGATCATAAACATGATACTAAAGTACTCTCCCATCTTTTCAGATTTGAGAAACTTTTATCCTTCTGCCTATTTTGATTCTTCTCTTTCTTTCTGCCATACATTGAAACTTTTCCAATGTATCAGAATTATACTTAAACTGGTAAGTATAACCATATTTACTAAACCTTAGTAAATCATGACGAATAGTCTTATCGATCTTTTGTGGTGGACTTGATCAGTGCACAAGAATGTGTACTCGATCCCTTAGTCCTTCACTTGACTCACATATACATGTGAACAAGTAATTAGTCTTGATTTTCCAATGCTTGAAAGTTCTCATTCATCATACTATTCAACTTGCATGATTCCAAGTTTCGGTCCAATTGAAACTTGGGTGATGAGGAACTTTCCTGATTTGGTAAATTTAGACACTACCACAAATGAAAGAATCAAATCCATTTTCCAATATTGCTGTCAGTGGAATCATATAAGCAACAATTTTCCACAAATGCCATTGTAAGGATACTTCAAATAAATAAAATTAAACAATTTTCTTTTATTTTAAAACTTTGCGGAAAAACTTATCCTTACAATCCACATGGAAAATTGTTGTTATCTATTCCTTAGCAATATATCATAACTTCTTAAGCAACTGCTCAAAATTCTGATTGGATCGAAATCCACCTTCGCGATCAGAATCAGCATATACTTCCTTTAAGATTTCTCTCTATTCTTTGATTCTTAAAACATCAACATGTGACCTAGTCACATCATGTAATGAGGATCTCAGAATAGAACTTAACAGAGTTAGATAATGGGCTCTACCTGATGTAGAGTCAAACTTACTGACTTTAACATCCTTAGGTAAATTTGGCAGCTTTGCAATCAACGCCCCTTCCTTTGGCAAAATAAACATATGGACCCTTTGGTAATAGGACTATCTCAGACTTAGCCTTTCTCTTTACCATTTGGTCAACCGGGTTGACTATGGCCAATCCCTTTCCATTGGGAAGAGAATGCTTTTTCTGGATTTCCAGTGTTACCATTGTCACTGTCCATAAAGTTTTTTTTTTGGGAAGTTGATCTTCTAATCAAATTTGCTTTACTATCGTTCCAAATCATTGCTGATTCAGCAGCACCAAGCAAATAGATATGATCATTAAGGTTCATGTCATAGTCTGTTTCATAGTAGTCCCAAAGGAACTCACTATGTGACTTAGAAAGTGATTGAACATCCAACTTTCTTAAGACTTTGACACCCAACTCTCCTGGCTTGTCAATATGTGACTTCATCTCTAAGATGTGATCACACATAGACCTTGCTTTCCATTAGGGCTTGAGTGACCTTGAACTTGTGGGTTAGGGAGAATAATTGGAGGAGGTGGAGGAAGAGAAGTATGACTTCCATGAGCCAAACTCGGGAAGTCATATTCATTAGGAAAGCTTGGTTTGGGAAGATCATTGTTGTCTAAACCAGACATCAACAATGGGAGAAATTCACGTAAAGTTGATTTAAGTCCTTAATATAACCCCCAATATGATATATTAAGGCTAGGACCCAACAAACTATTTTATAACTTGGAAGAGGGATGCCGTAATCCAAGCTATAAAATATTTGAAGGTAGGTGAATGACGATTCACCAATTTCCACCAAGATAAACGAAATGTATTATTAGGTTTTAATTGGTTTTGAAACTCCTAGATTCTTTTGAGATTCATTGAACTTTTCAATGGCATGTTTCAATCTCGAGTGTGCCCTTCAGGTTTTGTGACTGGGATGCCGAGGATCACAAAACAAGGTGTGAAGTAACCATGCAAATATACTTGGTACCCTTAATATTTACCCCTCAATCGATGTGCCGGTTAACCACACACACTCCAACGATACTATGATAAACATTAAGTTACCCTTTGCCTACCTTGTTAAGTCCAGGTTAGTGTGCCGGTTAACCACACACGCTCCACTAACAGCTTAAACAAAGTGCAAAGTGTAATTTCATGGATTAGCACCTTATTCACATTTTCCTAAGTAACTAAGATTGGGAATTTATAAGTGTTTAGTTACTTAGTATTTATCATTATACTTATAATGAAGGGATAATTATAGTCCTTGTCCTACCTGTTCGGCTAACGACCCTCCACCGGTCAAGGAAGCGGTGAGTGAGAGTGGACACCCATTAAACTGCCATTTTATAGGCAGTAACCTTATACCCCCCTTATAGACCGGCTTCGTGAATGAGGCCTACTAATGGTAAGACGAATTGCTCTTATACATATAATATATTAAACTTTTAATATTATAATAGTATAAGGGTGTATTTTAGACATTTAAAATACTTGGTGGTTTAATCTATTAATTAAACTAGACTTTTAATTTAATTCAACTCAAACCATATATTTATGGATTAATAATACTCTTTTAATTAAACGCTTTAATTAACTATTAATAAAGTCCATAAGAGTTAATTTGAACTATTCAACAAAACATCATAATTCCAATTCTGATCACCGAACCATGCGATTGTTGTTATCTATTCCTAAGCAATATAAATATCATAACTCTTAAGTAATAGCCCAAAATTCTGATCACCGAACCATGCGATTGAAATCCATCTTCGCGATCAGAATCAGCATGTACTTAATAGAGTTAGACAATGGACTTTACCTGAAGTAGAGCCAAACTTATTGACTTTAACATCCTTAGGTAAATTTGGCAGCTTCGTAACCAATGCCCCTTCCTTTGGCAATAGTTACCTATGGATCCTTGATAATGGGACTATCTCAGACTTCGCCTCTCTCTTTACCATTGGGTCAACAGAGTTGACTATGGCCGATCCCTTTCCATTGGGAAGAGAGAGCTTTACTGGATATCCAATGGCATCATTGTCAATGTCCATAGCGTTTTAGGAAGTTGATCTTAGCAAATAGATAAGATCATTAAGGGTCTTGTCTTAGTCTGTTTCATAGGATTCCCAAAAGAACTCACTATATGACTTAGAAAGTAGTTGAGCCACCAACTTTCTCAAGACTTTAACACCCAACTCTCCCGGCTTGTCAATATGTGACTACATCTCCAAGATGTGCTCACACCTAGACCTTGCCTTGCCAATAGGGCTTGAGTGACCTTAAACTTTTTAGGAACTTGTGGGTCAGGGAGAATAATTGGAGGAGGTGAAAGAAGTATGATATCCATGGGACATCATCTTCATTTAGGAAAGCTTGTTTCAAGAGATTTGGGAAGATCATAAATGTCTAGACCAGACATCTTTTTGGGAGATATGCAAGATAGTTGATTTAAAGTCCTTAATATGACACCCAATATGAAATATTAAGGCTAGGACCCAACAAACTATTTTATAACTTAGAAGAGGGATGCCGTAATCCAAGCTATAAAATATTTGAAGGTAGGTGAATGACGATTCACTAATTTCCACCATGAAAAACGAAATAATTTATTAGGTTTTAATTGGATTTGAAAGTCCTAGATCTTTGAGATTCATTGAACTGTTCAAAGGCATGTTTCAATCTCGAGTGTGCCCTTCAGGTTTTGTGACTGGGATGCCGAGGATCACAAAACACGGTGTGAATAACCATGCAAATATACTTGGTACCCTTAATATTTACCCCTTAATCAGTGTGTCGGTTAACCACACACGCTCCACCGATACTATGATAAATATTAAGTTACCCTTTGTCTACCTTGTTAAGTCCAGGTTAGTGTGCCGGTTAACCACACACGCTCCACTAACGACTTAAGCAAAGTGCAAAGTGTAATTTCATGGGTTAGCACCAAATTCACATTTTCCTTAGTAACTAAGATTGGGTATTAATAAGAGTTTAGTTACTTAGTATTTATCATTAATACTTTTAATGAAAGGAGAATTATAGTCCTTGTCATACCCGTTCGGCTAACGACCCTCCACCAGTCAAGGAAGCGGTGGGTGAGAGTGGACACCCATTAAACTGCCATTTTATAGGAAGTAACCTTATACCCCCCTTATAGACCGGCTTCGTGAATGAGGCCTACTAACGGTAAGACTGACTTTACTCTTATACATATATATAAATATTGTTAACTTATAATATTATAAAGTATAAGGGTTGAATTTTAACTTTTAAAATTCTAAGGGCTAACTTGGAATTAAATTATTCATAAGTGAAAACTTTTCAAATTCCAAAACTTTAGGGCAAGTTTTGAAACTATTCATAACTAATTAATTCCATAACTTATGAGTTTAAAGTAGTTTTAATTAAAAAAAAAACTCTTCAAGTTCCATATCTTGAGGACAAGTTATGGAAGACATTAAACTAATTAATAAAAAAAAATAACTTTTTTTTATTGTAACTTATGGAACTAATTAAGGTTACACTTTTTTTTAATTTAATGAAGAGACTCTTGAACCTCCATAACTCGAGGACAAGTTATGGAGTCATAAAACCATTTAATTAGAACTACACTCTTCATTTTGTAACCTTTGCCAACTTTTATGAGTTTTATGATTCTTAAATGTGATTTTTCATATAACTTGAGGACAAGTTACAAAAACACACTTTGGAATCAACTCTTAGATTAAAATGGATTGAAAACAACTATTTCACACAACTTTTCTATTAATCTAAGAACAAGATAATTCAAATCATCAATCTTCAAGAAATTAGCATGAACATACAAACTAATACAAATCTTGAAATTATGACAATTATCTTAGAAATTGGATTAGCATGAACATTACCACATCAAAAACAAGTTTATAAGTCCAAAAACATCTTAGGGTAATGTTCCTAGTCCAATTCCAGCCAAAACAACCGAATATATGCATCCAACTCGATTTTTCAGCTACTTTTGCAAGTACAACAAGAAAACAAGCCTAGGCTCTGATACCACTGTTGGGTTATGAGCATTCTAACACTCCTAAGTGTACATGCAACCCTAAATACCTTGGATCTATGTTTTCTCTATTATACATACAATTATGAACATCCAAGGTATTATCCTAATCTAGCATACAAAATAATAAATATAACAAGATAGAATACATACCTCTTTGATGTAGAGTGTCTTCATGAAGCTTGAGTGCCTAGTGCCCCAAGTGTGACACCTCAAATGGTTCACACAACACCAAATACACTTGGAATAACTTGAGAGAAACTTGAACACTCCTTGAAATCGTCTAGCCCTCACACTCACACATTAGTGCACGATTTCTTGAGCCATGGGATTCTTTTATATGGTGGCTATTAGGGTTACACCATGTAACTCATAACTTTACCCATTCCTTATGCTCCATGGATTTTAACCTCCATGGAGTATCCATGGGTCACCCCATGGACTTAGTCCAACATAAGGAATCTTGGATCACAAGCCCACATATATAAGAATGAATGATTTACACAATCAACCCATATATTTAATTAGTCTCCTTTTGATCACTTAATTAATTCCAAATTAATTCTTGATCAATAATAATTAAATAACCTTATTAATATATTAGAACTTATAATATATTAACCAACCTTAAGTGTTATTTCTCTCATTATAGTCTATCCAAATGCATGATGCCATGCAACCCAAATGGACCATGCCGGGTCGGGTCAAGTCTTACCAATTATAGTTATGGACTTAGACATTAATCCAACAAAAAGACCATTCTACCCCTCTAATGGCTCATAAGTCCAAACACTGACTAAACCCTAAAAGTCAACAAAAGTCAACGGTCAACATTGACCGAACTCGCCGAGTGCACTAGAGTGACTCGGCGAGTACATGCCTGTCCTCTTCGCCCCTGGTCCTCACTTGACTCGCTGAGTCAACCCTATACCCCACGGGTTGTCACAGGTCGCGAGTCGCGGGGCAACCCGTCTCGACTCGTCGAGTCCCTTATGGGCTCGGCGAGTTCCTCCCATGACAACACTCATCTGACCTCTTGAGGTCAGATCTGCTTCTCTAATCTATAGATATGACTTCCCCATGACCAATAAACACGTAAAGGTCGAATCTTGCTACACATGCAATGCTCCCAAGGCTTATTTTGGTGAAATCCCTTCTAACATGGCAACCTATGTCCAATTCCTCCATAGAACCACAAAAAGCAGCAAGGTTCAGGCTCTCTGGACCTCAAAAGGTCCAGATCTAGAGTTTAGCATTCAATGGGACACTATACACAACTAAACAAGCCATAAAAGGGTATAGAAAACCCTAATTTCAATGCCCTTAAGCAAAACAGAAGGATAGGATCAAATAGCTACCTCAAACTTGAAGATCCAAGCCGACAACCCACTGAAATGCAATCCTCTTGACCTCCCCTTGCTGGAAACACTTTCTCCTTTGCAAAATCACACCAAAAATGATCAAAAAGGCTCAAACTCTCTCACAACTCGCTCACAATCGCTAGGGTATCTCTCTCTGGACTGGTAGCCGCAAATGGAGGCCATAAAGGCCTTTAAATAGGGCTCAGGCCATGAGATTTAGGGTTTCATTTTACAGCGCGGACTCGCTGAGTCCACTCATCGACTCGTCGAGTCCCTCATTAATCCAGACAAGGATTCGCGATCCTACTCGGCGAGTCTGAGCGCCTACTCGCTGAGTCCCTCCCTAAAACTCAAGGTAAATACTTAAAATAAGATACCTGGGAATCCGGATGTTACATTTATATGCACGCGTAGGCGAGATTATACTCTACAACTTTCTTCTAGACACCGTTGGCTAATTTTTGAATTTATTTTTAATATTATTATTTTTAACAGACTGGGACAGGAAAATCCGTTAAAATTTCATAACTTCTTCATCTGACGTCCGTTTTCGTTTGTCTTTTTACCGTTGTACTACTGTTGACGAGACCTTCGATTCTCGTTTAGGTAGTGTCGGCGAAAAATAACTCGATCTAAAATTCAAGTTTTTAGCTGTCTACTGTTAAGCTGAAACTTAGAAAAATCATAACTTCCTCATACCAAGTCAGATTTGGGCATTCTTTTTATGCACGCTCTCGGTTTAACGAACACTACGACTTTCGTTTAGATCGATAAGGCTAAAAAGCAATTTATCGTAAATTCACGTTTTACGTCACACAACGTCATGTCGATTCTGTCGCGAAACTTCGACAGGTCATAACTTCTTCGTTATAACTCGGATTTCGGTATTCTTTATATCTCTGGAATCCTTATTTCAACCACTACAACTCTCTTCATAGATATCAGGTTTGTCTAACATTTATTTTCGACGCTTATTTTTATCCTTAATTCATTAAATTATAATAATTAAGCATAAAACACATAATAATCAATAATACATCTTATTATTTCAAAACAAGTTACAAAGGTTGGTTTAGACTATTACATCATCATTAGTGCCTAGCCTAGAAACACGGGCGTTACAACCGAACACCATAAAGATAGTGGCGCCAAATCTTGAGGGCGAACACCAGCGCCTCTAACTCCAAATCATGAGTGGGATACCTCGTCTCATGAGGCTTCAGCTGCCTCGACGCATATGCTATCACGTGACCCTCTGCATCAACACTGCACCCATCCCTGAGATAGACGCATCGTAATATACCATAAAGTCCTCCACTCCCTACGGAAGGGCTAACACCGGAGCTTCGCACAATCTCTGGCGAAGAGTCTCGAATGATGCCTGCTGCTCAGGCCCCCAAACAAAAGTAACGCCCTTCCGGTTCAATCTGGTGAGAGGAACCGCAATCTTGGAGAAATCCCTGATAAATCTCCGATAGTAGTTGGCCAATCCCAGAAAACTCCTGATCTCGGATGGGGATCTCGGCACCTCCCATCGCATAACTGCCTCAATCTTGGCCGGATCGACCAATATCCCATTCTGATTCACGAGATGTCCCAGGAACTGGACCTCTCGTAACCAGAAATTACACTTGGAGAATTTGGCATACATCCTCACCAACCTCAAAACCCCAAGAACCTCTCGCGGATGCTCCTCATGCTGCTCTCTGGATCTCGAATATACTAAGATATCGTCGATGAACACGATCACCGACCGGTCCAACATAGGCCTGCACACCCGGTTAATGAGATCCATGAACGTCGCCGGTGCGTTGGTGAGCCCGTAAGGCATCACCACAAACTCGTAATGCCCATAACGAGTTCTAAAGGCCATCTTCTGAATATCCTCCTCGCATACTCTCATCTGGTGATATCCGGATCTCAAATCAATCTTGGAAAACCAAGATGCCCCCTACAGCTGATCGAATAAATCGTCGATTCTCGGAAGTGGATAACGGTTCTTGATTGTCAACTTGTTCAACTCCCGGTAATCAATGCACATCCGGTGTGACCCATCCTTTTTCTTGACAAAAAGGATCGGCGCTCCCCACGGCGAGCTACTCAGTCGAATAAATCCCTTCCCCAGCAGCTCCTAAAGTTGTGAGGATAACTCCTGCATCTCTGGTGGCGCAAGGCGATAAGTGTTGGATTAATGTCTAAGTCCATAACTATATTTGGTATGTACTTGACCCGACCCGACATGGTCCATTTGGGTTGCACTTCATCGGCACAATTTATATGGATAGTCTTTTGAGAATAGTATATTTATGATTTATATTAATATATTATAAGTTCTAATATATTAATATGGAATCATATTATTTAATTAGTATTGATCAAGAATTAATTTAGAATTAATTAAGTGATCAAAAAGAACTAATTAAATATGGACTCTTATATATATGGAATGGGCCAAGTTCATTTAGTTTGGGCTAAGCTTTCATGGATGGTCCATGGAGCTTTTAACCCATGGATCCTATGTAAATGAAAGGTCATGGGTATTAGGGTTTACATGGATGTAACCCTAATCCTCCATAATATATAAAGGGGGTCATTGGCTCACAAAATTGGCACAAGTGTGTGAAAATAAGAGTGGGCCGATTTTAGTGTGCATACATATTCTCTCAAGTTCTTCCAAGGTGTTTTGGTGATTTGTGATTCCATTTGAGGCTTCCACACTATTGGGGCTAAGCTCTTAAAGCTTGAAGACATCAAGCTACATCAAAAGGTATGTCATCTAACTAGAACTTTGTAGTATAGGTGCTTCATAATATGCTACTTAGGATGAAACCTTGGAATAGTTAATATTTGCATGTATAAAAGAGAAAACATAGATCCAAGGTTTATAGGATTGCATGTACACCATAGGAGTGTTAGAATGCTCAAAACCCAACAGTGGTATCAGAGCCATGGGTTGTTTTCTGTTATATTGATGCAAATGTTTTATTTTCAAGTTGGAAAAAAAGGAAAAAAAAACATGACGTTTGTCAAATTTTAAGATAATTACTTGTTTTGTGAAAAACGAATTATTTGTAAAATTTGAATCATTTGTTATATGAGTTGAATTAGGTCAAATTTAGTAAAAGATAAAATGATATGATTATTTTATTAGTTTTAAAAGTTTGATCTAAATGTTTTAAGGAGTTACAAATTTTGTCATAAAATTTTGGAGCTCAAAAGTTTTTTTTTAAAGTTGTGATCTTAAGGGTTTTTGAAACTTCCATAAGTTATGGATATGAAAGTTTTTTTTAAAAAAAAAAATTGATTCAAAGTTTTTATGGAGTTATAAAATTTGGTGTTAATGTTTTAAAGAATTCCATAACTTGTTCTTAAGTTATGGAACATGGAAAGTTTCATCATAAAACACCATTAATTCCATAAGTTATGGAATCCAAAGGTTTTCAAGAATTACAAAACTTGCCCTCAAGTTTTGGAATTTGAGAAAAGTTTTTTATGAAAAAAAGAATTGAATTCTAAAACTCTTGGGTTCATAACTTAAACAATTAATTAAATGATTTTAATTTTGAGTTTAATAATTGGAATTATGATGTTTTGTTGAATAGTTCAAATTAACTCTTATGGACTTTATTAATAGTTAATTAAAGCGTTTAATTAAAAGAGTATTATTAAATCCATAAATATATGGTTTGAGTTTAATTAAATTAAAAGTCTAGTTTAATTAATAGATTAAACCATCAAGTATTTTAAATGTCTAAAATACACCCTTATACTATTATAAGATTAAAAGTTTAATATATTATATGTATAAGAGCAAGTCGTCTTACCATTAGTAGGCCTCATTCACGAAGCCGGTCTATAAGGGGGGTATAAGGTTGTTGCCTATAAAATGGCAGCTTAATGGGTGTCCACTCTCACCCACCGCTTCCTTGACTGGTGGAGGGTCGTTAGCCGAACAGGTAGGACAAGGACTATAATTCTCCCTTCATTAAAAGTATTAATGATAAATACTAAGTAACTAAACCTTTTATTAATTCCCAATCTTAGTTACTTAGGAAAATGTGAATAAGGTGCTAATCCATGAAATTACACTTTGCACTTTGTTTAAACCGTTAGTGGAGCGTGTGTGGTTAACCGGCACACTAACCTGGATTTAACAAAGTAGGCAAAGGGTAACTTAATATTTATCATAGTATTGGTGGAGCTCGTGTGGTTAACCGGCACATCGATTGAGGGGTAAATATTAAGGGTACCAAGTATATTTGCATGGTTACTTCACACCTTGTTTTGTGATCCTCGGCATCCCAGTCACAAAACCTGAAGGGCACACTCGAGATTGAAACATGCCATTGAAAAGTTCAATGAATCTCAAAAGATCTAGGAGTTTCAAATCCAAGTAAAAAACCTAATTAAATTATTTCGTTTTTCATGGTGGAAATTGGTAAATCGTCATTTACCTACCTTCAACTATTTTATAACTCGGATTACGGCATCCCTCTTCCAGTTATAAATAGGTTGTTGGATCCTAGCCTTAATATTTCATATTGGGTGTTATATTAAGGAATTTAGATCAACTATCTTGAATATCTCCCAAAAGATGTCGAGTTCAGACATCTATGATCTTCCCAAATCTCTTGGAACTTTACTTCCTCCACCTCCTCCAATTATTCTCCCTAACCCACAAGTTCAAGGTCACTCAAGCCCTAATGGCAAGCAAGGTCTATGTGTGATCACATCTTAGAGATGAAGTCACATATTGACAAGCCGGGAGAGTTGGGTGTCAAAGTCTTGAGAAAGTTGGATGTTCAATCACTTTCTAAGTCACATAGTGAGTTCCTTTGGGACTACTATGAAACAGACTATGACATGAACCTTAATGATCATATCTATTTGCTTGGTGCTACTGAATCAGCAATGATTTGGAATGATAGTAAAGCAAATTTGATTAGAAGATCAACTTCCCAAAAAAAAACTTTATGGACAGTGACAATGGTAACACTGGAAATCCAGAAAAAGCATTCTCTTCCCAATGGAAAGGGATTGGCCATAGTCAACCCGGTTGACCAAATGGTAAAGAGAAAGGCTAAGTCTGAGATAGTCCCATTACCAAAGGGTCCATATGTTTATTTTGCCAAAGGAAGGGGCGTTGATTGCAAAGCTGCCAAATTTACCTAAGGATGTTAAAGTCAATAAGTTTGACTCTACATCAGGTAGAGCCCATTATCTAACTCTGTTAAGTTCTATTCTGAGATCCTCATTACATGATGTGACTGGGTCACATGTTGATGTTTTAAGAATCAAAGAATAGAGAGAAATCTTAAAGGAAGTATATGTTGATTCTGATCGCGAAGGTGGATTTCGATCGCTTTAGAATTTTGAGCAGTTGCTTAAGAAGTTATGATATATTGCTAAGGAATAGATAACAACAATTTTCCATGTGGATTGTAAGGATAAGTTTTTCCGCAAAGTTTTAAAATAAAAGAAAATTGTTTAATTTTATTTATTTGAAGTATCCTTACAATGGCATTTGTGGAAAATTCTTGCTTATATGATTCCACTGACAGCAATATTGGAAAATGGATTTGATTCTTTCATTTGTGGTAGTGTCTAAATTTACCAAATCAGGAAAGTTCCTCATCACCCAAGTTTCAATTGGACCAAAACTTGGAATCATGCAAGTTGAATAGTATGATGAATGAGAACTTTCTAGCATTGGAAAATCAAGACTAATTACTTGTTCATATGGATGTGTGAGTCAAGTGAAGGAGTAAAGGGATCGAGTACACATTCTTGTGCACTGGTCATGTCCACCACAAAGCTCGTTAAGACTATTTGATTTACTAAAGTTTAGTAAATATGGTTATACTTACAAGTTTAAGTATAATTCTGAAACATTGGAAAATTCTCAATGTATGGCATAACGAATGGGAAGAATCAAATTAGGCAGAAAGATAAAAGTTTCTCAAATCTGAAAAGATGGGAGAGTACTTTAGTATCATGTTTGTGATCATCTTAATGATTTAGAAATCATATCACAATTAGTCCTCTAAAGGTCATCTTAGTGCATTCTTATGACTAAGAAGAGGAGTCCTGAATTGTTGAAATGGTTACATCAGGAAGATGAGTCATACTTCGTTCCAAAACAATTCTTAGAGTCATACTCCAAGATTGTAACTTGAGTGACATATCTTAAAGAAAGGTTTAAAACACTTGTCAAATGTAAGAGTAAAAGTGTCCTACTCTTGTACATTTGAAATTGGTAAGTTGTGATGTTTTGGATAAAACAAAGACCAACTAAGGCCAATTGTGTGAAGTGTTTGTCTTGATAAAGAATCCGCACTATCTCTTGAATATTTGGCAAGATAGTCTTATATGTCAAGAGGACAGTGGGAGTCTTAAAGATCCTAAAAAGAATTTCAAGAACTAATCAAGAATAAAACCTGAGGTTCTTCGCTAGCACACGACTTGAGGTTTATAACCTATCGTGTTGACATATTCTGTGCCCATTCCAGTTAAAGTTGGCTTTGCATAGGAGTTCTGAAAGTTCTCAATTGGTTGCATAACAACTTGGAAGCAATGGCAGGCCCTGTACTGCCAGGTGGCAAGAAGTTAAGATTGCATAAGTTCAGTCCATATGAGTTTGGATTTGTCATTATCCTTGTCTTGTGACTATGGTTTTGACGATTCACATGGATAAGAACACATACACCATAAAATCTAAGGGTCATAAGGTTTCTCTCCGATTCATGAAAATGATGGTGAGGAAACACTTCCACCAAGTAGATTTGAAGCAGATGGCAAAAGGTCTAAACAATTGAGACTATGATTACGGCATCCCTTTTCATAGTTCTGAAATTGTTTAGACACACATGCATGCTATCTAAGGAAAGGTATATAATTTTGATAAAGTTTTATCAAAGCATCTCGTATCAGAAATCTGAACTTTGGTAAGAAAGTCAATAAAGTATTGATTTCTAGAAGTCCAGCTCATTTCTGAGTACATGTCAAAGCTAGTGGGAGCATAAGTGTTATGCTAATAATCATCATGTTAGTGGGAGCATGATAATTATTGTTAGTGTTGCAAGTTAGCAATGTTAATTATAGAAAACAAAAGTTTCAATTCGTGAGGCTGCAGGGATTGAAAAAGTTGTTTTGCTATAATTAAGGGAGAGGATATACTTCATTTCAGTTCTAAAGGCTTAGATTAATACCTTAATCATCTTTAGTCAAGAATATATATATATATATATATATATATATATATATATATATATATATGAATTTCATGTTGGATTGGTTCAACTTAAGGAAATTCTATATATTGCGTTCTCAAAATTCGATTATGATTACGGCATCCCTCTTCATAGTCAAATTTTGAAAACATGGCAAATAAAAATATTGTAGCAAAAGACTGGTCTAGAATCATGTCTTTATGTGAGACATCATGAATCGTGTACCATTTGCTTTGGGTACAGGATCGATTGCATGTGCTATAATATTTGTCATTTCTAAATTTTTCCAAATGCCCAGAGGCATTAAGAAGGGAAAAGGTCTAGAATTGGATATGACTAAAATGATTAAGCAATTGTCGAGGACAATCTAAGGTTTACCAAAGATTGGTTGCTCAGGGACAGTTGGAAGTATAGTGCTAATTTTGGAAGGACCATATTGACATATTCTGAAAAGAGGAATCTCTTATTCAGAAGTGATAGTCAAAATGAGAATATGGAGTTGTCTCCATAGGTGGAAGTTATCTGTGTAAGATTAGAAAACTTAATGCAAGAAGCATGTCCAAAGCAATGTACTTTGAATATGAGACTTAGTTTCCATGGAGTTGATCTCCATTGGAATACCTTATAATGACTGTTGATAAGTCTTTGTGACTTTGTACATATTCATTACAGGAGGGTCAGTGCATATAAGTTTAAAATCTAAACAGATTTCGATAAATGATAGGAATTTGAAATTCTCACATTTTTCGATAAGGATTTGGGAGTGTGAAATTAGAATCATTGAAATTATGTTCAATTGGTTTATTTCACAAAGTAAGGATCATAGACAAACATAGAGTGCATACTTGGTGTATGGCAAAGCTATTGTTTAAGAAAAACATAGTGTACATGCTTGGAGCATGGGACAACTAGTGTTTTTAATTCAAGTATAAAGTTGATAAAACCGAAACAATGAATAATGAGTAATCAGTATGGTGATAAATAAAAGTGTTTATTTATATTCATAGGGTTTGATACCATATTTGATTCATTTATTCTTGTGTTTCACTTTGCATGTTTTGACTTCCAGAATAACTAAGTTGCTCTTCCTGAATGATTAAGTTATTCAAACCATCCACAGTCGGTCATATGTTAGAAGTAGATATGAATCAAGACTGTCATGGGTTGGTTTGTAGAGGTCCAAGTTGGTGGACAAAGTGGTGCTACAACACTCATGAGTGCTCATAAGTTCTGAGTATTGGATTCAACCCGCGCTCATTTGAATCACTTCATGGATTTTATCACGAGTGATCATGAGACGATAATATCTTATATTCTTCAAACCTAGAGATATGAGTTGTTACTATGAGTTGGTTATACATTGATTGCACGAAAACGCATTTGGTAACTCGATGTTATAAAACGTGCCTTTGTGTATGATTCAACAAGTAGTAGAACAAGCCATATGAGTCGAAGTTTATCCATTCCTTTTACCTTCGGGATAAAAGCGATATCTGTGGGCCCCTCGATGATTTAGCGATGACACATGTGAGTGCTTGGCCAAGCCAGGACTGATTTGATTTGTTCAATCAGTCAGTCATCATAAATCGAAAATCGGGAAACAACAAATGGACAGAGAGAATGATTATAATCCATGTCTCAGTCCATATGATATCTAGAATGGAGGAATATATGATCCTTTATCTAATGGACAAGTCATTGACAAGGTCAGAGTTCGACAGCGGCTTTAAGAGCTACGATTGCCAGTTAGGTTTTGAAGTCATACTCAATAATAGTTTTAGACTTATCCAAGTGGGAGACTGTTGGATTAATGTCTAAGTCCATAACTATATTTGGTATGTACTTGACCCGACCCGGCATGGTCCATTTGGGTTTCACTTCACCGGCACAATTTATATGGATAGTCTTTTGAGAATAGTATATTTATGATTTATATTAATATATTATAAGTTCTAATATATTAATATGGAATCATATTATTTAACTAGTATTGATCAAGAATTAATTAAGTGATCAAAAAGTACTAATTAAATATGGACTCTTATATATATGGAATGGGCCAAGTTCATTTAGGTTGGGCTAAGCTTTCATGGATGGTCCATGGAGCTTTTAACCCACGGATCCTATGTAAATGAAAGGTCATGGGTATTAGGGTTTACATGGATGTAACCCTAATCCTCCATAATATATAAAGGGGTCCTTGGCTCACAAAATTGGCACAAGTGTGTGAAAATAAAAGTGGGCCGATTTTAGTGTGCATACATATTCTCTCAAGTTCTTCCAAGGTGTTTTGGTGATTTGTGATTCCATTTGAGGCTTCCACACTATTGGGGCTAAGCTCTTAAAGCTTGAAGACATCCAGCTACATCAAAAGGTATGTCATCTAACTAGAACTTTGTAGTATATGTGCTTCATAATATGCTAGTTAGGATGAAACCTTGGAATAGTTAATATTTGCATGTATAATAAAGAAAACATAGATCCAAGGTTTATAGGGTTGCATGTACACCATAGGAGTGTTAGAATGCTCAAAACCCAACAATAAGATGCCTTGGCGATAGGCGCCGCTCCCGGAACCAAATCAATCTGAAACTCCACTTGCCTCTCGGGAGGCACACCCGGCAAATCCTCGGGAAAAACATCAGGAAAATCGGACACTATCGGAACCTTGGAGATAGAACTCAGCCTCTCTGACACAATCTGCGTATCCATCACATACGCCAGGAAACCCATACAACCCTGTTGTAAACTCTGGCTCGCCCTGGCAGCAGAGCAGAGGGATGACCCAGATCAGGTACCCTCGCCATACACTGTAAGCACTCCCCCACTAGGGTTTCGTATAGTCACCAACTGACACTCGCAGTCGATCACTGCTCCAAAATGGCTCAACCAATCCATTCCCACAATGACACAGACATCACCCATCGCGATCGGTACCAGGTCAATCGGAAACTCGACACCAAAAATCTCCATCACACATCCTCGGAATACATCAGTAGCAAAAACCGCATGCTCATCAGCTATAGAAACCCTCAAAGGTCGACTCAACGCCTCAGGTCGGATACTGATGTGACGACTAAAAGCTAAAGACACGAAGGATCGACACGCACCCGAGTCAAATAACACTAAAGTAGGTACAGAACTCATAAGAAATGTACCTAAATATAGCACAGAATAAGCACAATAAATCTCAAAATAAATAAATAAGGAAATACGTACCAGCCACGCCATCAGGTGTTGCGCGGACCTCCTCCGCTGTCAGCTGAAAAGCTCTCCCACGAGCCCTCGAAACCTCGGCCTTCACCGGCCGAACATCAGAAGCACGCAAAGCAGTAGGAGTGGAACCCTGGGCTGATCCCTGAACAAGCTGAGGGCACTCGGCCTTCCGATGGCCAGTCTGATTGCAGTGAAAACAAACTGCAAATCCCTTGGGGAAATCCTTTGCCATATGCCCCTCCTTGCCACACTTGTAGCAAATCCCCGCCCGACAAGATCCCTCATGACTCTTGTCGCACTTGCCATAAGTGCGGCCCTTCTAGCCTCCTGATCTCGCATCAGCGGGCTTAGCCCGCTTGGCTGCCAGCTGTAACTGCGCCGACCGCCTATCACTCCCCTGAGACTCTGCATCCTCCCTGGCATGAGTCTCCAGCTCGATCTCCCTCCTTCTGACATTTGCCTGAAGCTCAGCAAATGTCCGATAATACGAGTTCGCCACGAACTCTCGAATATCCCTCCTCAGAATGCTAAAATACCGGCTCATGCATGCCTGCTCAGTCGACACATGCTCAGGGCAGAACAACGTCCTCTCGTGAAACATCTGCGTAATTACAGTCACTTACTTTATCTTTTGCCTGAGAGACAGAAACTCATGGGCCAACCGTTCCCTCTCCACCGGGGGAACACACTCGTCTCAAAACATCACAACAAACCTCTCCCAAGTCACTGCAGTATGCTCTGCAGGAGTAAAACTGGGTGTCCCAAACTTCCACCAGTCCTTCGCTCCCAAGCGAAGCTGGTTCAGCGCGAACCGTACCCTCAAATGGTCAGGGCATGAACAAGTATAGAAACACCCCTCGATATCAGATATCCACCTCATCGCAGCAATCGGATCCTGAGCCCCATCAAACTCTGGTGGCTTCGTGTTGCCGAACTCCCGGTACAGCAACGAGTCACCTCCCTATGGCCTGGCAGCAGCGACAGCTGTGGTGGCTGCAGCAGCAGCCACCTCAGAAACTGCATCATATCTCTCGTCAAACGTCTAGATCAAAGTGGTCTTAATATACCCAAACATCTCCGGAATAGCCTCACGTATGGTTGCGGCCACCTCGTCGTGAATCATCCTACGAATCTCATCATCGCTAACTCCACTGCTCTCTGGGTGTGACGTGTACCTACCATGATGTCTCTGAAACACAACACTAAATCATCAGAGACTCGCTCGAGCATACTCACAATCGATCACTCATCCCTACTTGTTCCTTAGCATCCTAAGGATTCTTACTTGGACTGCCTACAGATCCGGTGTTTCCATTAGTACGGGCCCAATACTACCTTCCACACCAACCTGTAATCATCCCAAGTCCTCCTCCTAGGATTCTAATTCACAAGTACTCTATCTCTCACAATATCTGACGACTCTCTCGGAAGACTACTCATAGGCTCACCTAGGTATCTCTCCCTAGATTATATCTCGACTCAGAACTCGGCGCATACTCAGAGTAAATAACAAATAACGCTGATCAAAGCATCTCCCAGGCTAAGGCATCACATATCAAGCAACTCTAGCCCTAGAATATGAAATACCTAGCCTACTCTCTAGCATGCATTTCTAATAAAATATCTCATAAATATCTCATAACACGAAAGTAAGGGTCTTTTGGGAAATCATCGTTCGGGCTCTGGCTGATTGTACACACTGCTCCAACTCGTTTTCTCTCAAAACTCTTTCTTGTTTTAGAAAAATCATTTCTTTTGAATTTTTTTTTATTTTTTTTTATTTATTTATTTTTTAAATCCTCAGTTTGAGTCCAAACACACCCGGAGGTGCATCCGAATCCCTCAAACCAAGGCTCTGATACCAACTTGTAGCGACGTAAATTTCCAAATCAAAATTTTCATTTTCAAACACATAAAAACACATGTCACGTTTCACAAAAATCTCAAGTATCAAACATTAACACATTTTTCAAAAATTGTTTATCACAAATCCAGGATCCTCCAAAACTTATCTCCAATACTAGTGTGTGTGCACAATCAAGCCGGGGCCTTCCCGCGATCCTCAGAAGTACCTGAAACACAAAACATGTAACACGGTAAGCACGAAGCTTAGCGAGTTTCCCAAAATACCACACACAGCTCATTAGCCACTCTAGGCTATAACTCAATAAGACCCTCCGGTCCATGTGTCTTAGTGGGACCCTCCGGTCCCAACTCAATAAGCTCATAATAACAATACTCAGCATAAATCACAAATACATAATGCAGAATATTAAGATACACAGGTAAGCACAATAAACATCACAATCACACAAGGTACCACTCATGGTAAGTATAGTGAAAAGACTTACCTCGTAAGCTAGCAAGCAACAACTTCACACACAGAATCTCGAACTAGCCCCCGCCTAACACATAGAATAATTGTCTCTAATTAATACTCCACTCATACTCAAATGTACCAAGTGTTGTTCTCTCTCTCTTTCTAACTATTGGAATGGGTAAAAGACCATTTTACCCTTCCATGGTCTCCATTACCCATGTCGACCAAAACCCTAAAGTCCACAGAAGTCAAACTCGAGTCAACAGTCCATGTCTGACCCGAATCGCGGAGTGCACCCATGTGACTCGTCGAGTCCATTCGTTTTCCTCAGAAGTCTCTGGAAGGTCCAACTCAGCTCGTCGAGTTGACTCCCAACTCGCCGAGCTTCCGCATGTTCAAGCTCATCGGGACAAACCTAACCGACTCGGCGAGTTCATTCAGACTCATTTCTCATTCAGACGATTTCAAGGCAGAAAACCTTCCAAAACTCTAGATCTAAACTCTAAAGGCTCGTTTATCACGTAAAGCCACGAGCTTTACGTCCATGCATGGCACTTTGGGCTTGAATGCCAAGAACATGCTCTAATAAGGGTTTTTCACTCAAGAGCTCTATTAAGGCTGAATAAAGTAGGGACCTTTGGACTCTAGGGACCTCACAAGGTCCATATCTAAAGTCCAAACCTCCATATGAACTCAATACCCTCAAAGTCCCAATATTAGATGGAAAAAGCCCAAACTCCAAAAATCATGAGATCTACCCAATAACATGAGAAAAGTGTGAACTCTTACCTTCCACAGAAGCTCTTTGATGGAATAACCACGGATCTAACAGCCCCTTCTTGTCCCTTGGCTTGGAATCCTTCCCTTCTCTTCAAAAGATGCACCAAACACTCAAGGTTAGCTCAAATACTTACTCTTAGCTCAATGGCCGATTAGGGTTTTCTCTTAGTGAAGTTGGGCAGCCGATGAGCCGCAAATGAGGCTATAAGTTCCCTTAAATAGGTCCCAAACTCGGGGATTTAGGGTTTCATCACTCAGCGTCTACTCGGCGATTCGACCCCCGGACTCGTCGAGTAGGCCATTAATCCTACGTGGCTACATGTGAATCGACTCGACGAGTTGTGACACCAACTCATCGAGTTGCTCAAGGGTCCTAAAAATGAATAAATAAATAATATACCTGGGAGTCTGGATGTTACAACGAGGCAACCTGAAATGGAAACACAAAAAAAAATCTCAAAGTACCAAGTTAAAACCCTAGGAGTTCTAAAGAGAAAGGCAACAAAAGAGGGCTGATCTATGTAGATCTCGTCAATACCCCTTAGATCCCAGACACACCTAGTCGATCATTAGGCGATCAAGTCAAGATCAACATTATATAGCAACCTATGTTGTCGATCTGAAAAATGAATCAAAAATGAAAGAGAAATGTGTTTTAAAAACACTAACCATCTTCACCAATGTTTAGGCATCATCAAACAGTGTTCGGTTCTTCACCAGCTATGTATATAAAAAAAATTATAAGTCCTATCACCTTTACAAACTAATATTAACCATGTGACCAAATCTGCAATAAATTCCTTGCCATAATTGGGGCCAAATCTGTAAATAATTTGCAGGGCCATTTCTGGAAAAATCATCAATACTAGGGACCAAATTTGTCAATAATTTCAATAGAGGTACATGTTTTGTAAATATTTAAACCATTAGACCATATATGTAAATATAGAAGCCCAATGTGTATTTCTATAAAAATATTCTAACCAGGGACCATTTATATAAAAAAAATTAATAACAGGGGCCATTTCTAATTATATTTGTAAACTGGGAACCAATTTTGTTATTTAGGCATTTTCCTTGATTGCTCTTTTGATGCATTAGATTAGGAAAATGATCCTTGTCAACAAAGGATCTGTTAAAATTATTTACAGATTTGGCCCCAGATAAACTTAAGGATTTGGTTTCTTTTGACCAATAAACTTAAGGATTTGGTTTCTTTTGGCCATTGTCACCTGCTATAGTAACATCAATTTTGATGCCTATGTGGCGTCCACATTGGCAAATTACCATTGTGTTCATATGCACTCATATGGCATCCATGTGGACTTTTTTATAACTTTCATTTATATAAATTATAAAGATTAGAAAAAGGGATAATCATAAAAATAGCACCGTAAATAGCCATCTTTTGAACCATATGCACAAGATAACCACCAATTTCGCCATTGTATGGTCCCCACCACAAAATATTAAGAATATATACATATATGTTTCACAAATTTACTACAAAATTGTTCTTATATTGAAAAATAATTATATAATTCTGCAACAATTTTTTAAACTCTAAAGAGATATCAGTGCGTATTGGTCGAAAAAATGTGACATCATGTAGAGGTCATCTTTGTGATTATCCCTTAAAATAACTCGAATTCGATAAAACAAGTTTTTATAAAAATCCACATGGAAGCCATGTGGACATAATGGAACAAGTAAGCCAATTTAGATGTCACATAAGTTGTAAGGGCAATTTCACCCTCTATAGCATGTCACAATGGCCAAAAGAAACAAAATCGCTAAGTTTACTGGCAAACTTTTCCCAATTAAAACTTTCAAGGACTAGATGGATAAATCGAACTGACCTCATTATTCAAATATGACATAAACCAATAAAGAGATAAGAGGTCATACCTTCATACAACAATTGTCAATAACAACTCCCTTGTATTTTTATCTCTTTATTTTTGCAACCATTTTTACAACTAAACTACAAGGATCATTACTACATATCTTCTTTTTATTTTTATTGAATTATTATATATTAATAAATTTTATTTCCAATATATAATATTTTTATATTAATAAATATTGTTTTATTATATTATTAATTTTTTTTAATTAAAATTTTTTAAGTTCTTTTTTATCAAATATTTTAATTGAATTATTATATATGAATAAATATTATTTTTAATATATAATATTTATATATTAATAAAGATTATTATATTGGATTATTAATTTATTGTAGTTAATTTTGTTTATTGGAGTAATTCTTTTTTAATTGGATTATTATATATTAATAAATATTATTTTCAATTTATACTATTATATCGTAATAAATATTACATTATCATATTATATTAATTTCTTTTAGTAAACTTTTTTAATTTCTATTTTTTGGATTAATTTTTATATTGGAATATTACTTTTAATTAATTAATTTTTATATAATAAATATTATTTTTTATATTATTAATTTATTTTTATTGTATAATATTAATTCTTTTTAGTTTTCTTAGTTCCACCATAAAGTTGTCGTAGTAAGCAAAAGCGCCGCCTACTCATCAACGAAAATTTTCGGGATCATCGCCAAAAACCTTTATCAGAGGTCCAACATAAACCCTACTAACTTTTCCACCCAACATCCTCGGTAGCCACTTATGACAACCACTTAAAAATCCGTTGGAATCCTCCATATCCTGCACAATGCGCAACAAACTCCTATAAACATTAAAAGTGATGATGGTGATCGGGTGATGGTAGTAGTGTTATTGCAGGTGATTATCGTCATCATTGGTTGGAAAAGGTTTGTGAGTTTTTGTCCTACCTCCGATGAAGATGTTTTGTGGTGATCCCGATGATTTTCGATGATAAGAGGCAACGTTTTTGCGTATTCTGGTGACTTTATGGTGAAACTACTAAAATTAAAATTAATAGTATACATTAATAATAAACTGATAATCCAACAAAATAATATTTATTATATAAAAAATAATAATTAAAAGTAATATTCCAATTAAAAAATAAATAATACAAAAAAAATTAAAAAATAATAACTAAAATAAATTAATAATCCAATATAATAATTATATTATATTATATTATATTATATTATATATATATATATATATATATATATATATATATATATATATATATATATATATATATAATTAATTAAATATATATAATTAAATGACAAGATCCTTATGAACAGTACTAACTGCCCACCGCCTATTATCTTCTTGATTGTCTTACCAAACAACTCTCCAGTTCCTTCCATCGTTCCTCCAGACCATCGCTATTCCAGATAACCACCGCCTCCACAGCTTCCGATGTTTTTAACCATAAAAAGTTTAAGGCGATGCTTTCTTCGGGGCTTTCTGTCGTCGATCACAAGAAGACCAAAGTTTCAATGATGCGACTTCAACCTGCGGTCAGTTTGAGAATTCAAATGCTTCGTTTGATGAGATTTGTAGGTATTGCAGTTGTGCGCTGTTTTCTTATTCCTATCCGGTATTCTGTGGGAGATCGGAAAAAGAATGTGGGGGAAGTCGGTGGAGCTTCTTCCCTTACATCGCTTTAAATCCAATCTTCTCCACCGTCTCTAGACACTTCCTCAAAATACTATCGGCTGCTTTCTCTTTCTTTTTCCCTTTGTTGCCAATTTTCTCTCTTTATCGTTGCTCCTCCAACAACAGCGACTTCCAACACAATTCCAACTGATCAGTCCTATGTTCGATTATGCTAAGCCTCATGCCACCGATTACAGAAGGTATCGACGGAGCGATGGACCAAGGAACTAGAGCTATCGATGGCTGAACTCCACATGTTTGGCTTGGAGAAGTTAAGCTATTTGCGATTTCACGTCTTCTTATCGAGGTTTTTAGATATTTCTATGTTTCTATTTTTGGGTTTGATCTTCAATTTAGGTTTTTTTAGGCAATCCTCCCATCAATAGTCCCCACCCCACCCCCATATCAAATTCATCTTTGAACTAAAAAGCATTACTTTTGAATTTTGTTTTCAGTCATACGGATGGAAGAGCCATAGGGGAGGTTGGGGCTACGCAGAAAAATGAAATACTGAAGAAAAAGTAAAACTTGTGTTTATCTAATGAATATAAATAAACATGATAGACATTTTCTTTTGTTGTAGTCAGATTAAAGATAACTTTTTCGATGCTCACTTTCTGTTTCATTTATAGTCAATCTGTTCATGTATATAATATATACATGTTTAATTGATTTTCATTTAATATTATGTCCACTTAACTTTCTAATGTTTGATGTTTTCCATTCAAGATCGTCGACACTGGTGATGTCAAATTTAGGAGAGCTATGAAACAAATGGATGCACCAACTAAATACTCTATAATTGTTGCCATGTTACTTAGGTATACTTCCAAGGGTATTTTGGTCTTTTGGCAAATAAGTTTGACTAATCTCTTGATTTGCAGAACAGGTTTTATTGGCTGCAAAAGATGGTCATCTGGTTTACCTTAAAATTGATGATAGTGTTTTGGTAGAATAGAAAACACTCATAACTGAAATATGATCTATCATCTCTCGACATAAAACCCCATTGGTGAAAAGTAATATTATAGTAATCTTAATGCTTATTATCTTTGAATTATTAAATTATTATAGCACTAATGTTATTGCCACTCCTAATTATATGTACTTTTTATGTGTAGGATTTTCCTCGAGGTATAAATAAATATTGGCATTCAACATATTCTTCCATGAAAATGCTTAATTACCTTTGGGTCAAATGGTGCTGAAATTGTCTTCACTTATTGCTGAAAAAGACCCTGATAATGAAACTTAAGATCATACAAAAAAAATGAATTATTTCAGATTCAAGGAAAAAATGGTGAAAGTATACAACATATCCAAGTTGATCAAGTAAGACTTTTTTTTTTTTGATAAGTTACGTTTTAGGTCTTTCAATACAGCTGAATTTGCAATCTTGATCTTTGTTGAGGTTTTTATAAATTTATTGTCCATATTCCAAACAAAATGGCTACATTTCTTAGGACCAAATTAGCAGAATACGCTCTATTTAGTGACCACAGTAGCCATCTTACTTGGAATGGGAACCAAAAAGGTTACAAGAACTTTAATAAGGACCAAAACCTTAAGAACTTTTTGGGATGAAAACAAATAACAAAAACGTTTCTTGGCTATTTTTTTATGTTTTTTTAATCTTTTTGTGTTATTAACTATGAAGTTGAATTTCAAATGCAGAAACATTGGTTGGATCAACACAACGATTTTAACCTGCAGGGGGTTTACACATGTTGATGATCATGTGATAAATGATAGACAAATACATAAATTTATCAGACTTTTTTTTTATTCTTGTGAATGATAATGTAATATTCAAACATACATGTAATTTGAATTTACCCATTTGATCTGATACAATTTAACCTATTTTTTTAGGTAAATAGCAGTGGGGTATCACCTATTTTTTTAGGTAACAAACAATGAGATATCACCTTCTTGCCTTTAATTGTTTCATTTTTTACTTTATAGTAGGTTTTGGTGTATTAAAAGATGCAATGAGCACTTTGGCAGATTGTGCATTTAAAAGCTAGGAAGATGCTATGAATGACACATCGGAGTAGTGTGAGTAGATGACACCACCAGATTCAGATATCTACAGTAGAGTCAACATCTCTGTAAGATTTGCAGCATTCATTGCTTTTAGAGCATCATGTAATTTTTTCAAGATTTCTGATTTGGATATTGATGGATGATTGTTGATCTTCTCCTACTTGGGTGTCCTTTTCTTCTACGTTTGGTACTTGAACCATGTTCTAGAATGAAGATGCTGAAAACACCAACATCCTTTACTCATAGAAGATTACTTCCATACCTGATGAGTGTTTCCAAAATTATTCCTTCAGCCAAAAAACCAGAGACCAAACCAAAATCTGAACCTAAAAAAGAAACCAAGAAAGAAGAAGCCCCTAAGCCCAAGTCTGAACCCGAAGCTGCCACTAACTTTCGTGAGGTTGCAACTAAAGGTATTTTCATTTTTTTTTTAAATATTGTCTTTTCAGATAACAATTTTCCGGCCGCAGTGGAAAATTTTTATTTTTTCTATTATCGTGCAACCCCTAACATTCCCGTGCAACCCCTACTGTGAAATCCTGCGTCCGCTCCTGTGTAGCATGTTTCCCCATTTCCTCTATGGAGTTAAGATCATCTTGGAATTTCATTGGTATGTTCCAAGATTTAATTTTCTTTGTGTGCAGTCCTTTTCTGCAAAATTTATGGATTTTATATAGTTGATGTCTCGAATTTGAATTAATTACAATAAACCTTTCAACGTACAATGCCCTAATTAGAAAACAACAAAAGTACAATAATGTTCGTAACAGAAAATGAAACAATAAATGTTGTATATTCTTTTAATGTTTCTTTATGTTGTGACAGGTTTCTTATGAGGTTACCCTTAGATCCGTTATAAGTATAGGGATTTTTTTTGTACTTCTGCTGAAGATGAACAAAGTGTAGGAACAAAACTGACCAAAGAATAAGCCCCAACGGTAGAACTTTTACATTCCCCCCCTTTTTTTTTGTTGATTTTTAAGTTCGTTTTGTCATGATATATGGGTGAACATTAAAGTACATTACTATTATTGCTAAAATAATACAACTATATTCGTTTTTTGGATTTTTGTATACATTACCAACCAAACATCGAAAAAAAAAAAAAACAGACCCATGCAACGCACGGGCCTCTACACCAGTATAGATTTCGTGTTTGCTATAGGTGGAAAAGAAGCAACACGACAGCATCAAAGTTACATAGAAAGGTTTGAGATTTCCTTCTTTTCTTGATGACACTGCTACCTCTCATTTCTTCAACTTCTCAAATGCAACTAATGTTCTTCCCACTTCATTCATCAGTTTTTCTTTCTTTGAATCTTCAAGAAAATGGATTTTTGTACAAAATTCTAATTTCAGTTTTGAATAATTTATCGGATGAAAATAATATTCTTTTTTTTTCAGAACAATCTAACAGTTTATTTCAGAACAATCTAACCGTGATCTAGTAAAGAAGCTTCAGTGGAGAATACCAATCCAAAATTATTCTTTTCCATTTATTGAAGGTTGATTTTGATTTTGTAGGTTTATGTTTTCCTATTTTTGGTTAAAACGATTATGTTCTTGAATCCCTTTTCATGATTTTTAATGACAGAATGATCGATTGGAGAGGCACACCCGCCCCTTTATCTGTAAGTTTAAAGTTACAAAAAATTTTACATATTCTATTTCTAAACTTTCACATAATTCCATGTCCATATCATTTGTGCAAATCATTGTTCAGACTACCTCTGTCCAATTCTAATCATTGAAGTGTAACATGGTTCACATACAGGGATCGGCACTTCGAATTCATGTTGGGGTTGTTATTTTGGTAAAATTTGATGGATGTGAAGGATTAGGGTTGACTATAACAGGTTTAGGTTCTCCTTCTCACTTTTCATCTATTTATGCAATCTTAGAAATGACTCGGGTCAGATTTTGGTAAAATTTGACGGATAGAAGATTTGTGGACATGGTTTAAGCGGTTGGAATGCACTGTTTCACCCCTTGAGGTTTTTGCCAATCTAATATTTGACCTTTAACCATGTCTATAATTATTGTAAATTTTATAATAAAAAAAAAACTTATTTTTACTAGGCATCAAGTATTGTTAGCTTATGCTTGCATATGAATGGGACATATAGAGCTCATTGGGCTGAAAACTTGAGATTCTGTAAAAATTAGTTACATATAATTTATTTGCTATCTTCTTTTCTTTTGTTCTAATGCATGGTCTTACTGTTTTTTTTCAAGTAAAAATGGTTGTGTTCCATTAGCCCTTAAATGCATTAAAGGTTCTGAAGAGGTAGTTCCCAGCACATTAGTTGGAGTGATACGTATATACCCTGTTGTATGTAATATATGTTGAAGCTTATAAAGTATAGACTTGTGACAAGTAATTCAGGGCAACTCGTTTCATTTGCTTATTATCAAGAAAAAATCTCCTTTAGCTGAATACTTTCATTTGGATGTAGGTTCCTACAAAATGAAGCATGTCATAGGAATCAAGACTAACATAATACAAGCTTTAGGTCAATTATGTGTTGACCAACAAAAGTAAGTCTGTTCCTTTTGTTTTTTGGCCTAGAACCTACGAATTCTGATGTGATCTTTTTTTTTTCACTTACATATTCAATTGTTAACATGTATCATAATTCATTTATCTTTTATGCAGCCAAATAATCATGGACATGAAAAAAGGATGATGCAGAAAGAAATCCAAACAAAAAGATGTAAAGAGACTTTAAAGAAGGTATTTTTGAAGTAATGATAATATGGCATAATTAAGACGTCAATTAATTTATGGTTCAAACAACACACTGTGTAGCGTTTTTCTTTCAAAATCTATTTCTAATCATTTGGTACCTTTTGAAGCATTGAGGGCATTTATGGAAAACTGCCTTTTTCCTGAAGGGCACAACAAGATCCTTCCATTGATTTTTGGTAAGAAAAATAAATACATTTCCTATTTCCATTAACGTCTATCTAACATCGATTTCACAAAGTTTACGTTTTTTAACTTCTTATATCCCACTACGATGTTTGATAATTTTTCTCAGGGAGAGGATGAACCTTTCAAGCCTTACCCTCACCAGTATCATGTCCCTTATAAATCATCACAAACTATCGCTCCTTTTTGGTACTCCATTAAGAGAGCTTCATCTTACATCATCGTTTTGGCTTCATATTCCGCTTATGGTAACACCCTAAACTCCATATTTTATTTTTCTCAATTATATAAAATCATAAAATGCAATACAAAAAATATGTGTTTGTTCATTCTCGACATGGTCCCTGTTGTAGCAAACAATTACATAAATGGTCCCCATGACAGTTAAATATTACAAAAAAAAGTTGCTGACATTAAATTGTTACATAAATGGTCCCTGTGACAGTTTACTATTAGAAAAACCAAATTTGTAACAGTTAACTGTGACAGGGACCATTTCTATATTAACTCACTGCCACATAGACCATTGTTGTAACAATTTACAGTCACAGGGACCGACCAGTTAGGAAGCTATAAAATGTGACGGTAACCATTTTAGTAACTGTTTGCTACAACAGGGACCATTTATGTAACTGTTTGGCAAAAGAAACCAAAAATAACATTATACTTTAAATTACAAGGCCTGAGTATGTTTATAATGATTATATGTATGCATAATTTTTAAAATTGTTATGTATTTTAAATAAAGTTATTTAATACATCATTAATATGCATACTGATATAAATATACCGTCATTTCCTTATATATATTAGTACAATGTAAAATTATAATAATTCCTACTAACAAAATTTAATGTTAGTTATATAGTTTTATGTATTTTTCATGCAATATAAGGATAAGAATGTTATTTTCAACAATATAATAGCATTTTTTTTATAGATGATAGTTTTTAATTCATTAAACGTAACTAATTGCCAAACACCACATTTATGTTAAATAGTTCGTACTCTTTTCATTCGTTTGCATCTATTTGTTTTTATGCTTCAAAGAGAAACGTTTTTGGTTTACAAGTTTTTTTTCCCTTTTGGTATCCTCTTAATAATTATTTGTAGTTGCATAGCAAGCCTAAAACCTTCTTCACGATGACAAGTCTCAACTGATGTAAGTAAACAGCATGCATATATGTTGTTTCTTTTATGTTTTTGTTAATTAATTTTCATAAGCCTTTTTTTCAGATTTCTTCCTTCTATTTCAAAGGAAATGGCAGTGCAGTGAATTAAGGAACGTCAAGTTTTCTAACCCCCGCAAAGCGGGGAGCCTTTGCTAGTATTTATTAATTATTAAAATATAAATCTTATATATTAAAACTAATATTTATTCATATATAATAATCTAATTAAAATATCCAATAACAAACAAGTTAGAAAAAAAAAATTAATTAAAAGAAATTAATAATCTAATAAAACAATATTTATTAATATATAAATAGAATATATTAAAAGTAACACTTATTAATATATAATAATTCAATAAAAATAAAACGAAGATATGTAGAAATAGTCCTTGTAGTTTGGTTGCATAAATGGTCGGTAAGGGTAAAATAGTCATTTTAAAAAAATTAACAGCCAAGTTGTTAAAGTTAACCGAAAAGGGACCAAAACCACATGTCTATCATTTTTTGGTTGTTTATTTGGACATATATCGATTGTTAGTTACAAACTATTAGTCAAAGTGATGCGAATTTGCTAGAAAATGTATGTGGTGCTAATCAAATATTGGGGTTGGTGTTTTCTAAAATGTTAGACTACCCCCATTGGTGAACCAAAGCTATAGCTCACCAATAAAAAATAAAAAATGGGACAACCCCACACGATCCGCTCATGCTCACGAACTCAGCTCACCATTTTTTATCTTTATTAAAAAAATATATACCAAAATACATAATTTATTTTTCTCTACAAAATGAGATTAATATTGATATAATTTTTATATACAATTTTTTAGTTAAAAGTTGGATTGGGTTGGATTGCGAATGAGGGATAAAATTTTGGTATTATTGAATTGTGTATTTTAATAAAAAAAAAGATGATAGTTTTTAAATATATAATTTTTAAATATATAATTTTTAAAGGATAGTCTTAGTTCATTCTCAGGTATAAGTCCCATATTCGGTTGGGTTAGAACTATTTTGCTTTCGAATACTCTCCAAGAAATGCACAAGGCTGGATGTCTAACCCTTGCTGATGTTGTAGAAGGTAGGCTTCTTATACTTTTTTAAAATCTTGAAAAAAAGGTTTTATTGTCAAATATTTAAGATTTCTCATTGTTTTGGTGCATATGTTTTACAACAGATGTGAAAAATAAAGTTCCACTTGTCCGTTCATTGACATTGAATTGATTATTTTGTATGCTGTACTTGTAGTGTTGTCATGAAGTTGTTAAGAAATACCCTGAGATAAAAATACAAGGAAGTTGTTATTGACAATTGTTGTATGATGGTATGACCTCTTATCTCTTTATTTAGGGTTTATGTCTTTCAATAATGAGGTCCGTCAAATTTATCCATCTAGTCCTTGAAAGTTTTAATTGGGAAAAGTTTGCCAGTAAACTTAGGGATTTTGTTTCTTTTGGCCATTGTGACATGCTATAGAGGGTGAAATTGGCCTTACAACTTATGTGGCATCTAAATTGGCTTACTTGTTCCACTATGTCCACATGACTTCCATGTGGAATTTATAAAATCTTGTTTTATCAAATTCGAGTTATTTTAAGGGATAATCACAAAGATGACCTCTACATGATGTCACATTTTTTCTACGAATATGCACTGATATCTCCTTAGATTTTAAAAAAGTGTTGCAGAATTATATAATTATTTTTCAATATAAGAACAATTCTGTAGTAAATTTGTGAAATGTATATGTATATATTCTTAATATTTTGTGGTGGGGACCATACAATGGAGAAATTGGCAGTTATCTTGTGCACATGGTTCAAAAGATGGCTATTTACGGTGCTATTTTTATGATTATCCCTTTTGCTTATCGTAATAATTTATTTAAATGAATGTTATAAAAAAGTCCACATGGATGCCATATGAGTGTCATATGAACATAATGGTAATTTGTAATGTGGACGCAATATAGGCATCAAAATTGGTGTCACTATAGCAGGTGCCAATGGCCAAAAGAAACCAAATCCTTAAGTTTAGTGGCAAACATGTTTATAGAACTGAGGACTAAATGGGAAAATTGGTTTGTGAAATGTAACCATTCTATTATATGTTTTTAATTTTGGTTTGTAAAGGGGATAGGACTTATAATATTTTTTTGATATACATAGCTGGTGAAGAACCAAACACTGTTTGATGATGCCTAAACATTGGTGAAGATGGTTAGTGTTTTTAAAACACATTTCTCTTGCATTTTTGTTTCATTTTTTAGATCGACAACACATGTTGTTGTATAATGTTGATCTTGACTTGATCGCCTTATGATCGACTAGGTGTGTTTGGGATCTAAGGGGTATTGATGAGATCTACATAGATCAGCCATATGTTGAACTTTCTTGGGTCCAATCCAATATTGATTCAGGAGGACCTGTTACCAAATTCACAAACTAAATTGCAAAAATAAAATGATAATACTTTGTTAATGATCTTAGTTAACAATATTTTATCAAATATTGCATTTTTTTAAACATCAAATATGTCAAAACCCTTAGCCTACAATGGGTTTTTGGAACAAAAATGTCAAATAGTCTGGTCATATTTTTAATAGTTTATATTTTAATTAGTTAATCCTCACTTGTAAAACTCTTATCCTAGTATGGAAGACCATGGGGTGGCCCATGACAGGTCAAGAGAGACCATGAGGGTGGCTCATGGCATTGGCCCATGGCAAGAGGTGTTTGTTAGACTATGGGTTGGCCTGCAGCATTCTTTTGAGAGGTTTTGGTTATCGGCGGGTTCCGGTGATGGCGGAAGTGTTGTAATACTTCGAGCTTGGCTTAAAGAAGACACTATGACGGAAGAGCAAGGGTGAGGATGACTATGGTTGGGCCGTAGAATCTGTTAGGCTGGTCTCGGCAGTGGTATAAATTGTATTGGCAGCAGGTTGTGTAGCCTCTAGCGGGTCGGTTCCGTTTTGGATCAGAAATGGATTTGTGTTCATATAGGGTTTATCAACATTAGGTATGGTTGGGGATATACTTCAGATATTGGTATTTTGAGCAGAGTGGATGAGTTGTTCGGTTTGACTATGAATTTAAGTTATCGCGGGGAATAGTCTATAATGGTTCAGTATGAAGGGAAGTCACCTATCGTATGGGGTTCACTCAATAGAGTTTGTATCGTCATAAGTAGTAAGGATCGATTTCGAGGACGAAATCTGTTACTGGAAGGCTTCAATTCTTTGGGAAGAAAGTTTTAGGCCCATTTAGATATGGGTAATTGTGACATCCCCAAAATCACGGCCAGAAAAGACCGTTTTAATTTATGTTTTTAAAATAGTTTCAAAGTAAATCCATTGATTTAAAAGAGTTGCGGAATTTGTTCCCAAAACAAAATATGATAAAATAAAGTTTATCAAAGCATTTCATCAAGAGATGCATTTTCATTATATAACAATATTCCGGATGCCATGTTCTGATAAACAGATCAAAAGCATAAACAACAAAAGATAGACCATACAACAGTTACATATAACAATTGGTCTAATATCAAAAGATCTTGATAAGTCATCCAACTTATGCTCTCGCGCCACTACCTGTAATACAACAAAACTGAGTGAGTCAGGCTTGGGAGCCTGGTGAGCATATAAGGTTTTCAACCCACAATAAATAATTATATTTAATTTCATCAACCAACAATAACCCGGTTACCCATTCCCGTTATCCTCACTTTTCGTCCCTAAAACAACATCTATCTCAAGGGACCTAATCTAGGATTTTTCATCGGGACGGACATTACTGCAAGGGGTTTCCTCAACAATAGATGTCCTAAAGGCAACCATGAGGGGGGTAGAGTACACCGGTGAACACATCGTTCACAACACCTACATGTTATGAGCCTGCTAGCGTTCCACTAGACTGTCTAGAAAGAGTCTGTGGTCGTCATCCATACTCCGCTAGATGACTAGATCAACAACAACATCGAGGCCTCTCATTTGTTTATCACACATCAACTATCTACCCATGTTCTACCCAACATATTAGTAGATAAAAATATATATTTTTATACATAGTTTAAAACCTGTATAGCATTCTCATTCAATACATCTTCCAAACAACAGATGAGACACATACACATAACACGTATTTCATAGAGAATAAATCATATCTATGAGATAGAAGAAAGTGAATATACATTCACACATATAACAACAAAATATACACATAACACGTATTTCATATAAAATACTTCATAATTATGCGTTAGAAGAAAGTAACTACACACTCACTTGATCAGAAGATGATCGGACAACACTACGGCTTGTAGAAGTAGTATTCTTCGGTAGATCTGGAAGATCTTCACAAAAATTGGCTTCTCGCGGGCAGAGCTTCGGCTCGGGAATTGCACTTCTCGGGATCTTCGGGGCTTCGGGACTTGCTTCGGGGCTCGGGAATGATACCGGGGCTTCGGGATATTTCTTGCACGCAAAACGAGGCAAAACGGGAGAGAGAGAAGAGAAAAGGAGTAAAAAGGCCGGCTGCCCTCGCACCCTTTTATAGGGCCTGAAACCCTCGCATTACGTTGGGCGTAATGCTCAGCTACGCGGGGCTTAGCTCGAATTCGTCATCGGAGCACTCGAGTCCGAGGAGGTTCATGCACCGGGGTACGTTGGGCGTACTCAACTACGTTGGGCGTAGTTCGGATAAGATCAGCGACTCCTTCGGATATTATCCGGAATTCTTAATTAAATATATATTTTAATTATTTATAAAACTTATGAAATTCATATCTTCCTCATACGAACTTCGTTTTCGACGTTCTTTATATCCACGCGTAGGTGAGACTACGCTCTAGAACTTTCGTTTAGACACCGTCGGCTGATTTTGACTTTATTTTTATTATTTATTTTTAGTAGGTCGGGACAGGAAAACTCCGTTATAAAATCATAACTTCTTCATCTGACGTCTGTTTTCATCTGTCTTTTTATCGTTACACTACTAATAACGAGATCTTCGATTCTCGTTTAGATTGCTTCGGCTAGAAATCACTCGATCTCGTAATCGAACTTCGGGTTGCATACTGTTAAGCTAAAACTTAGAAAAATCATAACTTCCTCATACGAAGTTAGATTTGGGCATTCTTTTTATGCACGCTCTCGGTTTAACGAACTCTACGACTTTCGTTTAGATCACTAAGGCTAAATATCGCTCTAACGTAAATTCACTTTTTACGTCATTCAGCGTCGTGTCGGTTCTGTCGCGAAACTTCGACAGATCATAACTTCTTCGTTATAACTCGGATTTCGGCATTCTTTATATATTCGGAAACCTCGTTTCAACTACTACAACATTATCCATAGATATCGACTTTATCTAACATTTCATTTTGACGCTTATTTTCATACTTAATTCAATTAAGTCACACAGTTAAGCACAAAACACATAATACTCAAATAATACACTTCTATTATTTCAAAACGAGTTACAAAGGTTAACCTAGACTATTACATCAACATTAATGACAAGCCCAGAAACACAGGCATTATAGTAATGTTGATGTAAGGATCTACGAAGTTCTGTTGGTGTTTAGAGCCCAACGGTAATCAGTAAGAGTTTGCTCCGGGCCTTTCTTGTATTTTCATTTAAGATCGAATGGTTTTTAGGCACTTTTGAGTTTATAGAAGTGCAGATCTTCTCAATACCTTTCTGGGGATATAAAGAACGTCGAAAACGGAGTTAAAACGGAGGAGTTATGGTTGTTTGAAGTTTTGGCGAGTTTGGCCATTGGTGGGAAAAGTTGACAAATTGGTCCTGGGATCAGCGTAAGTGGAACGCGCAAGGCGAGAGATTACGCCCCACGTACCCTTAGTTACGCCCCGCGTAATTCCCTGTGCATTAAGCCCTCATTTTTAGGGTTTTGTACCTATATATACCCCATTATGGCTTAGGGTTTGCTCATTTCTAAGCCTCCATCACCTTTAGATCAGATTATTTAAACCCTAATCCTCCATTTGAGTGTATGAGAGTTCTAAATGATATTTTGGTGTTCTATACTCATTTTCGAGGAAGAATTGTTGGTTGCAAGCTTGAGGTTCAAAGGAAGGCTCTTGGATCCAGATCTTTGGTTATTTCCAGCTCATTCAAGGTATATCGTTCATACCTTGAATTCTAGTTATGGTTTTTGAGTTTTGGGTTAGATTTATGCTTATTTTAGGGTTTTTAGTCCTCCTTGTGAGTTTGAGCCACTCCAGGAGCTAAGGATGTAGATCTTGCCCTTTTAAATGTTATTAAGTCATTAAAATGCATGCTTGATGATTAAGGATGGACCATGCATGTTCTAGAGTGCTTAATGAAAGTCTTAATGGATAGATTTTAGTGTTGGATCCCATTAAGACATGAAAACGGATAAAGTTGGCTACTTTATCAGTTAAGGGTTTATTTTGAAGGTTTCATGAGGTTTTGGGGCTAAGTGCTTAAAGGATTAAGTAAATTATCAAGTTTTGGGAAACTGCAATTTACGCACTGCGTAATAGAGGACTACGCCCTATGTAAAGGGGATTTTGGGAGTACGCCCTGCATAAATGGCAGTAGGATGCAAATGAGCCGAGCGAAGCTCGAGCCTGGCCAGGCTCGGGCTCGGCTCGTTTAAATATTTATAGGCTCAAGCTCGAGCTCGGCTCGTTTTGAGCCTTGTGTTACAAAGCTAGAGATCGGCTCGTTAAGAATTGTATTGGTTTGGGCTCGACTCGTATACGGTATACTCTAATTTCCTAAAATGGTATTTATTAAATTATTATTTATTTTAATATATAAAAATAAAAATAATATTTTTATTATATATATGTAGGCTCGAGCTCGAGCTCGTTTAATAAACAAGCCTAATATTAAGCTCGAGCTCGACTCAGGCTCGTTTAAAATCGATCTCGAGTCGAGCTTTTAACGATTCGATCTCGAGTAGCTCACGAGTAGCTTGGCTCGTTTGCACCCCTAAATGGCAGTTTTATTTTGGGTTTGTTTGACATTTTAGACTTTGGGTCTTGGGCTTGTAGAATTGAACTTAGGAATTTCAAATGGATTTGGACTCCTCTTTGGACTTGTTAGGACTTCTGTGACCAACAATGTTCATTTTAGACTAATACGACCCTTATTAGTCTAAATATGGAATATCTAAAAGGGTATCCCCTAGTATAAATTTCAACAATAATAATTCGTATTTGGTATGTTTCATGCTCAATGCTAATCTTTTTAAGTTGTTCATTTGCTTTTTCTCGATTCAATTCATTTTCTAATTGAAAATAAGGTTAGAAATAGAAGAAATTATTTCATGAAAAAATATAGTATAAACTAATACCTCTATTAAATCTATCAATCGTCATATTTAAGTCCTCAATTTCTTTCTGAACTGCTTACTGAACTCAGGATTTCTTCAAGTCTTTTGTTCTTTTTTTTCCAACCTTCTTTTCAATTCCATAGTTTAGAACTTTTGACTTTATCCTCTTGTTTCTTTTCAGGAATAGTCTTCAGATCGCCATGCTTCCTCAGATACTTACCAACAACTCCATTACAGTTACATTCCTCATATCTTGCAAACCAAGCATACAAATTATTGTCCTTTCTCCTTCTCTTATCGTAGAAATCTTTCTTTCCATGTCCGTTTACGTCAAAATCCTTCACAAACTTCATTGCATTTTCAAAACCAACCCATTTGTTGCCAAATCCAACAATAGCAAATCCCAAGTGACCATTGTTCCATAGAGGATGAACTTTGGTAGGGTTGTAGCCTTTCTTTATCCACTCATCTTTTAGTTTACCCTTCGATTGAACAGTGATATTGGCAATAACAACCATCCATGGGTAAACAAATGGCTCTTCCTTATTCTTGTGTATTGACATCTTTGGAATCCTCAGAAGAAAGGAAAGAAAGAAAGAAGAAAGAAGCTTCTGATTTGCTTATGAAACCGTCTGATTTAAACAGAGAATGAGATCGTTGTTGTCGAGGATTGTAGCTGATTCACTATCCGTCATTAAATTATGCCCCATGTGTTTAACAGCGAACAAGAAATCGAAATGGCTTTTCTTTAGATTCAAACAAGTGCGGCGTGTATGAGATAACAAATTTAAATCAGATTTGACTATAAGTCAAACAGGTTGGGTACAAACTTTTGGTTTTCTTAATTAACGGGGGGTTTTTTTTTTAAACGGCAAATGTAACCTACTCTTATACTACACCTTAACTCAACCTATGTCCGTGACAGGGTAAAAATACATACTGGGGTTAATTGATTATTATTTGACTATCCGACGTTCAACAAGTCGTTAATAAACTTTCTTAGGAGTTCCCCATACCTCTTTACTTACAATTAGGGGTGGGAATCGGAGATGTACTGTTAACTTTTCCAAAAAAAGAAAGTTGGGAGGCCAATGATGGTGGGATTCGAACACAGATCTCACCCTTAAACAACGATGAACTTACCAACTGGCCGTGAATGCCACATCCTTGATACATTGGTCTCCTAGTGTTTTTATACACTTCGTTATAGAAAATAAGGAAAAAACGTTGCCGGTAGGATTCGAACTCGGATATCGCACAGAAATAGCCAAACGACTTACCAACCGGCCGAGAATGCCACATCCTTATTATATTGGTCTCCTATTTGTTTTAAACACACTTCGTATTGTAATATTAAAATCAAAAACATTTTGATATTTGTTACTAATTGTTGCATTACACTTTTTATTTTGTAGCCTAAGACATTGTAGTTTTAATATTTTATTCTATCTACAAATTGATTAATTAAAATTTTACCAATTATTACATTGTAATCGCACGTATAGTGCTTTACTTTTAATTAATCGTTCCATTTTGGCATTTTCCTTTCAAAGTCCAACCTTTTAAAATGTTGTACTTTTGTTTTTTTTTGTTTGTTTTTTTCCTTATTTAGACATTGTATTTTAAATATCTAGAATTTAGTTTTGATTACCAATAGTTGCATTATACTTTCCTTTCTTCCTATAAATACATTTTAATTATATTTTTTTTTCTTGTTAAGTTTTGAAAATCTCAACTTGTTTACTGTTGGTTACCTAACTACATATTTTTACTTCTCATTTTTTTCATTTACGATGTTATACTTTTATATATATGACATGTACTTTGATATTTTAATATGATTTTGACGTAAACGGACATGGAAAGAAAGATTTCTACAATAAGAGAAGGAGAAAAGACAATAATTTGTATGCTTGGTTTGCAAGATATGAGGAATATAACTGCAATGGAATTGTTGGTAAGTATCTGAGGAAGCTTGGCGATATGAAGACTATTTCTGAAAAAGAAACAAGAGGATGAAGTCAAAAGTTCTAAACTTACTATGGAATTGAAAAGAAGGTTGGAAAAAAAAAAACAAAGCACTTGAAGAAATCCTGAGTTCAGTAAGCAGTTCAGAAAGAAATTGAGGACTTAAATATGATGATTGAGGAATTAAATATGACGATTAATAGATTTAATAGAGGTATTAGTTTATACGATATTTTTTCATGAAATAATTTCTTCTATTTCTAACTTTATTTTCAGTTAGAAAATGAATTGAATCGAGAGAAGGCAAGTGAGCAGCTTAAAAAGATTAGCATTGATCATGAACAGACCAAATACGAATTATTATTGTTGAATTTTATACTAGGGAATACCTTTTTAGATATCCCATATTTAGACTAATAAGGGTCGTATTAGTCTAAAATGAACATTGTTGGTCACGGAAGTCCTAACAAGTCCAAAGAGGAGTCCAAATCCATATGAAATTCTTCAGTTCAATATGTTCAATTCTCCAAAAGTCCTAATCCCAAAGTCTAAAATGTCAAACAAACCCAAAATAGTATTGCCATTTACGCAGGGCGTACTCCCAAAATCCCCTTTACACAAGGCGTAATCCTCTATTATGCAGGGTGTAAATTGCAGTTTCCCAAAACTTGATAATTGACTTAATCCTTTAATCACTTAGCCCCAAAACCTCATGAAACCTTCAAAATAAACCCTTAACTAATAAAGTTGCCAACTTTATCAATTTGCATGTCTTAATAGGATCCAACACTCAAATTTATCCATTAAGACTCTCATGCACTCTAGAACATCCATGGTCCATCCTTAATCATCAAACATGCATTTTTATGACTTAATAACGTTAAAAAGGGCAAGATCTAGCATCCTTAGCTCCTTGAGTGGCTCAAACTCACAAGGAGGACTCAAAACCCTAAAATAAGCATAAATCTAACCCAAAACAGAACTGACCCGCTAAAGGCTACATAGCCTGCTGCCAATACAATTCATACCTCTGTCGAGACCAGCCTAATAGATTCTACGGCCTAACCGTAGTTATCCTCACCCTTGCTCTTTCGTCATAGTGTCTCCTATAAGCTAAGCTCGAAGTATTACAACAATTCTGCCACCATTAGAACCCGCCGATAACCAAAACCTCTCAAAAGAATGCTACGAGCCAACTCGTAGTCTAACAAACACCTCTTGCCATGGGCCAAACCATGGTCTTTTATACGAGTGTCATGAGCCACCCTCATGGTCTCTCCTGACCTGCCATAGGCCACCCTCATGGTCTTCCATACTAGGATAAGAGTTTTACAAGTGAGGATTAACTAATTAAAATATAAATTATTAAAAATATGACCAGACTATTTGACGTTTTTGTTCCAAAAACTCATTGTAAGCTAAGGTTTTGACATATTTGATGTTTAAAAAAATGCAATATTTGATAAAATATTGTTAACTAAGATCATTAACAAAGTATTATCATTTTATTTTTGCAATCTAGTTTGTGAATTTGGTTTTTGCAGTCGAATTTTTGAATTTTAGAAACTTTCATGTAATTTGTGAAATAAAGAATGATTTATTGAGTGAAAATGCAATTAGTCAGGATATTTTTTATTTAGCATTAAACTCTTTTTTATTTGTGTATATAAACACATTTGCATAGCAAATTTATTAGTGAGTTGAGAAAGATCATTTATACCTTTTATATCACTGCCACTAACCTCAAAAATATATTAAATAACAAAACCTTCAATACCACTGCCACTAACTTCAACTGTTGCATTTTGGACAGTTTCTTCTAAAAGACCTTGCATATTTACACAAAATGTGATTGCTTTTCTTCCTTTTTCATCAAACGATAGACTTGCACATGTCCATGCTTTATCCATCTTCAATCTTCCAGCTTCATCTGTTTCATTTTGGACAGTTACTTCTAAAAGATCTTGCACATACCCATGTGTTTGAATTGGTTCTTTCCCATGTTCCATACTTGGAATCTGAATTGGTTCTTTCCCATGTTCCATACTTGGAATCTGAAAATAGAAACAAATTTACAGATTACAACACTAAACATGGAATATCTAAAAGGGTGTTTATTTAATAAATTTGATCACTGGTATCAGTTTTCAGTTTCTTCCTAAACTTAGTGGAAGACGTTCCACCTCTTCGTTTCCTTTTTTGCAAGTTACAGTCATTTGTAAGGTTTGTTTATTACCCTGTACCTATAAATACAAAACTGATCAAACATACAAAATACTTATTCCATCGGTGTTTGATTTTTGGATCATAGTAACTTGCTTTCTAGTACAAACATACAAAATACCTATTCGTCTCTTGTAGTCAATAAACCCAGAAAGCAAGTGTCAGATGCGGAGGCGTTACGAGACTTATCCGACACACTAGTGACTTCTATTAGAGTGCATAGCACCGGAAGTGTGGCTTTGTCACTACTTGTTTTAAGCTTGATCGATCAATTTGGGAAGAAGGAAAGTACAGAAATTACTGAAAGTGCTCAAATTTCATAGATCATGTGAGTTCTTTACCTTGATCTCTTTCCATGCTAGTAGTACTCCTCCTTTCTAATCATTTGTATATCTACTTGAAGGATTGGGCCCATGAAGCAAGAAATTAAACCACCAAAAGTTTCAGTTCAACGAAAACGCTCAAGGTCATCTGTGAAAGAAGAGAAGGTGAAACCAGGAGAGGTATGTTTGTCACGGAAGTCCTCATATTATTAAAATATATAACCAAAACTCAACATTGACCTTATACCGACTTATTATTGTTGAATTTTATACTTGGAAATACCCTTTTAGATATCCCATTTTTAGACTAATAAGGCTCGCATTAGTCTAAAACGGAGTTGTACACTCAAGAAGGTAACTACAAATTCGTATTTATCTTCTCTTACTCATACTCCTGTTCAACAGCCATTGCTGAGCAGGAGTATGAGTAAGAGAAGATAAATACGAATCTTCAGCAATCCTTATTGTTGAAGCAAGCATGGTCAATTCAGTAACAACATCTTTTCGCTCAGACCACTTGGGAAGCTTTCTGGAACTAAGATAGAAAAACAAAATGAATATACAAATCAATATATATTTATTTTTATAAAAGAAAGAAAAAAGAATAACTGACCACTCCATTCCAAAAGCCTGACTTCTCAACACGAGAAAGAATCACCACGAGGCAACCTGAAATGGAAACACAAAAAAAATCTCAAAGTACCAAGTTGAAACCCTAGGAGTTCTAAAGAGAAAGGCAACAACAGATGGCTGATCTATGTAGATCTCGTCAATACCCCTTAGATTCCAGACACACCTAGTCGATCATCAGGCGATCAAGTCAATATCAACATTATACAGCAACCTGTGTTGCCGATCTCAAAAATGAAACAAAAATGCAAGAGAAATGTGTTTTAAAAACACTAACCGTCTCCACCAATGTTTAGGCATCATCAAACAGTGTTCCGTTCTTCACCAACTATGTATATCAAAAAAAAAAATTATAAGTCCTATCACCTTTACAAACCAAAATTAACCATGTGACCAAATGTGCAATAAATTTCTTGCCATATCTGGGGCTAAATCTGTAAATAATTTGCAGGGCCATTTTTAGAAAAATCATCAATACTAGGGACCAAATTTGTCAATAATTTCAATAGAGGTACATGTTTTGTAAATATTTAAACCATTAGACCATATATGTAAATATAGAAGCCCAAGGTGCATTTCTATAAAAATATTCTAAGCAGGGACCATTTATGTAAAAAAATTAATAATAGGGGCCATTTCTGATTATATTTGTAAACTAGGAACCAATTCTGTTATTTAGGTATTTTCCTTGATTGCTCTTTTGATGCATTAGATTAGGAAAATGGTCCTTGTCAACAAAGGATCTGCTAAAATTATTTACAGATTTGGCCCCAAATAAAGTTAAGGGTTTGGTTTCATTTGACCACTAAACTTAAGGATTTGGTTTCTTTTGGCCATTGTCATCTGTTATAGTGACACCAATTTTGATGCCTATGTGGCGTCCACATTGGCAAATTACCATTGTGTTCATATGACACTTATATGGCATCCATGTGGACTTTTTTATAGCTTTCATTTAAATAAATTATAAAGATTAGAAAAAGGGATATTCATAAAAATAGCACTGTAAATAGTCATTTTTTGAACCATGTGCACAAGATAACCACCAATTTCGTCATTGTATGGTCCCCACCACAAAATATTAAGAATATCTACATATATGTTTCATAAATTTACTACAAAATTGTTCTTATATTGAGAAATAATTATATAATTATGCAAGAGTTTTTTAAACTCTAAAGAGATATCAGTGCATATTGTAACACCCAAAAATTTCAAACCAATTTAAACTTTTAAAACATGTCAAGTTCATCAAAACATTACAACTTTGTTTTCAAAATATTATTTATCAGAGTATTCCCAGAAACATAAACATAATATGAGGAGCTGTACGATCATGCTTTCGCCTTGCCGCGATCCCCTGATGTACCTGAAACAATAAACTGAAACTGTAAGCTCGAAAGCTTAGTGAGTTACCCCCAAAATACCGATACACATACAGTCCACATAACCATATCATAACAAACTGAACAGCATGTAATGGGTCCACAGCCTTACAGACTGGATTACCCATGGGCCCACAGTGTGAGTCTGGATTGCCTTACGGGCCCACAGCTCACATCTGGCTTGCCATCGAGCCCACAGTACGAGTCTCCCTTAGCCCGTAACTGGAATGCTCCCGAGCCCACAGTACGAGTCTCCCTTAGCCCGTAACTGGAATGTTCCTAGGGTTTGTTGGCTACCGCACGGAGCAGTACAACCTCAACCCATCCCACGTAACATATAACATACAACATAACCACTGAGCATGCAATAATCATATAACATCACAGGTAGTCCTACAGGTCTACCTAACTGGCATAACCACTAGCATGCAACACTAACTCATACTCAACATCTAACACTGCTAGGATAACATATCCAATGGGCCGGCCTTGGTGCCTTAGACCCCTTAGTATAGTGAGGATAACTCACCTCGCAAATGTCGACTCGGAAGATAAAACCCAACCCTCGAATCACTTGGCACAGGCTCCACCACCTAACACCAAAGCACAATATACTCATAAGTCCTTAACCATATAAGGTACTCCATAACCCACTAGTCAACCCCTGGTCAAAGTCAAAGTCCTCAGTCAAGGTCAACAGTCCATGTTGACCCCAACTCGCCGAGTACCCTCGGCTACTCGCCGAGTTCCTTGAAGCACAAACCAACTCGCCGAGTCATCGAGGTGACTCGTCGAGTTGCTTCGATTCTCGTTCAAACTTTAAGGCCACCCGTCGAGTTCCCTCCTTGCAACTCGACGGATACATACGCATACATATCCTAGGGAAAACTCATCCGAATCACCGAGTTGTTCTTCAACTCGCCGAGTCTTATGGTAATCTTCATCGGACTCGTCGAGTTGTTCATCCAACTCGTCGAGTCCACGGCCATCTTCATGTGACTCGCCGAGTCAACCCTTGCGACTCGCCGAGTCCATTCAGTCCCTTTTCCATACAGACTTGTTTTGAGCCATGCAGCGGCTCCAAATCACAGATCCAAGCTTCTAGGGCATGCTTATCACGTAAAGTTGCAAACTTTATGTGCATGCATGGCTATAAAGGCTCTAAATGCCTATTTTAAGTTCTTAATGAAACTTCATGCTCAAGAGGGACCTTAATCCTGGCCAAAACTGAAACTTTATGCTTATAGAATCCAAGGAGGGTCCAGATCTGAAGTTACAACCTCAGATCTAGCCCATAGCTCATCTTTCCAACTTAATATCTCACCAAAAACCCTAAAACTCAACCAATAATAGATCTAGATGCAAAAGAGCCCAAGGAACAGATTATTACCTCCAATATAAGCTCTAACTGAAGTAGATCCCGGATCTACACCACTCCTTTGCAGCAAGCCTCTTGATCTTCAAGCCTCTTTTCAAGATTTCCTCCTCCAAAGCTCTATTCTCTCTAATAATGGAGGCTCACTCGATTTCTAGGGTTTACAGGCTCTCAAGAGTGGTAAGGAGGCTGAGAGAAGGATATAAAGTCCTTTAAATAGGGTGCAACCCCCGAGATTAGGGTTTTCTCATTCCAGCACCAACTCGTCGAGTCCAAGCCGCCGACTCGGCGAGTTGGCCACTTAATCCGCGACCCAAACCCGCTCCGACTCGGTGAGTAAGCGTACCTACTCGTCGAGTCCCTTCTTCGAATTTACACTTTGCACCCTTCAACTTCTTGCTTCCGAACTTGGGATGTTACACATATTGGTCGAAAAAATGTGACATCATGCAGAGGTCATCTTTGTGATTATCCCTTAAAATAACTTGAATTCAATAAAACAAGATTTTATAAATTCCACATGGAAGCCATGTGAAGTGGAACAAGTAAGCCAATTTAGATGCCACATTAGTTGTAAAGCCAATTTCACCCTCGATAAAACAAGATTTTATAAATTCCACCTTCCTCTCCTTTCTCTTCATCCTCTTGCATTCTTGTTTGTGAGCCATTAAAGGTGCAACATTTGGGGCACTTGCTTTCAATAGATTTGGAGATCAAGAACTCGAAGAACACCTCAAAGAGAATCAAAATTGCTTACAATAACAATTTTAAAGGTAAATTTTCTAACCCTCTTTAGTCCTAGAAATTTCGATTAAACCCTCTAGGGTTTCTAGTTTGTCAATTCTAGTCATATGTTTTATAGAGAAAACCTAGAACCAATTAGGGTGTATGCAAATTTAGGAATTGTTTTTAATGTTTTGCATAACCCTAAAAACCATCAGTGGTATCAAAGTCATTGTTGATTTTCAATAGAATTGCTATGATAGTTAAATTGACAATTAGGGTTTAAAGCATATAAACCCTAAGGCTTGAATTTTCGATCCAAGGGTTTTGGATATAGGGTTTTCGGAAAAAAAATCCCTCCTCCCATAACCCTTTTCGAAATCTAGGGTTAGGGTTTGATAAAACCCTAGCCTCCCTTCCCTGATTTTTGATTGGTCCTAGGGATCCTTAGGGTTTTAGGGTTTCCTAGTTTAGATAATTCTATTTAATTGGATTAAATTGCTTAATTATTAAATTGGTCATTCCTAACCCTATTTTCGAAAATTTTAAAGGGTTTAAGGATTATAGATTAAATCCCTCTCCGCCTGCCCAAGCCTCTCCACTTCCACTTTGGTCCTCTCCACCTGCCTAAGCATCTCCAACGGCCATACCCTTTATTTCCTCTCCGCCTGCCCAAGCCTCTCCACCTGCCCAGTGGCAAGGTTCTCCCGATCGATCCCCTCATTTGAGCTATCGACAGATGAGGTTGGTTGATGCAGCACATGAAATTTATATGCGGCAGTTGGGGCTGAGGAATATGTAGTGATGGTGGATATGGGAGTTGGGGAATGAAGGGAATGAAGTTGAGGTCCGGTTTTTTGATTACAAGTGGCTTAAATAATAAATATTTCATGTGAAAGCAGCCATTCATTCTCAAGTTAACTCAACAAAATTTTATTAAATAAGACGATTGAAATAAATCAAGCTCAATTTCGGTTTGTTTGGTTTTTTTATTACTTTTTATGTTTCCTATAATGGAAATCAAATAATTTTGGTTTTTTTATCCTGTAAAATTATTTCTATGTACATTTTCTTTTCGGTTTCCGTGTTTTTTTTTTCTCAAAGGGTTCTTTTTGTTTTTGTTTTAATATTTTCATGTTTTTTTATTAGAGATACTCATAAAAGTACACAAATAAGTGATTTTTAGAGAGTATTACAAAGCAAGGTATATGCATTTAAATTATTTTAATTTTATGTACAAATTGTAAATGCATTGCAACAATTATATTTTTTACATATTTAGCAAATTAAACTTTAACCCAAATAATCTGAATCTCATAAACTTTATCTTTAAGTTGGTGCGTCTAAAAACTCAATAAGATGTTTTGATATTTTGTATTGGTATGGTAATTATTCGATTTTTATATTAAAAAAAACAAATCAAGCTTAAAAATTCAAATTTTTCAAAAGCCAAAAATATTGTTGGTTTCCAGAACAACTCGATTCTTTTCGAGTTTGTTATTTTTACACACCTCTAAAATGGGAGCTATTATAATGCGAAATTGCTAATGACTAAACTCAATATGTTTGTTTAAAAGATAATTTCATAATTGGATATTGAAGACTACGTGCCTATTTGACAACTACGTGACAATTATCTAAAGGTTTATGAAGTGGGAGGGGTAATCGGTTGTTCTCCATGTACATGTTTGTTTTTTTTTTTTTTTGTGACCAAATGCATTTCTATAAAAATATTCTTTTAGTTTTAATATTTTTAGTTGTTTGGGACTATTGTTGTCATGTTTTGGTATTTATGGACCAATTCTGGAAATTTTTAAGTTTGTTATAATGATAATAATAATAATAATAAAATTGGAACTTTTTTTTAAATCATTTGCGCATTCTCCAATCAATCAAAAAACAAAACCCTCGGTTCGCTCCAACTAGGGGTGTTCACGGTCTGGTTTTTTCGGTTTTAAGGTAAAACCGAAGCCAAACCGTTACTAACGGTTTTTGTCAAGCGAAAACTGAAACCAAACCATTGAAAAATAAAACTGAACCAAACCAAACCGTTACTAACGGTTTGGCTCCGGTTTGGTTTTACGGTTTGGGCTTTTTATGCTCATTTTAGTCGAGCTCATTACACTAATTTAGAATATATATATATATATATATTGCACTATTAAAGGTATTAAACTGAGTGAGGTGTGCTCCTTAGAGTGAATACATGTTGTGCGTGCTCTTTCAGGTGGGAACCGGATGGTATATGTTTTGTTATAAAAGCATTAAAGTTTACATATTAATACAAATATGGAGAAACAAAATGATTAAAGAATAATTTAATTTATTACGTTGGGAACCAATCAAGCTGAAGTCTGTGTCTCTGTGATATAGAATTGTTGTATGTCCATCCACCTCTTCAACCAAGCTACCATCCTGGAAACTGCCATCCTGGCTGCATTTTCAAATTTCAAATAAAAAACAAGTAATTAAATATCTATGAAAATAATCGTGTAAAATATAAGACTACACTAGAAGTGTAGGATATATACAAAAATAGGTCATACAAGGAAATCAACTTCAAGTAGCTCTTCAAATATACGAAGTCTTGCGTAGAATTTTACATGATAGAAATAATTAATAATCCAAATACCCATTGATTTCAGTAATTAAATTAGAAGACGATTTTTTTCAAGAAAATGCCTGATTGTTGGCATTATGATGTTGAACTTTCTTGGGTCCAATCCAATATTGATTCAGGAGGACCTGTTACTAAATTGATTAATAAAATTGGAAAAAAGGAAAAAGGATCATTGCACGAAAGGATAGATTCTAACACACTTAGTGGTGACAAGAATTTTAGAAATTCTTACACTTGCAATAAGGATTTGAATTGTGAAATGTGCATCACTGGAATTATGTCCAATTGATCTATTCACAAAGGAAGGACCATAGAGAGACATAGTATGCATGTTTATTACATGGCATGACTAATGTTTAATTCAAGTGATTAGTTGATTAATCGAAACATTATACAATTAATAAAATCTAATTAATATGGTGATTAAATAATAAGCGTTTTATTTATATTCAATAGTTTTGAGACCATAGTTAATTAGATTATTATTGTGTTTCACTTCGCATGTTTTACTTCCCGAATAATTGGATTATTCAAACATCCACAGTCGATCATACTTTTGGAAGTAAGTAGTGAATTAAAATTGTCATGAATCAAACTGTAGATCGTCTAAGGGGTTAGACATAGCAATGGTTTGTTGTAGTATTCATGAGTACTTTTGAAATGGGGATTTAAGTATTGGATTAACCCACGCTCAGAGAATTACTTCATGGATTTTATCACGAGTAATGTTCATACGATAATATCTTATAGTCTTGAAACGAAGATATATGAGTTGTTGTTTACGAGTCAGTTGTGCATTGATAATACGTAAACACATCAGTAACTTGATGTTATAAAACGTATTGTTGTGTATGATTTGATGAGTAAATAGTGCAAGCATATGAGTCGAAGTTTATCCGTTCCTTTTACCCTAAACGGGAAAAAGCGATATCTGTGGGCCCCTCAATGATTTGATGACGACAACTAAAGCGTTTGGCCAAGCCTGGACTGAATTGATGTGCTCAATTAGTAGTCTGATATCAGTCGTCATAAATCGGAAATCGGGAAACAAAACTTGGACAAAGAGAATGATTATAATCTATATCTCATGTCCATACGATATCTTGTAGAATGGAGGAATATTTGATCCCTTATCTATGGACACATAACTGACTAGGTCAGAGTTTGACAGCGGCTTTTGAAAGCTACAATGTGCTGGTCAATTTTTGAAGTTGTACTTGCAATTATAGTTATTAGACTTATCCAAGTGGGAGACTGTTGGATTAGGTGTCTAAGCTCATAACTATAATTCGTATACACTTGAGTTGATAGAAGCACAAGTCCTTTCGGGTTGCCTTCACTCTTGCAACTTGACATGATGACTTTTGGAGAGAAGTTGAATTTATTATTTGAAATAATAAATTGATATAAATGCTTTATTAATATGTTATGAAAATAATATATTAATTAGAAATCATATTGTTTGATTAATATTTAATCAGAAATTAATTTGGAATTAATTTTGGGATTAAACGAATTAATTAAATATACAAGGGCTGTTTTGAAAATCATTTATAATTGTGAAACTGGGCTCTTGGACCCCTTGGATAGGAGTGGACGAAAATTATAGGGTGGCCCTATAAGTTTTCGTCCAAGGCTTCTAATTAGGGAGTCCATGGGTTGCTTAGGCCTTAATCAGGAAATTAGGGTTTCCACCTGCAAACCCTAGCTTTGGGAGTAAGCAACCACAAGTATATAAGGAGCCTTACACTTGGGATTTTTTGCCACTTGATTCTTAACCTAGCCTAGCCGAAAATTCTTGTGTGTCTCCTCCTCTCTCCTCTCATCCTCTTGCAAAGACTGTTTATAAGTCATTAGAGGTGTCACATTTGAGGCACTTGCTTTCAAGAGTCAAGATCTACAAGGTGTTCTTATTATTACTACATAACAAGTAAGGTAAACATATAAACCCTATTATTGTGTAATTTTTGAATTATATAATAGTTCCTAGGGTTTTGCTTTGATATTCAAGTTTTCATGTTCAACTAGTGAAAACCTAGATCCAAAGCAATTAGGGTTGCATGAACACATAGGTTTGTAGTTATGCTCAAAACCCATCATACCTAAAAACATTCACACCAGTTAAATCCAAGTTCAGGTTTGTATTTTATTATTTTATGATTTTATCTATATACACTAACTTAGATTATATAAGAGTGAAGACATTATTCAGTCCATCGAGGGGTCCTGGTTAGTTCAAATTATGTTTCAGATTCAGAGAAACTAGAGATAACAATCACATCCGAATTTGTTGCGCGATTCGACCATAAAAGAAATAAGTTAATCAAACTACTCACCTTTGCCGAATTTGTTGCAATACTTCTATTGATCGCTTTGATTATATTTTACTTCAATCTTCTGGCTTAAGTCAGATGCTACATCGAACTTGGTTCTCTGAACCACGTAACATACTCATCTTAGCTGGACTCGATTTGATATGACCGCTAGGGTCGGAATGGCAATCACCTTCTTAGTCATTACCGAAATGATGGTAACGACAGACATGAACAAAATAGAATCAGTTACTAGCGCCCTGGTAACCTTGTGATTTTCCCTTATCCAAGTGTGAGTCATGTGCTTTCGGTAGTATAGGCCTCTACTACCTTTCACACCTACTCATACTCGTCCCAAGTATTGTCTTGCAGTTCTCCAAGTCACCATACAAGAATTTCACATAGTCATTTAACACATCGGATAACATAACTAAGGCTTATATTACTTCTTGAAACGATTTACATAGATATTCAAGTTTTCCCTACACTATACCTCCTATATTAGGCTACACCACATGATACTATCTATATGGCTACTTTATATTCCGATCTTCGGATATATATATCCTTACTCCTGATCTCTTGCATTGTCACCTGCTTCATAAAGGATCATCTGGAATGCTCTTGCCTTTGGCTTTGGTGGTACATTTGGCTTTGTAGCTCCTTCCCTATTTAGACAGTCTTGCTTGAAGTGTCCTTCTTCACCACACTTAAAGCAGACTTCTCTCTTGGTCGTGCATTTGCTGGCATAGTGACCAGTCTTCCCGCATTTGAAGCAGGTCACCTCCTCGCCACATTTTCCAGAGTGTTTCTTTTTGCACTTCTCACACCACTTTGCTTCACCTCCTCCTCCTCTAGACTTTGAGAACATGTTGCTCTTGTTGGACCTTGAAGATCCCTCAAATTTCCTCTTCTCGCCAACTTCAACCTTGTTGGTGGTTCTGTCTTTGATCATTTCTTCAATAGACTTAGCAACCCAGACGGCTGTGTAACATCCATAAAATTTCAGTAAAATTTTGAACTTTCCAAAACAATCCTTTTTCTATAGAAGTGTTTACAAAGCCGTTGTTTCCAAAACATTTATTTAAAACCGGAATCATTTACATATAGTTTTGAAAACATTCACATTATTAGAGTCTCCCAAAAACCATAAGTCCAAAACGTGAGGATGTGTACAGTCACGCCTTCGCCTTGCCAAAACATATGAAGCACCTGAAACAATAAACTAAAATCGTAAGCACAAAGCTTAGTGAGTTTCCCCAAAGTACCACCACACAAACAGTAGCACATATACAAGTGACAGCATACTATGGGTCTAATCAACCATCGGGTTGGAATACCCTAGGCCCATCAACGATCGGGTTGGAATGCCAAAATACTATGAGTCCAATCATCCTCGGGATGGAATACTCTCGGCCCACAACCATCGGGTTGGAATGCCCACATACTATGAGTCCAATCATCCTCGGGATGCAATACTCTCGACCCACAACCATCGGGTTGGAATGCCCCGGTCTGTTGGCTCATGCACAAAGCAGAAAAGCCTCAACCACCAGTCAAACATATGCACATATATCAGATAATCACATAACAATCTACAGACAGTCAAACCGATCTACTAAAACTAATCATAGCGACTTATCTACCAGGATACCGATCTAACAGATCATAACTATAGAGAAACATCCTATCTACCAGGATACGGATCTAATAGATCATAACAGTAATAAAGCAGGATAAAATTCCAAAGGGCCAGCCTTGGTGCCTTCGACCCTGTTAGTATAGTGACGAAAACTCACCTCGAAATGTTGAACCACACAGACGATCCCTGGTTGTTGGCAGCCGGATCCTCGAACCGCCACATCAAAACAACACCCCATCAATAGTTGATTACATAAATGATCTTTGACTGCAGATCCGCTATCACACACGCACTAGCAGATTCCAAAATGACAATCCATCAATATCTAGTCGTTGACTCATACAATGAGTCCAAATCAGGTTAAAAGACCTTTTTACCCTTCCTCAAGCTTGGCCCAAACTAGATGACAAATGGCCCAATACCAAAAATAAACTCCTTAAGTCCAATTATGGCCCAATTTTCCAAATTGGGCCTAATGGCGTTCACTCTAGAAGATCGAGCAAGCTAAAAGCCCAAACCATAAAATCTAAGACGGTCTATCACAACCCAATGCAAGCCAAACCCAAATCTTGATCCAAAGACCCAAATCACTACAAGCCCACACTTGGCCCAATTTTCCAAATTAGGCCTAACTCCTTATTGGGCCTTGTCCAAAGGCCCGATCCTTTAATTAGCCCAAAACACACTTATCCAGTTGGTCCATTAGGGCCCAAGTATCAAAGCCCAACAGATGGCCCAATACCCAAAGCCTAAAGTCTGAAATCCGAACAGAGGACGTACGTGGGGCGTACCCCTTCGGTACGCTGGGCGTACCTCGCCTCGTATTGACCCATTACGGGGGGTTTGACTCCGAACGTGGGGCGTACACAGCCTTACACGGGGCGTACCCTCGCAGGTCTTAAAATTCCAATAAGTGCTTAATGGATCAAGCACCTAAGCTCAAACTTCAGATCCACTACTCAAATGTGCTCTAGAACCATAAAGTCTCAAACCTTAAGACTTTGGTCGACCAAAAAGGGCTTAATGCATGGTCTTAATCCATTAAGACCTCCTACAAAGAACAAGGGACCAAACTAGCTCAAAGGACCTCATTTTTATGCCTTAGGACCCATCCTAGGGTCTGGAAGGATAGCCCAACTCGATCAAAACAAGGCATGTACCAAATGACATTCTTGGGACAAGAAAGATTCCAAAAAGCAACCCAAATAAGATCTAAACCATCTAGGCATAAAGGTAGAAGCTTTATACCTTTTGAAGCTTCCCCAGAAGATGAAAACCCCAGATCTACAAGCTTGGTTCCTTCCTTGACTCATTTGATGCTCTTTCTTCTCATTCAGCCACACCCACAACACACTTTAGGCTCCAAAACTCTCTCTTATGGACTAGGTTTTTCTAAGAATGGTTCAAAGACTTGGAGGCTGAAAGAGTGAAGCAAAAAGATCCATAATGGTGCTTAAATACCCTCCAAACCCTAAAATTTAAGGTTTCTCTCGGACATTAGTACGCCCAGCGTACATATATGTACGCCCAACGTACTACTCAAGCTTCCATAATTACCGTTTTGCCACCAGGGCTTCCCATGGTCACTTCATTCCATTCCAAGGACCAAAAATGACATACTTAAAACCCCAAGGGATGAATTCAAAGTTACTTGAAAGATGGGGTGTTACAGCTGCCTCAAGAGTAGTTGTCTGGCGTACTGGCACAGTGTACTCCCATGGTAGTCCCTTTCCATACTTATCGATTTTTGTTAGCTCGTCAGGGACGATGTGCATAGCAAACTCCATTTTTCCTGTGAAGGCATTGGTATACTCATCAATGGACATGTTTTCCTTTTTCAATGTCAGAAACTGATTCTCTAGCTCTAACATGTTTTGGGCTGAGCAGAACTTGTGTTTAAAGTGCACCAAGAATTTTGCCCATGTCAGTTATAGTGGCTCATTAGGTGTACACTTGCAAGGGTTCCGGTGAGATGTACAATTTCAAGGGGTGGGTATACACTTTCAAGGGTTCAGGTGACTTTTTAGGGGTAGGTGTACACTTTCAAGGGTTTTCGGTGATATACCTGATCCGAGAGTATGAATCGTGTCGTTGTGAGGGACGACGGGGTGGCGTAAAATTGCTTATATGAAGTGAAATTGTATATTATGAGTTCTAACATATATATATATATATATATATATATATATATATATATATATATATATATATATATATATATATATATATATATATATATATATATATATATATGTGTGTGTGTGTGTGTTAAAGCATTGTGGGATTGAAATACCTATGTACTCACCAGGTTTCCCGACCTGACCCACTGAGTTTATTTGTATCACAGATATCAATGCGAAGATACATTAAACTGTGAGATTAAAGGAGATGTAAATCACTAGTGTAAATGAAATGTAAGGTCTGTTTATGCTTATGTTTTTGTATTGACAATGTCATCCCAATGTTTTAAAATGAATAAAGTACATTTCTTCGGAAATGCTTTGATAATACATTTATCATGTTTTCTGGGAATAAATTCCACAATACTATTCTTCAAAAAGGATACTCGAATTTTAAAATAAGCATAAATAAATTTTTTTAAATGAACGTGAATTTGGGTATGTCACAGTTGGTATCAGAGCATTAGTTTAAGCGAACTAAGAATTTTGGAAAATTTCTAGACTTAAACTTAGAATGCTAAGTGATGATCGAAAGATGAGTGTCTGATATATTTAGGATGTATGCCTGAATAGACACAAGCACTAGCTGATTTTAGGAAATGGCCTCCTTCTTCCGCCCGGAAACAAGTGTTGCCGCCTCACCTCCCGCAACATTCCATCCTGATTGAAAGTGGGGCGTTCCGACATCATTTGCTGCTCCACTAGATTCGCTGTTCCATCCCTGTGAACGAGTGGGCCTGCTTTTATAATTGGAATCACGTTTCCACCCCTGTGAACGAGGGCTCTAGTTTGTGATGGGTTGTATACAAACAATCATATGTGTGCATGCAACCCTAGATTGGATCTATGTTTTCTCTATTAGACATACAAGCATTGAACACAAAATAGAAAACCCTAATGTGCATCTAATATTTCGAAATCTACATAAGAAAGATTAGAACACATACCTTTGTTGTTATATAGTAATAACAACCAATTCTTGAAGATCCTTGCTTTTGAGAACAAGTACCACAAGCGTAGTACCTCTAATGGCTCGCAAACACACTAGGGCAAGAGGATGAATAGGAGAGAGAGGAGAGAGGAGTCACTTGCTCAGAAATTCCACTCTTCTAGGGTTTCAATGAGGTGCACGAATTCAAGAGCCAAGGGGCTATATTTATACTTGAGGCTAGCTAGGGTTTTGAGGTGGAAACCCTAATCCCTTAGCTTAGGGCCTAAGAAAGTCCATGGACTCCCTTACCTTAGGGCTTGGACGAAAATCTCTAGAACCTTATAGGGATTTTCGTCCCTCCCTAATAAGGGTGATCCAATGGCCCAAAACCTCAACTATCAAATATTTACAAAACAGCCCCTGCACTTTCAATCCGTTCCTTTAATCCCAAAATTAATTCCAAATTAATTCCTCATTAAATACTAATTAATAATATGATTTATAATTAACATATTGTTCTTATAATACATTAATAAATCATTTTTATGCACCAATTTATTATTCTCAATAATAAACTTAGCTTCTCTCTCCAATAGTCATCATGTCTAGTTGCCAGTGTGAAGGCAACCCAAAAGGACCATGCTACTATCAAATCAAGTACATACCATTTATAGTTATGGGTTTAGACACCTAATCAACCAGTCTTCCGCTTGGATAAGTCTAATAATTATAATTGCAAGTATGACTTTAGAATCTGATTAGCAATCATAGCTCTCAAAAGCCGTTGTCGAACTCTAAACTAGTCAATGATGTGTCCTGTAGATAAGTGATCAAATGTTCCACCATTCTTCAAGATATCGTATGGACATGAGACATGGATTATAATCAATCTTTGTCCAAGATTTGTTTCTCGATTTCTGATTTATGACGACTGACTAATTGAACAAATCAAATCAGTCCAGGCTTGGCCAAACGCTTAGGGCATCATCACTAAATCGAGGGGCCCACAGATATCACTTTTATCCCATTTAGGGTAAATGGAACGGATAAACTTTGACTCATATGCTTGTATAATTCACTCATCAAATCATACACAACAATATGTTTTATAACATCAAGTTACTGATGTGTTTACATATTATCAATGCACAACCGACTCGTAACAACAACTCATATGTCTCCATTTCAAGAATATAAGATATTATCATCTCAGAATTACTCGTGATAAGATCCATGAAGTAATTCACTGAGCATGGGTTAATCAAATACTCAAATTCCTATTTCAGGAGTACTCATGAACACTACAGCAAACATTTGCCATGTCTAAGCTCTTAGACAATCTACAGTCGGATTCATGACAGTCTTAATTCACTACTCAGTTCCAAAAGTATGATCGAATGTGGATGTTTGAATAACCTAGTTACTCGGGAAGTAAAACATGTGAAGTGAAACACAAGAATAATCTAATTAACTATGGTCTCAAAACTTTTGAATATAAATAAAACACTTATTATTTAATCGCCATATTAATTAGACTTTATTCATTACATAATGTTTCGATTAATCAACTAAATACTTGAATTAAAACATTAGTCATGCCATGCTCCAAGCATGCACACTATGTTTATTTATGGTCCTTCCTTTGTGAAATAGATCAATTGAACACATTTCCAATGATGCTTATTTCATAATTCCAAATCCTTATCACAAGTGTAAGAATACCAAATTATTGCCAATACTAGAATCCGTTAAAGTCTAAACTTACATGCAATGATCCTTTTGTAAGGTCTAGGCACCAAAGTCACAGAGACTTGGCCAATGATATTACAAAACATTCAATTGGAGATTTGTTACAAAAACAATTTCATGGAAACGAAGTCTCACATTAAAGGAGCATTTCTTGAACATCCTTATTGCATTAAAGTTACTAACTCACACACAAATCTTAATTCCAACCCCCATGATGAAACGTTTCATATTCCATATGACTATCAATTCTGAACAAGAGTTACCTCTATTCAGAACATGTCAATATGGTATGTCCAAATTAATACTATACTTCCAACTGTTCGTAAGCAACCAATCTTTGGTAAACCTCAGATTGTCCTTGACAGTTGTTTAACAACTTTATTCATATCAGGTTCTGTTCCTTTTTCCCTCATAATGACGTAGGCATTTGGAAAAATCAGAAGAAGTGAATATTATAGCATATGCAATCGATCCTATACCCGAAGCATATGGGATCCGATACACAATGTCTTACATAAAGACCTGACAGTATCTTGTTATAATATTTCCATATATCGAATCTACCTATGTTGAATCACTTCAACATGATATTCATATATGTTCATGACTAAGTTCCATTAAAATTTCAATTTAAGATTTTAGATTCGAAATGAAGTATAAATGCCCTCTCCCTTAAGCCTTACTATAGCTAAACAATTTCCAAATTCTGCAACTTTACAAATTTAGAACTTTGTTTCCTATAAATATCATTGCTAACTTGCAACACTTAACATACTAATCACACTCCTACTAGCATAACAATTATGTTCTTACCTGCATAATAGTTATGCTCCCCCTAGCTTTGACATGTATCTAGAAATCAACTGAACTTATAGAAATCATTACCTATTGACTTTCTTACCAAAGTTCATATTTTTGATACGTGGTGCTTCGATAAGTATTTATCTAGACTTCTCAAGCTCATACGCCTTTCATTAGACAACTTATGTGTGTGTCTAAACCCTTTCAGAAGTTATAGCAACAAGTCCCGAATGTTCAAACTATTTTCCATTTCTCACAATTCAAACTATGAAAAGGGATGTCGTAATCACACTCGAATTTGAGAACGCAATTATCATCACTGCTAACTCTCATGATATTAATCAATCCTTTAAAATCTACTAGTGAAAGCGTTTCCTCACGATCATTTTCATGAAGCAGAGAAAAAAATCTTACCACTTAGATTTTATAGTGTATGTGTTCCTATCCATGTTAATTTGTCATTTCCAACCACTATCATAAGACAATGTTTATGACAAATTTAAACTCATATGGATTGAACTTGCTTAATCTTAATTTATTGCCATCCGGTAGCACAAGGGCCTACCAGTACTTCCAAGTTATTGAGCAGCTCACCCATACATATTAATGTACTTTCACTGATCAAGGTGCTTTGCCTTATGCAGTCAAATAAGAACTCATAGAACTCACATGCATAATCAACTTAATTGGAATGGGCATATAAACAAGAATGTGTCAACACGATAGGTTATAAAGCTTAGGTCGTGTGCTAGTGATTACTAAAAGGTTTATTCTCGATTGTCTCCTGAAACTTTTCAAGATCAACAAGACTCCCACTGACTTCTTGACATATAAGATTCTATGTCAAGGAACATTCCTCGACAAACAAATATTCAAGAGTTAGTGTGGGTTCTTATCAAGAAAACACTTCATATAATTGGTCTTAGTTAGTCTTTGTTTTAACCAAAACATCACAACTTCCAATTTCAAATGTGCTAGAGCAAGAAAACATTTCTACTCCACATTTCATGAGGTGTTATAAACCTACTTAGAACATGTTACTCAAAGTACAACTTGGAGAAACTAGAGTATGACTCTAAAATTTGATTTTGGAACGAAGTATGACTCATCTTCTTGATTTAACCATTTCAATAATACCTAATTCCACTTCTTAGTCATATAAATGCACTAAGATGTTCTTAGAGGATCAATCGTGACATGGTTTCATAATCTTTAGGATGATCATAAAACATGATACTAAAGTACTCTCCTTTGCTATTAGATTGGAGAAACTTTTATCTTTCTGCCCAATGGATTCTTCTTATTCATTCTGCTATACTTCGAAACTTTTCAAGGTATCAGAATTACACTTAATCTTGTAAGCATAACCATATTTACTGAATCAATAGTAAATCATGACGAACGGACTTTATCGTCCTTTGTGGTGGAAATCACCAATTCACATCAATGTTTCTTTCCAATTGAAACTTGGGTGATGAGAATCCTTCCTCACTTGGTAAATTATAACACTACCACAAGCGATATAAGTAAGAATCAAATACATTTTCAACATTGCTAATAATAGAAATATAAACACCAATTTTCATAAATGCCATTGCAAGTAATCATAAAGCAAATAAAACCAAAATTTACTTTATTGATAATTTGCGGAAAACTTGTCCTTACAATGTAAATACACATGAAAAATATGTTTCTAAATATTTCTAAGCAATCTATCATAACTCATAATTAGCAGCTCCAAATCTTGATCATTGAACCATGTGACCGAAATCCATTTCTTCAGATCATAATCAGCCTTTACTTCCTCTTAAGCTTCCTTCATTTTCTTAGATTCTGCAAAACATCAAAATGCAAATTATCACATCATGTACTAAGAATCTATGAACATGAACTTAATAAAGTTAGATAGTAGATGTACCTGAAGTAGAGTTATATAATTTGACTTTACCATCTCTAAGATCTCTCATGTAGTCTGGGCAGCTTCGCTTCTAATGCCCCTTCAATCGACAATAGAGACAGATGGACTCTTCATGAGTGACACGTGAAACTATCTCAAAATTGGCCTTTCTTTTACGGTCAAACTTTTTGACCTTGGCCGATTTCCCTCCCTTGGGAGGAGAAACCATTTCTGGACTATCACCGTTGCCATCACCAACGTCCATGGAACTTTGGGAAACAGATCCTCCAAATAGATTTGCTTAACCAGTGTGCCAAAGCATTGCTTCTTCAGCAACAATTACCAAATATGTCAGATCAAATAGGGTCACGTCGTTTTCAGTCATATAGTAGTCCTTAACAAACTGACTATATGACTCAGGAAGCGAGTGAAGAACCAAGTCAATAGCCAGCTCCTTTCGGAAAATGACACCCAATATTCCCAATCTGTCAATGTGCGACTTCATCTTGAGGACATGTGCATACACAGATTTTCCATCTTGGTGTTCGCATGCCAATAGGGTTTGAGTAACCTTGAACTTTTCAAGTTGACGAAAACGTGGGTCAGGGAGAATTACTGGAGGAGGTGGAGGAAGAGAATGATTTCCAGTTCCACCAATGCACGAAGAAGGGAACGATCTTTCACCTTGATTGGCACGTGGAAGATCATCTTCAGACAGAAGGTCTTTTCCAAAAGGATGAGGAAGACCATAGTTGTCAAAACTAGACATCTACAAAAGGGAGAAAATTCAAGTAAGTCGATTTAGACCCTTAATATAACACCCAAATGAAATATTAAGGCTAAGACCCAACACAATAATTTACAATTCAGAAGAGGGATTCCGTAATCCAATTGCAAATTATTTGAAGGTAGGTAAATGACGATTTACCAATTCCACCACGTAAAACAAAATTTTAGATGAATTAGGTTTTAGAGGAAATTCCTAGATCTTTTGAGATTCATTGAACTTTTCAATGGCATGTTTAATCTCGATTATGCTCTCACTTTGTGACTGGGATGCCGAGGATCACAAACGAGATGAGAATAACCATGCAAATTAGCTTGGTACTATCGATGTCATTCACCACCTAATCAATGTGTCGGTTAACCACACACGATCCATTGATTTATGATTATTTACGAGCTACTCATTGCCACCGATGTCATTTACCACCTTAGTCTATACTATAGAACTATCAATTTGACCAAAAGTCATCCCAAGTCAGCAAGTTGACGGTCAAAGTCAAAGTCAACAGTCAACATCACCATCAGTTGATACTCACGTGGTGACCAGTCCATGGTCACGTCGTGGGGGAAACGAACCCGGCTCGATCCAAATATCAGTCACGATCTAACTCAGACTTGTCCAAATCTATTGTCACATTGAAATGGTCATGTCACCACGTCGTGACAAATTCCGTCTAAAATAGTTGATGAAACCTCATCGTCACGTCGTGAAACCTAAATGGTCATGTCGTGAGAACCGCAATAGGACAGCTTAATGCATTATGCCCCTAATCCATTAATCCAATCATCCTAACTTCTCAGATGGCTTTCTTACTCCAAAAACCTTCTAAAGGTCGATACTTTATATACATGCATGTCTTGAACTCAAAATAGGTCAAAATGGTGAAAATGGAACCAAAATCCAATGCATGGATTCAAAACAACACCAAACTCCAGATCCAAAGCATATAACCTTCAAGGGACCTCGAGGATCCATAAAGTTGCCAACTTTATGGAATCCTTGCACCCAAATTTTACAAAAGTGACTAAAAAGGGACAATAAGAATAGATCTAGCAACCTAAAGCATAAAGATTGGAACTTGCTCAGTAACAAAAGTCCATAAGATGCTTAATGAAGTCTCTAAGCTTGCCAATATACTCTCTTCACCAAAAAGGTCTTCTTCTTCCTTCATGATACATGTGAAGTATACTAGTTTTAATCCTAACTAACTTAGACAAAAAACAACACACGATAGGCAGTGTACCTAATCAAATAGTAGTTTAGTGCAAGTAAGTAAGGTATCGAACACAGGGAACGGTGAAAATAATTAAAACTAGTAATAATGTTAACTAATTTAAATAATGAATAAATAGGGGGGGTTTCTCTAGTTTTACAAGAGTAGAAACTTAGACAATCACTTAAACACTTAGCAAAGAAACAATTAACGACTAATTGAAAAACAAAAGACAATGGAATCAAGAATATTAAAGAGACTTCCGTTTAGATTCGATTCACTTACTCCTAAGGTTGATTTTATGGAAAGTGCAATGGATTAATGTGTCATCAATAATGTGATTAGGTTCATGTTCACTATTACTAATCCTTTAGCAAACAAATCAATTCAAGCAGTGATCAATTGATTAAACTAATAAGTTTACTAGTATTAAGTTCGAAGCATGCAAGACTTGTAATGGAGATTAATTCAATTAGTTGGTTAAATTAATTCATATATGGTTGGTCATCATATATAGCTCACACATCACTTTACTTATTCTCTAGTTAACCCTAGGTTTTGTTCAAAACACTAGGCTTACAATCTTGATGGTCACAAAATCATAAGAGGCAAGCAATCAAGAATATGTTCATACAATCTCAATTTACTTAGTAATTAACAGAAAATAACTCTCATTAACACATAAGGTTCTTTTAACAAGGTTAGCATGATAAATAATCAATTCAACATAATCCAAAACTACAAAATCAACACATAGTCATAATATCCCCTACTCTAAATGAAAGCGGTGTTTTTAGCCCATGACTTCAGCAAATACAATCATAAAAATGAAATTCAACATTATAAACATGATGTAAACAAAAGAATTAGGTAAATTAATGATGAATTGCATTTGATCTCTTCAAGAACAAGATTCTAGTTAAATTATGTAATCCACAGCTCCTTAGGGATATCTCTGGCCTCCAAAAGTCGATAAAAACCTCTAGTGTAAGTTAGGGTTTCGAAGAGAAACGATCCATATATAGATTCTAAAAATGGTGCAACACGGCGTGTTTTAGGAGCCAACACGACGTGTTCTTCATTAAAAACGCATGTACGGCAAGGCACTATTCCATCGTGATTTTCCAGTGCAACACGTCGTGTTTGAGGATAACACATCGTGTTCTTCTTAAATTTCATCTTCTTCTTGAAAATACAAGATCCTAACTTCCATTTTCCAATTCCGCTTCCTTTTTCTTCCGAGCATGTCTTTGTTGATGCAAAAAAAAAATCTGTTAATTAAGTACCTTTTGTTCAATAATTGAAACAAATGCAACATAAAATATTAAGATAATGCATGAATTATATGATTAAATATGTCAATAGCAAAATATCACACACTTGACTTTTGCTTACCCTCAAGCAAAACTAAATTTTAGCATACTAATACCACATAAGACAATCCAAATTTAACCCAGCCATTATGCCAAGACCGCAATGGTGCAACACGGCGTGTTTTAGGAGCCAACACGACGTGTTCTTCATTAAAAACGCATGTACGGCAAGGCACTATTCCATCGTGATTTTCCAGTGCAACACGTCGTGTTTGAGGATAACACATCATGTTCTTCTTAAATTTCATCTTCTTCTTGAAAATACAAGATCCTAACTTCCATTTTCCAATTCCGCTTCCTTTTTCTTCCGAGCATGTCTTTGTTGATGCAAAAAAAAATCTGTTAATTAAGTACCTTTTGTTCAATAATTGAAACAAATGCAACATAAAATATTAAGATAATGCATGAATTATATGATTAAATATGTCAATAGCAAAATATCACACACTTGACTTTTGCTTACCCTCAAGCAAAACTAAATTTTAGCATACTAATACCACATAAGACAATCCAAATTTAACCCAGCCATTATGCCAAGACCGCAACGCATGCATTTGTGTCTAATTTCTCCTAAGAACCTCCCTAATCCTAAATACTTACAATCTTCATAAACACTCGCCCACTTTTTCGAACAACGCTCATTTTATGCATCCCTCTGAATCCATCCCCAGAGATCTTTCTTAACCTCAAGGTATATTTAGTTAAACCCCCAAGCATACATACGAAAAAAATAACCTAGAAAATAAAATTACAAATAAAATAAAAATAACTTAACAACTTTTTCTTTTGAATCTTTGATGATATTTCTTCATGATCTTCATAACTTGTAGATTCTTTCAAACTTTGTAACACTCTTTTTTTTTAACATACACACTTTTTTCACTCAAAACTAAAATCCTAGAAAAACATATGCTTAAGCAAGGGTGTAACATCCCAAAAATTCATTCCAATTTAAAACTTTTTAAAACATTTAAAACCATTAAGTTATCACAATTTGTTTTCAAAATAGTTTAAACATCAGAGTATCCCCAGAATCAATCATGAAAATATGAGGAGGTGCACGATCACGCCTTCGCCTTCTCGCGATCATTAGAAGTACCTGAAAAAAAATCAACAACTGTAAGCCCGAAGCTTAGTGAGTTTCCCCAAAATACCAACGTCATACAAATATAACCATATCATATAACAAATACAGAACAAACAACATGCATAATGAGCCTTCAGTCTATCCGGACCGCTCGTCGGGCCTTCGGCTTGACTGAATCCCTTTGCAGGGCCTTCAGTTTATCCGGTTCGCCCTGGGTATGTTGGCCTTCAGCACAAAGCAGGACCGCCTCAACCCAACCCCAAATCAAACAAACATGTGCACATAAATATCACACGCTAGCATGTATAACAGTCAACCAATCTAACAGTTCAATAACCATAACAACATCCTATAATCAGGATACCGATCTAACAGATCAATAATCATAACAACATCCTATAACCAGGATACAGATCTAACCGATCAACAACATAAAAATCATCCTATAATCAGGATACTAATCTAACATATCAATAATCATAACAGCATCCTATAACCAGGATACAGATCTAGCTGATCAATAACATAACAATCATCCTACAATCAGGATATCGTTCTAACAGATCACTAACATAGCATACACCTATAAAACATGATACCGACCTGCCAGGTCATTAAACATATCACCGTCCTAATTACCAGGATGTGAATCAATAAGCATATCATGCAATAAACCCGGATACAAATCCGATAAGGGCCGACATTGGTGCCTTAGACCATGTTGATATAGTGAGGAGAACTCACCTGGCACTGCTGAAGTCCCACGGATACAACTCCAGCTGCTGGTTGACAGATTCCCGAGCTCGAAACAGTTACACCACCACCCACCTAGTGGTTCACGGTGGTGGCAGTGGCTGAGCTTGGCTGCAACAGCTTCGGTTAACGGCGACGACCACAGCAACACTAGCATCCACAATCACGTTATCGGCGGGCAAGAGAGTAGGGAAGAGAGAGACTCGACCACAACCACAGTGACCTCCGCTGTGTCGACGACCTTAGATCTCCAAGGTGGAATGCTGACGGTGGCGGCTCTCATCTTCGTCGGCAGCAACACGATGGCTTCAGTTATGATTAGGAGGAGGTGAGGGCAAGCGTTGGAGTCCATAGAGAACGACCATCAAACTGGCCGCCGGCATTGGCGGCGGCTTCGTCTTCAACAGCTGGGTACATCGGCGGTGATAATGCAGCAGTGGAATGAGTTGGTGGCGACAACTGGAAACACTCAACCTAGCAACGGCGGCGGCGACAGCCTCACTTCGGTTCCCGGTGGCCCTCAATGCCAACAGCAAGAGCTTCGTGGAGGATAGTGACTCGACGACAATGGAGGGTGTAGCAGCGCTGGAGATCGGAGGGAAGGGGAGTGGCAGCCGGTGGGGGAGACATAAGGTGGCGGCTGATGTTTGAAGTAGGGTTAGGGTTTGAACGAGGGTAGCGATAGGTTATATCCCGGCTCCTAAACTCCATCCCATAATAACAACAATGACCCTCCCTTCTCTATTTCTTTCAAAACGGGTCCTAATATTTACCCTTTTAACCCCTCCTTCAGAAAACCCTTACAAATCAGGTCCAAATCTTACCAATCAGCCCCTCCTCTACAAAATCTTCTCATATAAGGTCCAAAATTTACTCTTTAGTCCCCGCTTCCATAAATCCTTACATATTAAGTCCCAAAGTTACACTTTAACCCTTGGAGATTCAAATCTTGTCATTTGGCTTCCCGAAACCAACTCCCAGCTAATTATTATTTGGTTTTGGGCTATAATAACATATAATAATAATACAAATTGCTTCTCGGGTTCCAGGTTTATGATTTAATTGTTATATTAAAATGGGATGTTACAACTCTCCCCTACTTAAATTTGGTTTCGTCCTCGAAATCGTTTCTTATCGTTCCTTACATGCCAAACAACTTGAACTACAATCCCGAGCATAATCCTAGCCTATCCAAGGAAACCGTAACCAACCCTCACAGGGTTCTAAAATCTGAAAATAAACAAATCCCTTGCAATATGATCACATTTACTCGATCCGAAACCTGAAATCTCGAGATGGTCTGGCTCCCAGACAGACCTCTCATACCAAATCATTATTGTTGATCCCAGTTCGCTTGTGGGTGGCCCTCAACGCCAACAGCAAGAGCTTCGGGGAGGATAGTGACTCGACGGCAATGGAGGGTGTAGCAGCGCTAGAGATCGGAGGAAAGGGGAGTGGCAGCCGGTGGGGGAGACATAAGGTGGCGGCTGATGTTTGAAGTAGGGTTAGGGTTTGAACGAGGGTAGCGATAGGTTATATCCCGGCTCCTAAACTCCATCCCATAATAACAACAATGACCCTCCCTTCTCTATTTCTTTCAAAACGGGTCCTAATATTTACCCTTTTAACCCCTCCTTCAGAAAACCCTTACAAATCAGGTCCAAATCTTACCAATCAGCCCCTCCTCTACAAAATCTTCTCATATAAGGTCCAAAATTTACTCTTTAGTCCCCGCTTCCATAAATCCTTACATATTAAGTCCCAAAGTTACACTTTAACCCTTGGAGATTCAAATCTTGTCATTTGGCTTCCCGAAACCAACTCCCAGCTAACTATTATTTGGTTTTGGGCTATAATAACATATAATAATAATACAAATTGCTTCTCGGGTTCCAGGTTTATTATTTAATTATTATATTAAAATGGGATGTTACAACTCTCCCCTACTTAAATTTGATTTCGTCCTCGAAATCGTTTCTTATCGTTCCTTACATGCCAAACAACTTGAACTACAATCCCGAGCATAATCCTAGCCTATCCAAGGCAACCGTAATCAACCCACGCAGGGTTCTAAAATCCAAAAATAAACAAATCCTTTGCAATATGATCACATTTACTCGATCCGAAACCTGAAATCTCGAGATGGTCTGGCTCCCTGACAGACCTCTCATACCAAATCATTATTATTGATCCCAGTTCGCTTGTCTCTCGTCTAACTATTCAACTTCTGATATCTGGGGGGTTCCAACATCTAGATACTTCTCATACACCTAAAGACCCAATTCGTCAATACCGCCCTAAACACAGAAACTGTCTGAACACTGATCTGCCTGAAGTAGTATGATGCCACATGGTTGCTTTCCAAAATCTACCGAGACCTCCCTGGTCTCAATTCGTTCACCAATCATCTGACATACCGGGTTCTGGCCCGGTTGCGGAGCTAAAGAGCTCCCACATAGTTGCCTCACACGACTTCTGAACGAAATCCTTCCCCGGAACTAGTGGCCACTAGTTATCATGCCACTACGACTCTAACAACCTCCTAATCCAACCGATCGGATCCATGCGTCGAATCCCTTCGTTACCAAATCCACAGCTAAAAGCGATTGCTACATGACCAATGGTAGCCTTACATCACAAGCAACCTTAAGTAATTCGTTGCTTCCCTGGTCTCATAGATGTAGTGACGTTCCTACAGTCTTATCACTGGCTTAACCAGGTCTAATCCCTCTGGGGAAACCCATAAACCCGTCCATGGATTTCCATATCCTCACTGCTACACCCGAACTGGTGGTTACTAATGTCCCTTCCGCGTCCTAACAACGCGCTCATGTTATCTACTAACCTAGTGAATGTTGCGGCTACACCCACAGACTTACATCACTCTAGCACTATCTGCTAACCTGGTGAATGCTACGGCTACCCCCGCAGTCTTACAACATTTTCCATACTACCTGATCGCTAGTGAATGCTACGGCTACCTCCCCCCCCCCACCCACAGTCTTACAACACTTTCCATACCAGTCGAACACGCACTCGACGTAGCACACAACTGAACATAATTCCTGGCTGGAATCCCAACTTGATTCCCCAAATTCTGCTATCAAGCACTGAGAAGACGCGATTCACATGCTGGGGAGTTTTACCGAACTCCCAACCCATACAACCCTCAAACTAAACAGCCACTTGGGTTGTCTTCCTTCCTGACAACGATGCGAAACTTATCCCATTTTCAAAACCGCTCCTGTTTCTGAATCCCGGGATAATTCTCCCCCACTTAGATTCAACTAATTCTTCACAATAAGTGAAAGTAGGAGAATTCCCAATCGTTCTCACTTTCCAACGATCGATCCGATGACAGCCAACTCTTTCCACTACTGCTCCATTACCAGTCAATCCCAAATGATCATACACTTTTAAGAACTAGTTGAACACTTCCTGAATCCCAGTGAAACTGACAGTCCCTAATGCTCGAATGATCCCACATCCAAATCTTGAAGTCCAAAGATAGATGCCCCAACTAATGTCTCAACAACGAGCTACTTCCCTTGGCACTTTCCTTCGCCAATCAATAACGGTTACTAAAACCACTAAATCCTGACAATGCTGAATAACCATCTTGTGGGACCCTGTCCGCAGACCTCCCATGTAATACCCTTCTTCCCAAAGTGCTACAACAAATATTCCTCTCCCGGCTCTAGAAATCATATCATTCAGGGTCTCGCACCCTTACTCACTCACCAGCTCGACCATCCACAGCTGAACTGCAGTAGTTCAAACAACCTCTGCCCTAAGTCGGGCTATAACTACTCCCAAGACATAGTCTACAATTCGAAAAGTGCAATAGATCATACAACCAATCCTTACCGCCCGATACAAGAGATCCAAGGTGAACTGGACCTCCAAAATACTTATGCCACATCGACCCACCCGCGCTTACCAGCGCTAAACTATTGTCGCCAATCCCGGCGACCAACTGACCCCGAGCTAGAATACAACCTGATCCTGGGGTCACAAGCCTTCTCAATCCTTCATGCTCAAAAACTGAAAGGGCACATTCCTTGCCCTAGAAAACAACATTCCAATCCTATCAATTAACCATTCTACTTCCAGCTGAACATAATCATCACTCCTTTCCGGAGTCCTCGCGACTCATATTCCGGCCTCGAGCAAAACCCCCGAAGCCTCAAATCTAGAACTCATGTGCTAGACTCTCCCGCTCAACCCGCGGAATGTAACGAGTACATAATATCTCCTTGGTCCCAAGTAACTGCAGCCCTCTGCTCATCGGAATATGTCCCAGTAACAAGTCCCGGTACTGGAAATCTCGACCAGCTCCTCCCCCTACCGTCATTACAGTTGATGTAGCTGTTGCGGCAGCCGTCTCAGCAAGGGCTGCATGGCGCTCATCGAAACACTCAACCATCGCGGTCTTAATAGACCCAAACATCTCCGACAACTGTCCCCAAATAACCCCGATCACCTCCTCCCGGATGATCTCATTGACACGGTCCTCTAACAATGCTGGCCTATCCTGGCTGCCAGCTTCCGATCCTAAACTAGATCCGGTCTCAAGACGTCTCGTAACCACCATTCTGGTAAGACACCAGAAAGATCTCTGATAATCCATATAATAACAGGGGACCAACTCCTAACCCAACCCTAGGGGTTGTGACTTCCTTGCTACGCGTATGGGTCATGTGCTTTCAGTAGTACAGGCCCATACTACCTTCCACACCTACCCATATTTGTCTCAAGCATCATCACAACGTCCTAAAAATATACATGATCATAGCGAGCGCTCAATCCTCACTCCTAGAGGAATGCTAAATATCTCGTAACTGGCCTCCCGGCCTCACACAACCCACCCATCCATGAAACTTCCACCAACCCTGCAGCACTAGTGTATGCTAGCCATACATAACGCTGAACCCCATAGGCTTTCGAATATCCAATCCTACCCTAAGCTCCCAATAGAACAAGAACAGAACATAAGGCCAAATCAAACATTCTCAGGCTATAAGATCTTAATTATGTATAACCGTGATGCATACAATAAGCAACTACAGTAATGATGTCAATCTCATGTAAAGGGAACCCTAGGCTAGCAGGCATCATGTAATCAGACAATTCTATCATGCAGTTCCTGAAGATCCCTAGCCTAGCACTAGCATGCTGTTCTAACATATCACATAATCAAATAACTGTATGGTATTTTGGGGTCTACTTACTGTCTCCGACTGATCGTACACCCTGCATCCTCCTTTACTTATTTTGAAAACCATTTTAGTAATCATTTTGAAAATCTTTCCTTCATTTGAGACTGGATTCACACAAATGTTTTTCCAATTCACTCAAACCAAGGCTCTGATACCAACTTGTAACATCCTTAAAATTCAAGCCAATTTAAAACATTTAAAACCATTAAGTTATCACAATTTGTTTTCAAAATAGTTTAAACATCAGAGTATCCCCAGAATCAATCATGAAAATATGAGGATGTGCACGATCACGCCTTCGCCTTCTCGCGATCATCAGAAGTACCTGAAACAAAATCAACAACAGTAAGCCCGAAGCTTAGTGAGTTTCCCCAAAATACCAACGCCATACAAATATAACCATATCATATAACAAATACAGAACAAACAACATGCATAATGAGCCTTCAGTCTGACTGGACCGCCTCGTAGGCCTTCAGTCTATCCGGACCGCTCGCCGGGCCTTCGGCCTGACTGAATCCCTTTGCAGGGCCTTCAGTTTATCCGGACCGCCTTGGGTATGTTGGCCTTCAGCACAAAGCAGGACCGCCTCAACCCAACCCCAAATCAAACCAACATGTGCACATAAATATCATACGCTAGCATGTATAACATTCAATCAATCTAACAGTTCAATAACCATAACAACATCCTATAATCAGGATACCGATTTAACAGATCAATAATCATTACAACATCCTATAACCAGGATACAGATCTAACCGATCAATAACATAACAATCATCTTATAATCAGGATACTGATCTAACAGATCAATAATCATAACAGCATCCTATAACCAGGATACAGATCTAACCGATCAATAACATAACAATCATCCTATAATCAGGATATCGTTCTAACAGATCACTAACATAGCATACTCCTATAAACCAGGATACCGACCTGCCAGGTCATTAAACATATCACCGTCCTAATTACCAGGATGTAAATCAATAAGCATATCATCCAATAAACCCGGATACAAATATGATAAGGGCCGACATTGGTGCCTTAGACCCTGTTGATATAGTGAGGAGAACTCACCTGGCACTGCTGAAGTCCCGCGGATACAAATCCAGCTGCTGGTTGACATATTTCCAAGCTCGAAACAGTTACACCACCACCCACCTAGTGGTTCACGGTGGTGGCAGTGGCTGAGTTTGGCGACAACAGCTTCGGTTAACGGCGACGACCACAGCAACACTTGCATCCACAATCACGTTATCAGCGGGCAAGAGAGTTGGGAAGAGAGGGACTCGACCACAACCACAGTGACCTACGTTGTCTCGACGACCTTAGATCTCCAAGGTGGAATGATGACGGTGACGGCTCTTATCTTCATCGGAAGCAACATGGTGGCTTCAGTTATGGTTGGGAGGAGTGAGGGCAAGCATTGGAGTCCATAGCGAACGACCATCAAACTGGCCGCCGGCATTGGCGGCGGCTTCGTCTTCAACAGCTGGGTACATCGACGGTGGTAATGCAGCAGTGGAATGAGTTGGTGGTGACGACTAGAAACGCTCAACCTAGCAACGGCGGCGGCGACAGCCTCACTTCGGTTCCCGATGTCCCTCAACGCCAACAACAAGAGCTTCGTGGAGGATAGTGACTCGACGACAGTGGAGGGTGTAGCAGCGCTGGAGATCGGAGGAAAGGGGAGTGGCAGCCGGTGGGGGAGACATAAGGTGGCGGTTGATGTTTGAAGTAGGGTTAGGGTTTGAACGAGGGTAGCGATGGGTTATATACCCGGCTCCTAAACTCCATCCCGTAATAACAACAATGACCGTCCCTTCTCTATTTCTTTCAAAACGGGTCCTAATATTTACCCTTTTAACCCCTCCTTCAGAAAACCCTTACAAATCAGGTCCAAATCTTACCAATCAGCCCCTCCTCTACAAAATCTTCTCATATAAGGTCCAAAATTTACTCTTTAGTCCCCACTTCCATAAATCCTTACATATTAAGTCCCAAAGTTACACTTTAACCCCTGGAGATTCAAATCTTGTCATTTGGCTTCCCGAAACCAACTCCCAGGTAATTATTATTTAGTTTTGGGCTATAATAACATATAATAATAATATAAATTGCTTCTTGGGTTCCAGGTTTATTATTTAATTATTATATTTAAATGGGGTGTTACAAAGGGGATTTAACTTCAACCTTTATTGATTAGAGGCATTAGTCTCATGTGCAATGACTACTTAAGCTCTCCTCGATACATTTCAAGTACACGATGCTAAACACATTGCGTCCCTCAAACTTAGCAGGGTCATGTTTTTGTTCCATGATTTCACTTGGAATAAGGAGGCCACAAATGCACTATAACGTATGTTGGCTCAACTAAACATTTAGATCTACATCGAATCATCAAACACAATACTGGCATGGAATCCTAATAATGAAAATTGCTTTTACCATAATTTTCTGAATTAACCTAGAAATTTTTATGCAATTTTTCAAAAATTATATTGGAATTCTAATAATGTAACCAACCCCCTACCCCACACTTAATTCATGCAATGTCCCCATTGCATGTTATGCATAATAAAGAACAAGTAAATAGGGAGTAAAGGAACAGACTCCCCTGGGATAGAAGTGGTGAGGTTGATATTCTTTTCTTTTCTTTCTTCAGCTAACTTTGGCGTGGGAACAACTCATCCACGCCTTGGTTGTCATACATCTCGTGTGGTTGACATCTCGTAACTAATTGGAAGAAAAAACACTTTGGAACGCTCTCGGAATGGACTCAAGAAATGGGGAAAATGTCTGCCTTGAGTAGGCGCAAATCAATGACTTGAAAAGGTTGACTGAGGCTTAAACACGTCGAGTTTGTAAGGGAAACACGCCGTGATGAATCGTTGCTCAGACGAAAATCGCTTTTTTTACTGGAACACGCCGTTTTTGGTTATGACCACAGCGTGTTTGACGGTCATTTCGTAAATTTACTCTTTTCTGCTCAAAGAACATTCTTTGGTTAAAAAGGGTACTAATGCAGTACACCTTTCTTATATCTTCTAGAAATGGCTTCCCTTCGGCAATTATGATCAACGGGATCAAAATTTTCACGCAAAATCTCTTTTTCTCGTCAAAGACTCTAGCCCTCACTTGGTTCCTCTCATTGCTTTGAAATTTTGTTTCGCTTCTAAACCATAATTCTGCGAACATCAAAAACAACAACCACGTAATAACAAGGAAAACAAAAACTTAATTAAAGATCCTACATTAATCCTATTTAACTAGAAGTTTAAAACAAATCAAACACACACAAACAAAGACAAATAAAATAAAAATGGTCTTCAAACAACTTCAAAACATAAGAACTAAGATTGAAAAGGATAATTAATCTTCATCTCCTCCTGCTGCTCCGCTTCCACCGGCTCCACCTTGCATTTCACCCCATAATTCATCCCAACTAGGTATGTGTGGATACGAGGTAGGATACCCATCCGGTCGTGAAATCAGCAAGTGTTGGAATAGGAGATCCGTATGCATGTTTTGATAATTGAGTCTCCGACCAATATTGTCTTGGTACCTACGCATGGACAGGTTATATAAATCCATAGGCATCTCCTCTTCCACGGTAATCACTGGGGGTTCCTCGGGAGCATCCTCGAGGCTTGGCCTCACCCCTCTACCTGGTTCCGGTTGCACTACCTCATCCTCCTCGGGAATAGAGAAATTATTCCCTCCACTATCTTGTATAATTCTAGCCCGTTTGTAGAGAAGGATGTTGAAACAACGTGTCGGCATCAAAGTCAAGAAGTTTGCCGCCCCTCTCTCGAATAACCTATATGATCTAGCCAAATTTGTAACCAACATACCACCACAGATTGGCGCCCCTTTTCTATCCTTAGCCGCCCTTTCCGCCAAGTATTTCGCCAAACAATACGGTATATTACAAAAAATTCCCGATGTAAGGATGCTCCATAAGAAAAAGATGTCAAGGTTTGGAACCATGTCCCCGTTTTTTCACATGTTAATGGTACTAGAAATAAAGCGGTGGATGAGGTGGTGAATGGGTGACCGAATGTCACCTTCTTGAGCTACTGATGGAATGTGAACACCATTGGCAATAGTAGTCCACCAAATCGCCCCATTCACGCCTTCTGGAAGGGTCGTGTGACAAGTGTCGAGAAAGATACCAAAACCCTCGGTCATGGCCTCCGATTGATTGTACATATCCAACCTCCAAGCTAATTCTGCTACAGTACACTCCCGTCTCTCCCCACCCAAGCAAAACATGAGGTTTTCCATGTCAAAGGCATCCGTTCGTCCTCTGAACCTTACGGTAGCAAAAAATTCCAAGCATAGTTCTTTGTACACTGGTTCTTGAATCTGGAACAGTCTCCTCCATCCTGTGCATGTGATTCTCACCCCATCACCAGAGGCGAAGCCACTTACAAGCAAGGTGGGTCCTAGGACCCACCTAATTTTTTAATTTATATAACATTTGAATAGAAAAAGAATAGGAATTACCTTAAAAATAATTAGGACCTACCTAATAATATTTGACAAAATAAGAAATAAATAAATAAATAAATAATAGAAAATTGATACGTATATTTCAAAGCAAATGGTTAATACTTTCAAAACCTATCATGCATCGGAGATAAAAAGAGAATTGAAGCTGTTTGATGTTATAAAAATAAATTATGAATGGTTATTAGGAAATTTAAAAAAACAAAACAACTATTCTCATATTGTTGGTCATATAAAATGGTTGTTGCAAATGAACTTTTTAAAAAGAAAAGAGACTCAGTCGTGCAAAGTAGTTATTTTTTGTTGCAAAAATCAGGTTTTAGTGTTGAACTCGAGTTTTTACAAACCGGTTGTTTTTTTGTTGGTTTGACTCGACCCAATTTGTCATATATAGAGTTGACTCTTTGGTTTTTTCGCCTTCACTTAAGTAGGAACCACGTGCTATTCTGTTCTAGATTTGCCACTACCCATCACCCATAAAAAAATTGTTAAATACGGGTTCATTGCTTCGACTAGCCCGAATTGTTGAAGCCATTCTCAACTGACTGCATTTGCAATGTAGAACTCTCTAGTCTTTAGTTTCTCTAGTTTGTTCCGTCATTCCGCTAATACCGTCGTAGAAACCACCTCGGGAAAATTATACCAAGGGAAACCTGCATGTTCTTGTGGGCCTTGTTGATTTCTCTGACCTCTCTTCATCTTTCTGCACAATTGAACAACAAAAGATAAAACCAAACACCAAGAGAGATTAAATTAAAATTCTTTGCAAAAACTGGGCTCACTGAACATCAAACACGAACACGTCGTGTTTGATGAACAGTTCGGCTATCAAGTTTTCATTCGAAACCATATTGACCAAATTAACATCAAATAAGTCTAGGGTTTGCTTAAAACACTGGGATGTACACTTGAACATAAAAAAAATTCAAACCAAAATGCCCTAATTTCCTAGTTTAACCCAATAAGCGATTGCTCTGGGTTTCATTTGGGTCGTTGCATCTTGCTTGCCTTACGATTGAAAAAAAAACCACCGTTTTCATACAGTGCTTCACAAGGAATGACGGAAGGTTTCAGGAGCAATCCTCAGGTAATCCCCTTGGGGTTGTCGCAAATTTTAGGCCTTCTGAATTGGACACTAAATGTAGATGAGATTAGATGACATAACTTATTTACAAACACTTTGTTTGAATTCTTATTATCTTATCTTCTTATTGTGTAGATTTCTTTTATACCATACAATGTATTTTTGATTGCAGTATCATATGCCACATGTTTAAGATCAAGAAGGCAGAGTAAATCAAAACAGAAGATTCTTTGTACCTATGGAGTGCTCTTGGTCAGAATCAGTGCATATTATAAGTTATAACAAATTGCATTGCAAATTCCATGAAATTATTTTTGTTTCGTGTCTTTTCAAAGATTGAAAAGATGGAGATAAGATGAATCTATTTGTTGAACAAGAACCATGGGTGGAACATCATATTGGGATGTTTTTTTAATTAACTAATTACTAATCTGTTAACTAACCATGGGCGGAGCTTATATATGTCCAGGGGCTGTGGCCCCCCTATTTTTTTTAACAATTAGTCCATAACTATTTAAAAAGTTACATATTATACCTAAAACTATAAAATTTGACTTTGGACCCCCTGTTCTACAATTTTTATACATATTCTATTTTCGGCCCCCCCAAATCAAAACTTCAAGCTCCGCCACCGTTACTAACCAACTCATATTGATTTGCAGTAGCAGAAACTCTTTTATTATTTGGTTGAATTTTTTGTTCATGTGTGTCAATTTTTTTTTTTGAATATTAAAGGCTGTTGGATACCTTGATTGTGCTGGAAGGCACATACTTTCTCAGTTGCCTCCTAAACTCTCAGGTTCATAGATTTTTATAAATTTTAGTCATGAATGTGTTTTATACAAATTTAATTTTATAAAATATTGGTTTTTTTAGGAGAGAGTGGAATTGTAAGTTGTTCCTATTGAGTTTCTCGGTTCTTTTTGTTTTTTTTTTTTTTTTTTTTTTTTGATAAACAAGGATTTTTTTGGGTCATTGCTATTTATTCCCATTTTTAACCCACTTCATTATCTTTCTGCTTATTTTTTTCCTTTCAAATGGTTGTAAGTCTCTATCATGTCTGCAATTGCTTATACTTTTTGAGAAGATGCATAGGCAAGCTGTCATTAAGTATAGTTGGTTTTCTGTTAACGGATTTTGGAATTATAATCTTTTTGAAGTGTTGTAGCATATCTTTCTCACTGCTCCACTTGCTCCTATAAATACATCAGTTTGTACTTTTTTTTTATCCTTCATTGGTTTGTTTTTCAGGTTCAAGTGGTTGGATCAAAACAATCTAAGCTTCAAATGAAGTTATGCAAAAGTATTTTTGGTAAGGTGTTTATAAGTGGTCGTGTTTCTGGTGGAGGTACGTTTTCCTTACCAATCATTTTCATTTATCATCTTCTAAAATTGGATTCGACTAACTTTTTTTTCTTTAATTCTCTTTGTTATAGGTAGCTCTTAAAATTTACCATAAACAAGATTCCATTCCCAAACTCCTTCTGATTGATTCCAAAAGCTCCAATATCAACACCATGAAAGCATTACAGACTATCATGCAAAATGTCCAGAAGGTTCAATCCTTGGAGAAAATATCTATCTAGCTCCCTTATTTTAATTGTGGAAGCCAAGTTTTGAAGGTAATTTCTAAACCCTAACTTAAAAGTTTTGAATAAAGATTGTTGGATGGTTTCTTGAATTGGTGATTAAAGCTTAAAACTCATGAGATGTTATTGAAGCTGACAAATTTGAGGAAAATTTATGCACTAAGCTGGAAATGTTGAATTTTTCTGAAGTTGGAAATTTTAAGTATT